>NC_035440.2:11909634-12256626 GCF_002127325.2 Helianthus annuus
TCAAGCTGCTGGGAAGATCCCACTTTACAACATGTCATGGGAACAGTTTGTCGTTCTCATTATAGAAAATTATTGTCCACAGCATGAAGTGGAAAGGATTGAGTCAGATTTCTTGTCACTGGTGATGAAGAACCTAGATTGCCAAGCATACCTTACAAGCTTCAACACCATGTCCAGATTGGTTCCTTACCTTGTGACACCAGAACCCAAGAGGATTGCTCGCTTCATTGGGGGATTAGCCCCAGAAATCAAAGCCAGTGTTAAGGCTTCGAGACCTGCTACTTTTAGATCAACTGCTGATCTATCTCTATCCCTCACCTTAGATGCGGTCAGGGTAAGATCGCTCAAGAACTCGAAAGAGAGTAAGAGGAAGCGTGAGGATGATACCTCACGAAGGTCTGAGAAGAAGCGCAAGGGTAATACGGACCACAAGAAAGGGTCTGGGTCCAACAAAGGTAACCAGCATACTGAAGAAAAGCCAAAATGCACAACTTGCCAAAAACGCCACTTTGGAAAGTGCAGGCTTGAGACCAAGTCTCAATCAGGACCACCTGCATGTGGGTTGTGCAAGTCTAAAGAGCACAAGACTGTTGACTGTAAGAGGATTAAAGATGCTACCTGCTATGGCTGTAACGAGAAAGGGCACATTAAGACTAACTGCCCTAAATACGCCAAGAAGCCTGAGGAAGCCAAGAAGACCAATGCTAGGGTCTTCCAAATGAACGTACAGGAGGCAATTCAGGACGACAACGTAATCACAGGTACCTTCCTCGTAAATGATGTATATGCTAGAGTACTGTTTGATTCTGGTGCTGATAAGTCGTTCATAGATAACAAGTTTTGTAAGTTGTTGAATTTACCTGTCAAAACCTTAAGTGTGAAATATGAGGTGGAGTTAGCCGATGGAACCTTAGAAACCGCCTCAACCATGTTAGATGGATGTGTTATATCTTTTAGGAACCACTCTTTTCCTCTGTCCTTGCTTCCTTTGAAGTTAGCCGGATTTGATATAGTATTGGGCATGGATTGGTTATCGCATAACCAAGCCCAGATTATCTGCAACAAGAAGCAAGTGATGATTAAGACTCCGTCTGGTGAGTCACTTACCATTCAAGGAGATACCCAACATGGATTGCCTGAGCAAGTGTCTATGCTCAAGGCATCTAGGTGTATGAAGAAGGGTTGTGTTATTTATATGACACAAGTAGCGATCGACGAGCAGAAGCTCAAGATTGAAGATATACCAGTCATCTCTGAATACCCTGAAGTCTTTCCTGAAGAACTACCTGGGTTACCACAAGATAGGCAAGTAGAATTCAGAATTGATATCATCCCGGAGCAGCACCTGTTGCTAGAGCACCTTATAGGTTGGCACCAACAGAGATGAAGGAATTAAGGACACAGCTAGATGATTTGCTAGCTAAAGGTTTTATTAGACCTAGTTCGTCTCCATGGGGAGCACCAATCCTGTTCGTCAAGAAGAAAGATGGGTCGATGCGTTTGTGCATCGATTACCGTGAGCTTAATAAGGTTACTATCAAGAATAGGTATCCGTTGCCCAGGATCGACGATCTATCCGATCAGCTTCAAGGGGCAAGCTACTTCTCCAAGATTGATTTGAGGTCAGGCTACCATCAATTGAAGGTTAAGGATGAAGACGTACACAAGACTGCGTTTAGGACGCGCTACGGTCATTATGAGTTCTTAGTGATGCCTTTTGGGCTCACTAACGCACCTGCCGCATTCATGGATCTCATGAATCGTGTCTGCAAGCCCTATCTGAATAAATTTGTCATTGTTTTCATCGATGACATCCTCATCTACTCAAAGAGCCAAGCTGACCATGAGAAGCATCTCCGTTGCATTCTGAAGCTGCTTCATCAAGAAAAGCTTTATGCCAAGTTCTCGAAGTGTGAATTTTGGCTTTGTGAAGTCCAATTCCTTGGACATGTTGTCAGTGAGCGTGGTATCCAAGTAGATCCCGCTAAGATTGAAGCTATCATGAACTGGCAAGAACCAAAGACGCCTACGGAGATTCGCAGCTTCCTAGGACTAGCAGGATACTATAGGCGATTTATAGAAAACTTCTCAAGAATTGCAGCACCCTTGACTCTTCTCACCTGCAAGAATAGCAAGTTTGATTGGGGGCTTAAGCAGCAAGAGTCTTTCGACATTCTGAAGCAGAAGTTAAGCAACGCTCCTGTGCTGACGTTGCCTGAAGGAATTGAAGAATTTGTAGTATATTGTGATGCATCGCACACCGGGATGGGCTGTATGCTGATGCAGAAAGGCAAGGTCATTGCCTACGCTTCACGTCAGTTGAAAGTGCACGAAAAGAACTACACTACCCACGATTTGGAATTGGGTGCTGTTGTATTTGCACTTAAGCTTTGGAGGCACTGCCTGTATGGGACTAAATGTGTGATCTATTCTGATCACAAAAGCCTTCAACACCTGTTCAGTCAGAAGGACTTGAACATGAGGCAGCGAAGGTGGATGGAAACTCTAAATGATTATGACTGTGAGATAAGATACCATCCAGGCAAGGCAAATGTGGTTGCTGATGCCCTAAGCAGAAAGGAAAGGGTAAAGCCTATAAGAATCAATGCCAAGAGCATTGAGATAAAGAATAGCTTGAATGAAAGGTTGTTAGCTGCACAGAAGCAAGCTGTGCTAGAAGCTAACTACCCTGACGAAAACCTAGGAGTAACTGAGGAACAGTTATCCTATGGTAAGGACGGAATCTTAAGATTAAATGGAAGAATATGGGTTCCTGTTTATGGAGGACTTCGGGATGTTATCCTCCAGGAAGCCCACAGTTCCAAATATTCCGTTCATCCTGGAGCTGATAAGATGTACCAGGATTTAAAGGCGAACTATTGGTGGATAGGCTTGAAGAAGTCTATAGCTGCCTATGTGGCTAAATGCTTGACGTGCGCTCAAGTTAAAGCTGAACATCAGAAACCGTCAGGTCTGCTACAACAGCCTGAAATTCCCACTTGGAAATGGGAAATGGTGACGATGGATTTAATCACCAAGTTGCCAAAGACTAATAAAGGAAATGATACTATTTGGGTGATAGTGGATAGACTGACTAAGTCAGCACATTTCCTACCTATTAAGGAAACTTACAGTTCTGACATGTTAGCCCAGTTGTATGTTGATAAGATTGTATCTCTGTATGGAGTACCAGTGGCTATTATCTCTGACAGAGATACCAGATACACGTCACACTTTTGGAAAAGTTTCCAACAGTCTTTAGGCACGCATTTAAATTTCAGTACGGCTTACCATCCTCAGACGGATGGGCAGAGTGAGCGTACCATTCAGACCCTGGAAGACATGCTACGTGCGTGTGTGATTGATCTAGGTGGTAGTTGGGATAAACACCTACCATTGGTCGAGTTCTCCTACAACAATAGCTACCATACGAGCATTAAGGCTGCACCTTTTGAGGCATTATATGGTAGAAAGTGCAGAACGCCTATTTGTTGGGCAGAAGTAGGAGAAACTCAATTATCAGGACCTGACATAGTATTTGAAACGACGGATAAGGTTGTCCAGATTCGTGATCGCCTAAAAGCTGCCAGGGATAGGCAGAAGAGTTATGCTGATAAAAGGCAAAAACCTCACAAGTTCGAGGTTGGTGATAAAGTCCTGCTTAAAGTGTCGCCCTGGAAAGGAGTGATGCGATTTGGTAAGAAAGGTAAGTTAAGCCCGAGATACATAGGACCATTCGAGATCATCGAATGTGTAGGATCAGTGGCTTATAAGCTAAACTTACCTGAAGAGCTCAGTGGTATTCATAATGTATTCCACATCTGCAATCTGAAGAAATGTCTAGCTGATGAATCACTAGTCATACCACACACAGATGTGCATATAGACGAGAGCTTAAAATTTGTGGAAAAACCTGTATCGATTGAGGATCGGCAGGTAAAGAAGCTTCGGAGGAAGTATGTACCAATTGTAAAGGTCAAATGGGATGCCCGTAGAGGTCCCGAATACACGTGGGAGTTAGAATCCACAATGAAAGAGAAGTACCCTCATTTATTTAAGTAAATCTCGAGGGCGAGATTTCTTTTAAGGGGGTGAGGATGTAACACCTCGAAAAATTCATGTCCAATATTATATCAACACGTGTCATGGAATTAAAACGTGCATTGGACTGAATTAAAAGGGCTAAAGTTGACAAACAAGGAAACTGTGTGAATAGAAGGATCCAGAATGTCACAATGGATAAATATATTTTTAAAATAGCCCTACAAGATGTTTATACCTTCAAATGAATAAGTCATGGATCATACGAAGCTAATTGTGAAAGAAAGTGAGGAATTACAAACTACAGGGGCTAAATGTGTCAACATGTTTAAAGTATACCTCTGAGTGATATTTTAGCAGACCCGAAGCTTTGTAATGATAAATTATACTCACAAGAATGTGTGATAAAAATTTCACAAGGTTTCGATAAAGTATGAGAAAGTTATGACAATATTCGTATATGAGGGGTTAAAAGCGTCAACGTTGAAATTTAAGACTTTTCGGTGAACATATAAATAACCGGGGACCAAACAAAGTTGGTTTACGACTTGGGGTCCTTAAAAGTCAAGTTTGGGGGTTTATAGTGCAAGAAATGAGCCAAAAATCAAGTTTGGAAGGACCAGGGACTGAAATTGCAATTTTTGAAACTTTGTAACCGGATCAGAGTGCCCAAGCGGGGCGCGTAAGATTCTTATGGATCCTTACGCGGGCCGCCTAAGGTCCCCAGATGCAGAAATTCATGACAGCTACCTGTTCCAGCCATTTAACCGACTTAAGAAGGTTGTTTTTGATCCTATGGGATTGTTTGATGGTATATTGAGGCCTAGGGACACTTGTGATGATCCCATAACATCCATAGACTTGTTTGGCATGATCAAATTGATCCAAGAAACCTATATAAGGGCCATGATCTTGGGTTCTTGATTGCTCATTCACTTGTAAACTTCACAACTCACTTCCTAGAGGTTCCTGGAGCTCAAGCATCCTTCCTAGTGATTCTTAGTTGTGCTTAGGACTATTGTAAGTATGCTTAACCTCCTTTAATTCAGTTTTGCTTAGTTTATTAGCGTTTAGTCAAACCGTCGTAATTAAGGTTTGACTTCGTCATTAATCTTATGTGGGCATTAAACCTCTAATAGGTCACCCTCTGATTCCCACTCTAATTAGGTCAATTGTCGAGTCAAACTTGATTATAAAAAGTCAACAGAAAGCTAATTTTCGAATAAATGCATAATTAGCAATGTAGAAGCTATGCAACCTGTTTTGACATTAATATAACTTGGTAATTAATATAAGAACATGTCTAAACATGTTTAACTCGACAATTTTCAGTTTAAGCTCGGTTCGGGACCGAAAGTCGCATAGTTTGACTTATGCTTTGACTTTCAGTTCTGACCCGTTTGAGCATGAATTAGGAATGCCTTAGAGTTCCAACAGGACCAAGTTATCTATAAGTATAACCCTCTGTGATTATACAACTTGGTTCATTGGTTATCCAATTCATATGCATGATTCCGTTAATTGCTTAAATGTTGACTATTATGTCCTTATCATCTTAAAATGTGATTTTTGAAAAAGTGAAAGGATAGGAACCTTCACTACTGATTTATAAACTTGTCCCTAGAATTTGACATCAGTTTGAGGTCTAGATTAAGAGTTATGCTCATTAGCGTAATTAAGAAGCTTTTAAGTAAATAAACCGCATAATTGGCATATAGCCTATCTAAACCCAATTTTTAATACCAAACTTATTACCCACTGATGTAATATAATATTTTGGGATTTTTAAAGATTTTTATTTATTTTTAGGCTGAGCATAACTTAGAGTTCTAAGTTTGGTTCGGGAATTGCCGGTTTTGCCCTTTTAGGCTATAAACTGAGTTTTACAAGTCCTTTTGACCCCAAACCTTTTTCTGCTGATCTAATATGATAAATAAAGTATTTTGAGCCTTCTGGAATAATAAAATTATCAGCTTTCCTTTGAAAACCCGGAAATGGCTCCAAATCGTCTTTTTAAGCGTTTTTAACGCATAGTATGTATTAAAACCATTTTATAAATATAAGGTTTGATACCTACTAATGTTTTAAGTAAATTTTCATACTTTAGCAGTAAGCAAAAGTCTTAAACTCAGAATTCCAGTTTTGACCTTTTAAGCCTATGTGAAATTACCAAAATGCCCTTAAGATGCATAGTTTGGTTATAAGTGATAAACTTCACATATAAGTTATACCCTACTGATATAACTTAGTAAATTGAGTATTTTTACTGACTACATCAGACTTGAAACTCAGAAACGTATTTAAACCCTTTTATAACCTTTTAAATGACCCAAAATACCCTTACAAGGCGTAAATTGAGTTTAAAATCATTTTGGGCATAATAGAAGACATCCTACTGATGTCACAACATATTTAAGGCATATTAACTTATGGAACATGTTCATGACTCTTATGGTTACCCGTTACGCATGTTTCGCGTTCGGATCGGTCTATGTAACTAGTTTACATATATTAGCCGAAACGGGTCAAATCATATCGTTTTTGTCTCAAAATTCAGAATGTGTTTAAGTTACCCATATTAAGCAAGTATACAAGCTCGTCGGGTCAAAACCACATTCTAAGCCCGTCTTCGCTTTATCATGCGTTTGAACCGTGCCTTCCTTTGAAAACTAACCGGTCTAAAGCTTAGGCTAAATTAAAGACCCGTTAGGATTCTAATAGGTTATTAAAACCTTCGTTCCAGATTAGGAGCCCAGTAAAAGCTACGTGCACTTGCTGTATTTGAATTATACTTTGCTCAGGTAAATACCCTTAACTTATTTTCCCTATACGGGCTTGGGATACGGTACTATAAAAGTACCGCTTGGTCGGGTGTATGTATTCATTTAAATCGTATTATGATTGCTGTATTTACATAACCTGTTTGATATGTATTATTTGGTGTATGGCCCTTGGGGGTTAAATGATCATGTCTCGGATATCCTTGGCATCATTCATGAAATGGCTACGACCTAAGCACGGGGTGTAGGCGTACACCTGACAGTTGCATTATGTAAAAACTGGTATCCCACTATAAGGAATCGACCTTGTGGGCATTATACCTGTGGCGTGTCAGTTAACTTAAGTCCGGCCCTACAAACCGGCCCCTAATAGACGACAAATGAGTAAAACTGTATACAAGATTATTTTGAATAATTGTCCCAAGTTATAAAATATTTTTGCCGAAATGCATTCAAAGAAATTTTCAAACTCTTTTCAAAATGAGTCAGTTAAGTCGTATTTACCAGTGCAAACTGACGTATTTTCCCAAAAAGGCTAAGTGCAGGTACTAAACGAAATAGGCTGGCTACTCCAGGCATCATTACTCAAGTCTCGCAAGCTTTAGATGTCAAAGTCTGTTGAACAGTTTTCCTTTTTATTTGATCCGCCTATGGATCTGTTTCGACTGTTTGTGATACTTAAACATTACAATTTATTCAGTTGAAATAAATCTCTATCTTTTGCTTCCGTTGTGCATTTATATGTTGTGTTGTTTGACTATGATGATATCAATGACGTCACGATATTCCCCACCGGGCCCACCGGTGACAAGTGGAAAATAGGGGTGTGACAACTTATGCGACTTTCGGTTCCGAACCGAGCTTAAACTGAAAATTGTCGGGTTGAACATGTTTAGACATGTTCTTATGTTAATTACCAAGTTATATTAATGATGAAACAACTTGCATGGCTTCTACATTGCTAATTATGCATTTATTTGAAAATAATCTGTCTGTTGACTTTTTATAATTATCTTTGACCCGACAATTGACCTACTTAGAGTGGGAATCAGAGAGTACCCTTTTAAGGGTTTATTACCCACATAATTACCAATTCATATGTACTTTCAATTCGTGATTTGACTGGAGAAATTTTGAATAATCACGAAGTCAAACCTTAATTACGACGGTTTGACTTTAAGCTAATTAACTAAGCAAAACTGAATTAAGGAAGGTTAAGGACACTTACAAGAGTCCTAAGCACGATTATGGATCCTAAGGAAGCTTGTTGCTGATCAGAGAAGCTCTAGAAATGAGTTTGAAGTGAGTTGCAAATGAATGACAAAATGTTGCAACTTTATTCTTCTTATATAGTGAATTCAAATCTTTAGGATGATGCCAAATAACTCTACCATTGTCATGAGATCTTCCCAGGTGTCCCTATGATGCCAAAAACCATTTGCAAGACCCCTGATTTTCGAAAACCACTCATATAATGTGACAACCCGAACCCTTGATCCTGATCGTCGAGAGACGAGCCTATGGTTGTTGTTATTATTATTGCTATTATCATTATTATTGTTATTATTATTATTATCATTATTATTATTTGTGAAATAATAATAATCCATGACGAGAATTCCAATTATGTACGTACGAGTTATTATAAACGGGCCAATACGTTGGGGCGAGGCACATAGCATTGCGGATTCAAGCACACTCGGGCCCAAGCCCAACGCAACTCACCTAAAAACCCTACACCATAAAATATCCCTAAAACCCCACCCTTCTCATTTGTGTTCAAAAGAAACCAAAACCCTAAGACTGATCACAGCCGCACACTCCATCTCTTCCTCTCGGTTCTCCTGTCCAGCGACCGGAGCTGGAATACCGGCCGGCGGGTGTCATATAATCCGACGGCAAACCCCACTCCCCCCTGTGATGATTTTCCAGCACACCAACACCCGATTACCTCCTGCACCTCTCTCCTTCTTGTCTCTCGTGAACGGAAACGGCTGGCCACCACCATCCCGGTGGTGGCACACAACGACGACAGACGGGCGGCGTGATGAAACCCCCACTGGCGGCAACGGTCGACTACGACTGAAGCCGTTTCTTCTCTTTTCTACCAGCGGCGGTGGGGCACCTTTTCTACCAGCAATGGTGGTGTGACTCCGACGAACCTCACCGGTAAACCTCCCTTCCTTCCTCGTTTCCTTTCATCTTTGTCCCTTTTTCTGAAAAGATGATGAAAGTTGATGCTGATTATGTTCAGCTCAGACCTGAGTTGATGTTATTAAAGGCTCGGGTCACGTTCAGAGTCCTTGTTCGGGAAAGAAGCAGTGGCGGCGGTCTCGGGTCCTGCTTGGGCCTCAATCAGCCGCTGTTCGAGAAAGTTTGGGTCAACTCGGTCAACTCCGGAAACCTGGTCAGCGACGGTCAAGTATGGTTCGGGTCAAGCATGGATCGGGCGGGTCAGAGTAGGCGTATTTTGGTCAGTATTTCGTCATTACTTGTGATTCTTAGGTGTGTGTTTGTTTAAATAAATGGGATCTGAAAGTTGTTTGCATAGAATGATGAATAATGACAAACTGCTAAATGAAACCTGATAAGTTTGCTTGTGGCCGATTGTGTGATTCCAAATTTCTTGTAGTTATGTGCATATTATAGGATCGTTAGTGTAAATAAAATTTACAAATATGTTATATATGGCTTTGCATTCTTAAAGTTATCCAATCAGCATACATGTTAATTGTCCATGGTGGAAATAAGAAGTATAACGAATGAAATGTGGTTAGTCATAATGAGCATGGATGTTAGGAATGAAATAGTGATGATTCGATGATATTCGTTATATGCGTTACCATGATGTTGCGAGCATGTCGATACGTTTTGACGGAAAGTTATAGTATTAGATCCATTTTGATGAATGATGAACTGTTTGAATGATATGAAAATATTTGAAATATGTTGGTTTAATCTGATTTGATGAGTGTACGGTAGAATAAAACATGTTAATGAAATTTGATTGGGTAGTACATGCTTGTGAAATCTGAGTGGGTAGTACTGATATAAAAATTCTAGAAGCATCTCCATAGTTTGCGAGTCGAGACCTTACGGTTGCGACTCGAGACCGTTATGATGACAACTCGAAACCAGGCACTTCACATGTAAGGACTCGAGATCGGCACGGTTGCGACTCGAGATCTCATGATCTCGAGTCAAGCCTGACTCGAGACCTCAATGTTGCGACTCAGAAATGCACAACCCGAGATCGTCTGGTTGCGACTCGGAATCTCATGGTTGCGACTCGAGATCTCTTGGTCTCGAGTCGAGACCACCTGGTTTCGACTGGACTACTCTACCTAATTATTGGGCCGCACTATGTGATAGCCTGTTTTGGACTATGTGTTATCTGCCACTGCTTAACTGGACTATGTGCTACTACTGTCTAACTGTTCATATGCTAGGATAGGTCCAACACCGTATTGGCAAGTATGACTTACGTGCTATGTGTTAGATATGTGTAAATTATACGTGACATTCTTGCACACGAACCTAATAAGTATTTATAAACCATAATAGGGTATGGTTGACCAACGTAACACAAGTAAATTAACTACCGAGCAAAGCAAAGGTGAGTTCACTACTTTTTACTTAAAGCATGCGTTCCCGGTGGTTGGGAAACGGAATGAAACAACTTTTCCTGGTTTGGAATTGCTTACTATCTCCTTGTGCGGGATACGGTATTTCTATCTCCTTGTGTGGGATACGGGTAACAACACTATCCCCTGTGAGGGATACAAACATACTTTTCTCCCCTTGTACGGGACCCTTAGTTAATTATTGTTTATACGGAATGCAACGAGCAACACTAAACGAAACTCTATCACTCAAGTCCCTACTACTTAATACCGAAGTTGCCGGGGCCAGGCGAACGGGTTATTAGTTGATAGCGCTATTTAGGTCTTACCAGCCTCACACCGTGCCTGTAGAGGATCGGTCGTGAACTAATGTACTCTGGCAAACCGTCAATGATGATAGAACATTGACAAACGGGGCACTGCGGAAACGTACGGTTACTTAGTATTCGGTATTGGAAAAACAGTTTAGTCGCTCACTTATGGGGTAGCTCCCCATGGCATGTATAAACGGATAAATTAACTGTTGAAACAAGTTTTTGGAAATAAAACTGGAAAACTCTAAACTCGTGAACTCGTCAACGTTATGTTGACACTCTACTGCATGCTTTGCAGGTTGCTCGATACAGCTCTGGACGGACGTTGCAATCGGATGGAGTGTGTGGTTCGTAAGTAACTTGATAATAAACTTGTGGTTTCAATTATGATGCGTTTTCTTCCCCTTTCCGCTGTGAACTTAAAACTATGTTTTGAAAAAAAAATTAAGTTAGGTCACTAATTATGCTAATGTTTATAAACACAATCTAATCCGTTCAATATAATTAGTGGCTAAGATCCTGGTCGTCACATGCCTTGATACTCCGCGTGTGGATTTTGAGGGTGTGACATATAAGGCGGTGTAACTTGATAAACAGGCATCTGTCCAAAATTCTGCCCAGTTACAGGTCTTACGGATCGTAAGCCTTAGGCTTTGCGGTCCGTAACCGCTTTTCAAAAACCATCGCCCAGGTTTGCTTCCTTACGGACCGTAAGGGCTCACCTTTGCGGTCCGTAAGCTTTCATCAAAGGACAAATTCTTGTGAACTTTTAGGCCTTGACCATGCATTCTTTATAAATCCGAATCTCATGCTTCCTTTTTAGTGTAGGGACCATAAAATCAGACTTTGCATGTCTAGCCATGCACTTACACATCTTGGATTCTTGTGGAAGGTCTTGCCATGCACTTGGATGGATTTGAATTCTTTTTAAAAGAATTGATCATATACCTTGTCGTAACATCATTTTAAAAACCCAATTCTTTGTAAATTGAATTTATTCATTATAGGAATAACCGGTTCTAACTAGATCAGATGTTTATCATATTGATTAAGGTCTTGGGATTTATAATTAGGTCGCTCAGAGGTGTTTATTAACATGTCGACACTTTTAAATCCTACCATACATCTTCTAACTTGATCCGGGTTCCTGACACGTTTATCTTACATGACACGTGTCTTTATTTTATTGGGTATGATTTTACGAGGTGTTACATCACTGCATCCCGTATGTAGTCCCCGCAACCGGGTGTATTTATCGGGTACCCAGGGGCAGGCCTAGCTTGTAAATAGGGGTAGCCTTCGCTACCCATTGAGGCTCCGGTGAGAGTGTTGAGTGATCACTTGTGAGGTGTGTAAAATTGTATATAACTAAATAGAATTTTATAAAGGCATGGTATGCCCAAAACAAAATGAATCATGACGAATTTAGAACAAAATGAATTTAGAACTTTCTTAATTTGTGTTTTAGATAAATCATGACAATAAGATTGTAAATAAAATAAAAACAAAATGAATTTAGAACTTGGATTCCTGATATTCGCTAATTTACACATATTTTAGTCCCCCATTTTATCCCCATTTTATGCGTTTTCGGCCGTAAAACCGTCATGCGGATACTTAATCATGTATACTTTTGTTTACAGACCAAAAACAACATACCAGACAAGATGATAGTGAAAACGAGGATTTTCCGGGCGAAACGAATGAACTGCGAACATTCTGTGGAAAATTCTGACCTGGGCAAGTTGCACCCCCGTGCAACTGGTGGCACCCCTGTGCGGATGCGACAATAAGGCTCAGCTTGGCGTTGCACCCCCGTGCAACTGGTGGCACCCCCGTGCGGATGCGACAACAAGGCTCAGCTCGGCGTTGCACACCAAGTGCGATCAGGAGTGCAACGAAATCCCGGCAACGCACCCCCGTGCGACTGCTTGCACCCCCGTGCGAATGGTTGCACCCCCATGCGAATTCGATGACCAGCCCCGATCCCGGATATGCACGCCCGTGCACCCCATGGCACGCCTGTGCGAGACCGAAGACCAGTCAACTCTGCTGATGTCATGCAGTATGGTGGACCACCACCAATAATTGCTTAAAGTGCACGGTCGTGTGATCGGAGAACGACCGTGCGACACCGAAAAAGCATAAAAACAGAACAGAACCATTCTATTAGTAACTCTGGAATTTTGGAGAGCTTTGCAGGCGATTTTGAGGCTCCGAAGGCTTCTGCTTTCACTCGGATTCAAGCCACATTGCCCGGTTTTGCTCATTTACTATCCGGATTCTTAATCTTGTGCTTGTTTATGGTTGGGTTTTCTAATCTTTCCATGTTTTTGTTAATCTTTCAAGCATTTAGATTAATATTTATGTATTATTGTAGCCTTTGGGCAAAAACACAACAATCCCTTGCTTGGTTATAACCATTAGTATGTTAATCTATGTTTGTAATGAAACTTTGAAGTATTTTTTATGATTATCTTTGATGATTAGTTTGCAACCTTGTTATTGATATTGATTTCTTGATTATAAGTAATTGTGTTGGATGATTGGTGCTTGGTTAGGTAAGATAGTTGAAAAATGAAGCTTATTTAATCATGTATTAGTAAACTTTTAATTTGGTTAACTAGCTTAACTTGGTTAAAATGTGGGCACCATGATACTCTAACGGGTTAGTGGTTTAATAAAATGTAATTATTGTTAATAAAGAAAGCTTGCCTTCACGGAAGGACTCTAACGGGTTAGATGGTGTTGTTATGAATTCTTGCCATGATTTGTTAGCTTAGTTAGTAGTTTCGGCCAAAATTGCTATCTTGGTGAATTTATGCGTAAGATTTGTAAAATGAACTCGGTTGTGATTTAATCTAGTTTATGCTTGTCTCGGTGGTTGCATTGTGTTTATCGGTGTTGCTTTCCTTGATTAAGTGAGGTTAGAAAACTCCTAATGGATGACTAACTTATTTTTAGGAGATTTTTGTAGACATTTATCAATTGCACGTTAAAGAACAATTTTAGGTGGTTAAAGTGTGTTTATCGTTTTAACTTTCCGAATGATTGTCATGTTAGGATTCCCGAAAGGGATACTAATTGTCTTAAAATGGAAAATTGACCGAATGCTTCTAGTGCCAAAACTGACTTAGTTGACATGCTTTGGTTGTGTATTAAGCAAGGCTATTTATATATAATTTACTATGTTTTATAAGTATTTATTTATGCTTACTTTAGTTTAATTAAAACCAATACCATTTATGTTTTTACCGGTAATTTAGTGGCAAAGGTCTAGTATTATTTCTCCGCCCATTTCCGTGGATCGATACTTGGTTCTTACCGATACTTTACTACATATATGACGGGGTACACTTGCCCTTTCGTGTGTGTTTTGATGTAAAAGTAATAATCACTTTTATAAATTCAAAACCAATTCGTGTGTAATTTCATTGTAAAAATATGTGTAGTCACGCACGTACCAATTCCCAACACTCTAAAGATAAGCCTAAAACCTTCTCTTCTACCTATTCTGTTTAGGTGTGTAAGCCACATTATAGAGTTTTGTTTGAGGATAAGCAAAGATTCAAGTGTGTGGGTATTTGATGTGCGCAAAATACAACATATAAATTATATCAAATACGGCGTAAAATCAACCTTTTTTCGGTACTAATGTTGGAAAAAACATGTTTCTTTGTTCCTTTTTAATTTACAGGGTCAAAAGAGCTTAAACGAATAAAAGAAGCAAATTAACAGCAAAAACCAACATAAATACAAAGAAGGAGGATTGACATGACTCGTCAAGCCCCCATCCACATTCAAACCAACAAAATAACAAGAACAGTAGCTCTGGCACGGGGTCGTGCTCACCAGGCATGGGTCTTGCCCAGTCAAGATTCTCTGCAGAAGAAAAGACAACAACAAAAGACAAACCAGACCACCAACACAGGGTCGTGCTAAGGAAACACGGGGCATGTTCAACTCTAAGATTCGCAGAATCTGAGATAGTACAGCGAGTACAATGGCCACGGGTCGTGTCGTTGACACACAGGGTTGTGTTAGTACAAGACCTGACACTGTAGTTAATGAGGATGATAGAGAAAAAAGGCCACAGGGCCGTGCCAGGTGGGCACAGGCCGTGTGAACTGACTAACTTCAGCTATAGATAGGGGTGCTTGACTTCATTCCAATCCATCCCTTAGCAAACCACTTCTCTCACACTTGCCACCACTCCACCACCACTGCAACACCAACACCCACCACCATCATCCATCTTCCATAATTTAAAGTGTGTAGTAGTCTCGAGATCCAAGATCGATCGTTAGAGTTCTTGTTAAACAAATATATGCTAGGCTAAACTCTTACATCACTTGGTGAAGACAAATCTTTTATGTATTACTTTTTTATTTCCAACCTTTGGCTCTTTTTTGTGTGGGTATGTATTCATGACTTTAATAACTATTTTTCTATATTGAAGGCGAATTTATTTAACCATTCTTCATGTTATGTTGATTCACTCATTCGTGTCTTTATGGTCTATATAAAACATGTTAACTGCCTGGAAGGGGGTTAGAAGGGTGGTTGGGTAAATTCTATGTCTCGTTCAGTGTATAGATCCTGCGAGCACCTAGTTCAAGCTTAGTAATACTTCACGAGCGGACGGTCTTAACCCCCGCGGGAGAAGTAAGAACGATTGAATCCCTTATTTATAAATTACTATTAAAACTTTAAACCAACCTTGCAGGACTGTATCCTTGCTGACTTAGACCAATAGGTTGAGGGTAATCATTAAACGATACATAAAAGAGGAGTTGAAACCAAGTGATTCCTTCTTGTCTATTTGTTTTTCCTTATATTTTATTTTTACTTTTTAGTTTACTTTTTTATAACTTCCAAAAACTTTGGTTTTTTTTTTTGCCAAAGTTGAAACTGAGCAATACTTGTATTTTATAACCGATCTCTTTACAAAAATTAAAAGATGAAAATAAAAAGGTTTGCGGATGTGGGTGTTTTTGCAAAAGTATGTATTTTTTGCGGGTTAAGAAATGAAAGGTTAAGGCTTAAAGGGGTTTATCTAGGGGAGTGTTTTTGGGAAAGAAAATAAAAATAAAGGTTTGAAGCGAAAAAATTGGTTTAATCCTAATGCATCCATCATTTACTTACTTGGATTTGTGTCGGTAAAGATTTGGAACGTATTGCTTTGGCAAGTTCTAGATTTGTAAGAACCAAACGGGCTATTCACACAAGAAACAAAAATTGAGCAATTAGTATAGATGTGTATTTATATGCTCGGAAAAGACTCAAAACTCACTTTTGTGGGAAAAGGGGTTATAGTGTAAATCACTAAAGTGAAAAGGTTGCGGTGGTAGACACTACACTACCGCCTATACCCTTTCATTTTGCATCCTTATCATGCAAATTAAAAAACGAAGATATAAATGCTTAATATGTATGCATGCGTTAAATAATATGTGGTAGCTTACGGTGGGCTTTGTTTGGCAAATTGTTATTTTGTTGTTTTGGGCATTCGGACTTATCTAGATACTTTATAAACTCCGTATAACTAACGTTCTTGATGATTTTTAAAATCTAAGTGGTTATTATGAAGTCACGGATGATGATCAAACATAGCGAAGAACCGAACACAATCAAAGATCAAGTTTCCGCGTTTTGTTTAGTTGTTTATGAAACCAAATATCACTAATATGTAGTGATCCTTTTTGAATAGTGATGAAATTTTAATTAGCATACAATGGCATATGGTCTTGTATTTGCATTACCATTATATATAAAGTAAATCTTTTATATTATTTATGTTAAATAAGTTTGGGTCTTACATAAACCCTAAAGTTTTATAAAACAACTAGAATTGATTCCCCGCATTACGGAAATCGTTTTTTTAATGTGATTTGAGCGTAAGGAAATTTTTGCAATTGTATATGAAAAGAAAATAATGAGCGATTACATTTTCAATCCTTTAGATACCTTCAAAGTTGTTTGAGAAATCAATGATAGTCGGATCTCACGGTGTGTTAATGCGTTTGAACCCACATCTTACCGCAGTTTTGTATTTATTAATCGTAGTTGAATCTCACTAACTGTTTCAAATCAAACTTTTCAATTAATTATGGACTTCTAGTAAATACACACACGACACAAGTACTAAACTAATATGATTTCATAAAAATTAATTCTATTTATTATTCATTTTAATTTAATTTTAATTAGAAAATAAGGATGTTACCTAAAATATAATTAATTAAATAAATATAGAAGTCATAAAAATTACAGTTTGGATTTTACATGTAAAATATATATGAATTAATGAAATGACATCACATTTAACATGGTTCGATATGATTATGTTTGTGAGTTACTTGCATGTCAATATAATTTTTACTGTAACTGACAACTTCTCTAATTATATATATAATAATAACATAACCAATTAAACTAATACAAATATCAGTATCACCAGATTTATTATTTACTGATTTATTAATTGAAGAAGCATACATTATTTTTAGATAACATCTATTAAATATAATGTTCGGTATATAACGATAATCAATTAATCGACTTTTAGAAAGTATATCCTCATTTAAGATCCGACATATTAATTCACTATTTATAATCAACATACTAAAGACATTCATTATCAACATCCCGCTGCAACGTACGGGATAGCATTAACTTGTTAAAAATGTAAAAAGCGCTGACTAGTTTTTTAATAAAAAAATGTTCAAAATTTGAATGTTACATTTTCTTGGAGATGTATATTATGTAACATAAAATTTTTAACATTTAATAAAAACTACTCGGCGCTTTTTTGTTATTTTTTACAATAATATTCAAAAATATTTATGCTACATTCTCTGTTTTTTCTAGAAAGAAAAATAAAAATGTTACATAGGTTTTTACAAAGATTTCTTGAGTTTTTTCAACTAAAATGAGTTCTCTTCCTATATATAACTCTGATCATGGGTGTTCCAAATGAACTTTCATACAATGAAATTACTTTACAAACATATCATAATTAATATTATCTAGCGTATTCTTCACAAGGTACAACAAATAAAACTTCATTTTCAGAAATGTTTTAGCTAAAGGGGAATTGGCCTGTAATAATCCCAATTAAAGGTTATTGGCCATTGACAGTACCACATTTGAATATTCCCCCATCAGTCCCACCTTTCACCTATTTTTCCTAGACCGGTCCCCCGTTAAAAAAAAACCCTTAACGGAGTTAAGCTTTTTTCCAAATTACAAACACATTTTTTAGGGCTTTTGAAGAGAACGACGATACAAGTCCACTGATATATAACTTAACTCGAAATGGTGCTCCAAATGACTTGATTTTTGTTAATTGGAAATTTAAACACCCGAATTGAAGCGTCGTTTTCATCGTTTGGAGTAACGTTTCGAGGTAAGTTTTACATCAATGGACTCGTATTGTCATTCTGAACAAAAGCCGTAAAAAACTATTTGTAATTTGGAAAAAAAACATAACTCCGTTAAGTTTTTTTTAACGTGGAACCGGTGTAGGAAAAATAGGTGAAATGTGAGACTGGTGGGGAGAATATTTATAGGTGGGACTGTCAATGGCCAATGACCTCTAGTTGAGATTATTACAGGCCAATTCCCCTTAGCTAAATATATAAAAACGTTTTGGCAGAAGATTGTAAGTGTTGATTTTTATTTATACATGGAGTTTAACATAAAAGGGCTATGTATATAATGCTCTTTAGTACAATTTTTTTAATGAAACTAGTTGATTTTCTGCCCCGCGTGGCGGCGGGGACCCAATGACTGCAAAACGTATGTCAGCAACTGTAAACGAATACCGAATATTAAACATAAAGAAAGCAAAACAAGTTGTTGCGTATATAAAACCCCATTCAAACGAAATACAGTTTACCTACTGTGTATATGAAAAGTAATCTAAACTGTGTAATTACTTACATTGCTACGTTGCTACATGATTTGATGAGCTTGGTACCAACCGGTACCGAAAATACCGTTACCAAAACCCCAAAAGTGGGTACCAATAGCGAATATACCTGGTACGGTATGGCTCGGTACCGGTCGGTACTGGTATGGAACCGGTATTTGTGGGTAAAAACTGGTGAATACCGGTGCCGAAACAGTACCGAAAATACACCCGGTTTGGTAAATCTGGCACCGGTATCGGTACCTGATACCATTTGCTCATCACTTAGTGATGTTACTATTCAATTTTAATATAAGAATAAATACCGTTACCGAAATCCCTAAAAGTGGGTACCGGTACCGAATATACCTGGTACGGTACGATTCGGTACCGGTCGGTACGCGTATGGAACCGGTATTTAAGGGTAAAAACCGGTGAATATCGGTGCCGAACCGGTATCGAAAATACACCCGGTTTGGTAAATCTGGCACCGGTACCGGTACCCGTAATATAAAAATAAATACCGTTAGCGAAATCCCCAAAAGTGGGTATCGGTACCGAATATACCTCGTACGATACGATACGGTTCGGTACCGGTCGGTACTTTTATGGAACCGGTATTTGAGGGTAAAAACAGGTGAATACCGGTGCCGAACCAGTACCGAAAATACACCCGGTTTGATAAATCTGGCACCGGTACCGGTACCCGATACCATTTGCTCATCACTTAGTGATGCTACTCTTCATTCAATTCAAATTTTAATATTTACTGTTTGATAAATCTGACATCGGTACCAGTACCCGATACCATTTGCTCATCACTTAGTGATGCTACTCTTCATTCAATCCAAATTTCATGTAAATATATATGAATTAATGAAATGACATCACATTTAACATGGTTAGATATGATTATGTTTCTGAGTCACTTGCATGTCAATATTATTTTTACTGTAGCTGACAACTTCTCTAATTATATATATAATAATAACATAACCAATTAAGCTAATACAAGTATCAGTATCATCAGATTTATTTATTTACTGATTTATTTATTGAAGAAGTATACATTATTTTTAGATAACATCTATTAAATATAATGTTCGGTATATAACGATAATCAATTAATCGACTTTTAGAAAGTATATCCTCATTTAAGATCCGACATACTAATTCACTATTTATAATCAACATACTAAAGACATTCATTATCAACATCCCGCTCTAACGTACGGGATAGCATTAACTTGTTAAAAAATGTAAAAAGCGCTGACTAGTTTTTTAATAAAAAATGTTCAAAATTTGAATGTTACATTTTGTTGGAGATGTATATTATGTAACATGAAATTTTTAACATGTAATAAAAACTACTCGGCGCTTTTTTGTTATTTTTTACAATAATATTCAAAAATATTTATGCTACATTCTCTGTTTTTTCTAGAAAAAAAATAAAAATGTTACATAGGTTTTTACAAAGATTTCTTGAATTTTTTCAATTAAAATGAGTTTTCTTCCTATATATAACTCTGATCATGGGTGTTCCAAATGAACTTTCATACAATGAAATTACTTTACAAACATATCATAATTAATATTATCTAGCGTGTTCTTCACAAGGTACAACAAATAAAACTTCATTTTCAGAAATGTTTTAGCTAAAGGGGAATTGGCCAGTAATAATCCCAACTAAAGGTTATTGGCCATTGACAATACCACATTTGAATATTCCCCCCATCAATCCCACCTTTCACCTATTTTTCCTACACCGGTCCCCCGTTAAAAAAAACTTAACGGAGTTAAGCTTTTTTTCAAATTACAAACACATTTTTTAGGGCTTTTGAAGAGAACGACGATACAAGTCCATTGATATAAAACTTAACTCGAAATGGTGCTCCAAATGACTTGATTTTTGTTAATTGGAAATTTAAACACCCGAATTGAAGCGTCATTTTCATCGTTTGGAGTAACGTTTCGATGTAAGTTTTACATCAATGGACTCGTATTGTCATTCTGAACAAAAGCCGTAAAAAACTATTTGTAATTTGGAAAAAAAACATAACTCCGTTAAGTTTTTTTAACGTGGAACCGGTGTAGGAAAAATAGGTGAAATGTGAGACTGGTGGGGAGAATATTTATAGGTGGGACTGTCAATGACCAATGACCTCTAGTTGGGATTATTACAGGCCAATTCCCTTAGCTAAATATATAAAAACGTTTTGGCAGAAGATTGTAAGTGTTGATTTTTATTTATACATGGAGTTTAACATAAAAAGGCTATGTATATAATGCTCTTTAGTACAATTTTTTTCTAATGAAACTAGTTGATTTTCTGCCTCGCGTTGCGGCGGGTACCCAATGACTGCAAAACGTGTGTCAGTAACGGTAAACGGATACCGAATATCAAAACATAAAGAAAGCAAAACAACTTGTTGCGTATATAAAATCTCATTCAAACGAAATACAGTTTACCTACTGTGTATATGAAAAGTAATCTAAACTGTGTAATTACTTGCATTGCTACGTTGCTACATGATTTGATGAGCTCGGTACCAACCGGTACCGAAAATACCGTTACCGAAACCCCAAAAGTGGGAACCGGTACCGAATATACCTGGTACGGTATGGTTCAGTACCGGTCGGTACTGGTATGGAACCGGTATTTGTGGGTAAAAACTGGTGAAAACCGGTACCGAAAATACACCCGGTTTGGTAAATCTGGCACCGGTATCGATACCCGATACCATTTGCTCATCACTTAGTGATGTTACTATTCATTCAATTCTAATTTTAATATAAGAATAAACACCGTTGAAATCCCTAAAAATGGGTACTGGTACCGAATATACCTGGTACGGTACGGTTCGGTACCGGTCGGTACTGGTATGGAACCGGTATTTGAGGGTAAAAACTGGTGAATACCGGTGCCGAACCGGTATCAAAAATACACCCGGTTTGGTAAATCTGGCACCGGTACTGGTACCCATAATAGAAAAATAAATACCGTTAGCGAAATCCCTAAAAGTGGGTATCGGTACCGAATATACCTGGTACGGTACGGTTCGGTACCGGTCGGTACTGGTATGGAACCGGTATTTGAGGGTAAAAACCGGTGAATACCGGTGCCGAACCAGTACCGAAAATACACCCGGTTTGATAAGGCTGGCACCGGTACCGGTACCCGATACCATTTGCTCATCACTTAGTGATGCTACTCTTCATTCAATTCAAATTTTAATATTTACTGTTTGATAAATCTGACATCGGTACCGATACCCGATACCATTTGCTCATCACTTAGTGATGCTACTCTTCATTCAATCCAAATTTTAATATTTACTTTTCATTCAATTCAAATTTTAATACATAGGTAATGAGGTCCATACTCCATAGACCCCACACCTTATAATGTAGAATCACCCCAATCAATATATACATGTGTGTACGTATAAAATAGCAACTGTGACAATTTTTTTTTTGATCATTTTTAGGTTTTCTGCACCACAAGTTTTACCAATTCTTTTAAAAGTTGTGTTTGTTTAGGTCCACAAACACATGTGGTTAGAAGTTATTGGTGATGGGTAGGTTCCAATATATTGTTTCCTTTCTACGAATGTGTTTAGTTGCAATCTCCAAGCTCTATTTCAAGAAAATTGGCAAACATAATCATGTTACCCATTAGGTACCATGTGCTACATAGGTTCTTTTGCAATGTTAATGTACCTAAACTTATTTGTATTTATGTGGTTGATAATAACCTAACTCACTTCGGTTCACATACAATAACTATGATGAAACACGTCTTGTTAGAAGTGATGGTAATTGAGAGAAAGATGAAGTAAAATTCAAGTAAACACCATTTTCTATAAGTAATATCTTACAACTCATTCTTTAATTACATATTTGTTCAAATATAATGTTTGACAGGTCTTGTAATATGTGATGGACTGATGGTCATTAAGAGGGATGATAATGCTAGTATCTAGTAACTCCCGTTTTTGGTTAATTACTTACAGATATTGATAATAGAGTAAACATTGCTATTTTCGTAAATAAGGTTTGGATGTTTTTGTCACTTTCATTTAAAAAGTGTGTGCATTTTTTTTTTCAACTAGACCCTTAAAGTTTGCATTTCTTGACGTTATTATCTAATGTACTAACTCCATTTAATTTTTTATTGTTAACTTAGGAATAGTGTAACACCCCAAAAACGGGTTTGGTAATTAAACCATGTTCATATCAAAGAGCGGGTAAAATACTGTCAGAGGTAAAAACTAACTCGGTAAACATTAAGACTTAAATAATTAAACTTAATGCTAAATGAAAGATTGATGAATGCCTTTTTAATAAAGCTTATAAAAAGCCCGAGACTATCGGTACGAGATCTAAGTCGGGTTGTAGCATCCACGAACTTAGTAGATTGAATTATCATGTTTAATGATAATTAACGAGAAGTAGGTAACTAGGAATGATTAACCTAGCTGATTGAATATATTGTTAAGTGATAAATAATGGATGATATCCATATATAATTAAAATCTCAAACTTGAGGGGCCAAAAGGGGAAAAACTTAAAATCTTGGTATTATAAGGAAACAAAACACAACACACACACACTAAATGTGTGTGGTGTGTTGATAAAGGCTGGGAAAACAAGGGGAAACCCTTGTTCATCATAAAATCACCAAATCGAAGGAAGATTCGAGTCTCAAATTCGTGCATGAACATAAATTCGTGATCATCTAAGCTTGGAAATCATGAGGTATGTCATAATTTATGTTTTGGTGATGATGAGTATGTGGATGAACTTGAAAGTGATAACCTTGAGTTCAACATTTTGTTAATATGGTGAAATCGATAATGAAATTACATTTGTAATCATCATACTTACAAGTATATGTGAAATACTTGAACAATTTTGTGATTTGAATAAGTGTTCATGTATGACATGAAGTGGGTTTTTGATTAAATGATGAAATTGATGATATATGAGTGTTCATGATCATCCTACTTGTATGTATGTGTAAGATACTTGAACAAAATAGAGATTCGAGTAAGTGTTCATACATGACTTGAAACGCGTTTTTGTATGATATGATAAATTGATATTATGTTAATGTTAATAAGTGTTTGAGGTCATGTTGTCTACTAGTTTGTATGTAGAACTTTATTATATTAGGTATTCAGATGAATGCCTAGTAGTATAAGGAAATGGGCTTTACATATAGATGAAAACCCTTAGTTCTAGCATGAAGAATGGATAAATTGGCATTGATAGTCGAAAGCTAAGTTAACTTGATGTTATTAATCGCTCAAACTTGTTAAAGTGAAAGAAATGAGATTAACTTGGTTGGGATTTTAGTTAAAAGGGTAGCTTAGAAATAACGCCTACCGAATATTAGATGAAACGCCTAAGTGAGTTCGTTGAACCTTTTAGGGCATATGCATATGTTAATAGGCAGTCGAATTTTTGAAAGTCAAACTGACCTATAATAAGATTGAATGACAATTTTGATATAAAATTCGTAAGATGGAATAGTCGTGATAAATGATGACTAATCTAACCATCTTGTGAATGAGAGATGATAGTTTGATACTTGACAAGCTAGATGGGGGCTTGGGGAAGAAACGGGTCAAACGAATCAAGAACGAGGGAAAAAGCATAATTAGATGCAAGGTAAGTGAAACTTACATCTTTAAAATAGAACATCTATTTATATATTTGACTAAGAATAAGCGATTTGGTATTCGGAATGAGATTTAGAAATATGACGTCCCGACACGAATCGACACGGGTCGGAACAAGTGGAAATGGTAATAAACCATATTGAGTGGTAAAAAGGGTAAAATGGGTAAAATGGTAATTTAGTCATGTCATGAAAAATAAACAAGGAGTTTTGAAAAGTTGCCTTATGGTGTATAATAGGTAAAAAGGGTAAAATAGTAATTCGGTCATGAGTTGACAAATAAATATTGAGTTTCAAAAAAAATACGCCCTATGGTGTAAGCCATAATGGGTCAAAAGAATTAAGAAATGACTTTAAGTAGTATGATCATATGGTGTAAACCGAAACTGACTAAATGGTGAGATGGTAAATAAATACCATCTCATAATGGTAAAATGGTCATTTAGGCCAAATGGGTCAAACGGTGATGTATCATCATTTGAAAATAATGACTAATGGTCGCTTGTCGAGTTTTGTGCCCACAGGAAGGATAGCGTATGACTTGCATTTAGGGGTGTTCATGAGCCGAACCGAACCGAGCGGAGGTCTGCTCGTGCTCGGTTCGGTTTGAAACCGAGCCGCTCGGTTCGGTTCGGATTTAGGAAATCGAGCGAAAATCTTATGCTCGTGCTCGGTTCGGTTTAGAACCGAGCCGCTCGGTTCGGTTCGCTTTTGCTCAGTTTTATTTAGCATTCCTACACAGCCATTCATTCACCAAAATTCACCAACTTATATGTCTCACACACACTTTAACAATTTAACAAAATAAAAACATAAAAAGTCCCACAAAAAAAACACAAAATGTCATCCAAATGTTTAATGTTTAAGAACATCTAAAATGCAAAATAATTTTCAAAACACGCGTTGAAGTCATTCCAGACATCTTCAATCAAAAACTGAATTCAAAACATAAAATTTGCTACATGATTCTAGGGGTTGTATAATTGGATATGCTACATGTTTATTATATTTAATAAATATAATATATATATTTAATAAATATAAATATAATATATATATTTAATAAATATAATATATATAATAATAATAATAATAAATTCGATCGAAACCGAACGAGCGACGAGCGAGCGAGCGTACCTATGCTCGTGCTCGGTTCGTTTTTAAACCGAACCGAGCTGCTTGGCTCGGTTTTAACCGAGCAAGGAATCGAACAAGCAAATTTCCGAGCTTTTTCGAACGATCGTCGAACGATCTTCGAGCGCCGAGCAGTTTGGACACCCCTACTTGCATTGTTATTAATTAGCAATTAATAATTTAACGTATTAAAACGGGTCAATGCTAAGACCCGAGCCAGGTACGTGTTATGGGTCAAACTCTCAATGAGTACTTAAGGTCCGACGAGAGTTAATCGAGTCATGGGTGGGCTTTGGATTACCTAAAGTGAGGTATATCTAATCATTTGAAAATTTGGGAACATCATGTCCTTAGGAATTCAACGATTTGAATAGAACAACGGTTTAAGGTATTCATTTGGTCAAATTATGCGTCTAAAAGTCCTTCGTAGTAAAAAGGATTAGGTTGACCAAAACGCCCTCGAATGAAAAACCCGAAAAACGACCCCTTAAGGGTAGTTTAAATATAAATTCTATAATTCGTTCGACCCTTACGATAGTATAAAATGGAAGGTTTAAACCGTTTTGGCTTAAAACTAAATATTGGATCATTTTCGTAGAATGTCTAACTTGGGATAGAATGGGAATATAACGATTTTTCCCATTCACGATCCATCACATTTGAAGTTGTGATATATAAATGAAAATGAGAAATGGGAGCGTGAACTAAATAATCGGACTAGGTTACGGAGTCATGATTGAAAGGTTTGGAATTTTTAAAAAGAATTCGTATTAAACATGCGAACAAGTCAATTAGCATAACCGTGAACCGATAGCGGACACATAAAACACAAGAATAATACCCCGGGTTATGGGGTATAGTCATAAAAATAATGATCTTGTAAAGCGATGTAATATTTGTGAGACCGTTTGCTTAATCATGCAAACAAGTCAATTATTTACAATAAATATATTGGAACCAATGGTGTAAAACAAATTTGGTGAATCCGGATCATGGGTTCACAAGTTAGGAATGTGGGAAATTGTTTTACGAACGCGTAGGAGAAAGTTTCGTGCGAAACGGATAAGAATTGATCAAGTTACTGAAGTTTTCGTAACAAAAACGACAAAAATGGAAAAGCTGCAGAGCAGCCAACCGTAAGCTACGGTTGCCAATTGTAGCCTACGGCTGGCAGCTGCTGCCAAACACAAAATGTGTGAGCCGTAAGCTACGGCCCACAACCGTAGCCTACGACGTGTTTCTTCCAAAATGGATTTTGTTTGTTTGTTTGATATTTTAGGTTATAAAACCATTTCTAAGCTCCATATAACTAACATGTGAGTTGTTATTGGTGTATAGGTGATAGCTAGGACCTTATGGATGACGATCAAGCATTGTGGTTAAACCGAAAACACAACCGAAGTTCAAGCTTCCGCTTAGTTTCGTTATTTTACGAACTGAATCAATTATGAACTTTATAAAGGTTTTATATTTTATGAAGGAATCAACGTGCCAAAGTGTTTAATTGAGTGTTTTAAACACTTTGGCACATTGATGACATTTTATAATAACTAGGT
This sequence comes from Helianthus annuus, assembly GCF_002127325.2. NCBI lineage: Eukaryota > Viridiplantae > Streptophyta > Magnoliopsida > Asterales > Asteraceae > Helianthus > Helianthus annuus. The sequence continues at coordinate 11,936,678 of NC_035440.2, forward strand.
TTTTATCTGTCGCGCGTTGCGGCGAAACGAAGCAAATGATAATGTAAAATAAATGTTATTTGAAATTTTATGTACCTATCAGTATAAATTCGGTTTGCTCTACGTTTTGATATTATACGTTTTCGTTTAAAAACAACCTTTTTTACGTGCATATTTTATGTACATTTTGGAAATTCGAGTTGAACTACGTTTCAACATAAACTTTTTTAGAAAATGGGTCAGATCAAATATAATATGTTTTCATGTTTGTTTATGTATAAGGCGCATATTTTGTTTTGAACAGAGTGGAGTCAAATTGTGTTTTCCCCTTTTTTCATAAGCTCTAATTAATCTCTTTTGATTACACGTGTCGGTTCCTCTATACATGTTAATGTTTTCTATGTATGAGTCGAGTCGTATATAATACGTTATGATTGTATTGTATAAACTCAATTTACTTTCATTTTGATTCAATTGCAATGCTTATATAGGTCACATTGAATTCAATCAGATACGTCGAAATGTGATGGTTAACGCATCACATAACATTTGGACTAATCCATTCAACATTTACGATATACCGGTACCACAACATGCGCGGGTCTTATTGCTAGTTGTATAAAATAATGTAACATCCCATTTCAGGATTTACATTAGACTGGAAAATGGGAGTTGTAGTTTAGGACCAAGATGTAAAGGACCAAACTATAAGGATTAATTGTGTAATTTAACCACTTTGGTTATATTTTTTTTTTTTTTTTGAACGGTAGATCAACTGGTTTTTCAGCCTACTCCAATGGGCCAGCATATGCTGTTAAAACCCCTCACCCCAAGTTCGAATCCCTCCCAGAGGTGTTCTCCCATATTTACATAATTTTAGACTTAGTAGGAATCGAACTTGAGACCTCCCCAGGAGAAAACCACTTAGTGGAAAACCCCCAGATCAACTGGGCTATACCCGCACCCCTTTGGTTATATACTTACATAAATACAAAGGTAAACTTCTAATACGGTTTACCTGTTCCATTCTTTAGCATATTTTTATTGATCTATGTTTTGTTGTTCACTTGTTCCATTCTTTAAAAACGTGCTCAAACTTCAATGGTTGATTTAACCGGAACCGATAACTAAAACGGCCAATTAAAGTTTGGTTTAATAAGTTTTAGTTTTTTGTGAAACTCCATTAACTTCCACTTTAATAGTTAGGCTAGTTCTTTATTTGAGTAGCACGTGTTATTTTATTTTTTCACAAAAACTAAAATAGTGTTTGTGGTTTTTGTCATATCTACATCTTATAATTACCGGACATTTTAGTCTTTTAGATATCGATAAAAGCATGTGCAAATTTGGGGTGATCATGTTATTATTTTCTAGCTTCTTTTGCTATTATTTATTGTAGTTAATTTTACTTTACGTGTTCCATCCCAACCTATTTTAGATCCAAAATGTTTTGGACCCTGTTGACGAAAATTCATACACTCGTCGATTGGCATTTGTATAATAAAGATTAATGATCAGTGAGGATCTAGAAGATCTTTATAGGGGCAACGCTATTTTACTCTATATTAAATAATACAAGATTCTTCTTTTGCTCAGTTTTAAATTTAAGACATCTGCTCTATTTTACTCTTATATTAAATAATATAAAGTTCTTCTTTTGATTGGATTTGAACCTAAGACCTCTTCTTGAGAGACAAGTGTCATTTTGTTCTGCTTTTCTCATTTCCTTACCCTGTTGTTCTTAAGTTTCATTTAAAAAGGGAAGATTTAAAAGGAAGTTTAGGAAGAGAAGATTTATAAGGAAATAAGATAATATTGTGTTCCAAAGATTTTCTATAGAGAGAAAGGAAGAGAAAAGGAGGTGTTAGACTAAAATTCATTCTTCAAAATTAGAAATAAATTGAGAGAAAGGAAAGAAAGAGAAGAGAAAGGGAGGGAGTGAGCGACTCCGTTCTCTTCTTTCCTTAAATGAAAAATGCAATTAAAATACACAAAACTTAGGGGAGGAGGGGTGGTTACTAGTCATAGAATTCTATCACTCGCAATATCCAATCAACTCATGCCATGTAATCACCCAATATTCTATCACTAGTGATAGAAATGTAGTGGGGGTGGTCACTAGTGATACAATTCTATCACTCCTAATTTTTTTTATTTTTTATTTTTATTTCACTAATTTTTTTAATTTTTTATTTTAAATTATAAATTAACAATAAAACACTAAAATTATAAATTTCATTAAATTTAAAACATACAACTTCAATTTAACATACTAGAAATCATGAAACATACAATTTAAAAAAAAAAACCTACTCCTCGTCCGAATCATGAAACTCCAAACTTAGAGAACCTACTAGTTCGATTAAATTGTATCTCAACCGAAAGTGAGTTTCTTCATTACGCAATTCTAGATGGATATTTTGTGGAACTTGAACTTGTGTAGGAGGATCCGGCACCCAATCCAGGGATATTGCATGTTCGTCTTCTTTGATCGTCATATTGTGCAATATGATACATGCATACACTATGCTATGTATTGATTTCTTGTTCTCCGCACAAACCGGTCAGTGTAGTATACCCCATCTACCATTTAAAACACCAAATGCCCTCGCAACATCTTTTCTTGCTGATTCTTGCAATTTTTTGAACACGATTTCTTTAGGCTCGACAGGAAATTAGGGTGCTTTCATAAAAACAGACCAAGACGGGTAGATACCATCCACAAGAAAAAAGTCTCGTCTGTAATGTCGACCGTTAACATAGAAAGGAAAGGAAGGTGCGGTACCATCTGTTACGGTTTGAAACAACGGCGACGTGTTCAACACATTGATGTCGTTGTTTGAACCTGGAACACCAAAATACGAATGCCAAATCCATAAATCATTCGACGCCACCGCTTCTAGTATGATGGTTGGTCTTTTGATGTCTCCCCTAACATACGCCCCTCGCAACTCTCTTGGACAATTTTTTCACTCGATGTGTGTACAATCGATGCTACCGAGCATCCCGGGAAAATGCCATCTAGCCTCGTGTGCGGCGTAAATACGTGAGATGTCGTGGCTCGTCGGTTTACGTAAAAACTCTTTAGCATACAACTTAATGACCGTGTTGCAAAAAAATTGCAAACATTCACGTGAAGTTCTGGCCGACATAGCTAGGTATTCATCATATTGATCGGGAGGGTTACCTGTCGCTAGTTGGCGAATGGCGGACGTGCATTTTTGTATCGGCGTGAAACTTGGTTTGCCCCTCACATCGTAACGTTCTTGAAACAATTCCTCGCTTGCTTCGATGTCTCCAACAATCTTTAAAAATAATTCTTTGGGTAAACGAAACCGATCTCTAAACGTTTCGGCATTGTAGAGCGGATTTTCCACAAAATAATCGTTCATTAACACTACACTTCGTTTGCACGTACACGATCATGGTCTACCATCTTCTTCTTTGGGCGGGACGACTCGGCATCAAGTTCGTTATACACCGACACAAAATATTTTAGCGTCTCATTGTCGGAAGACGACTCGGTATCGCTATCACTAGACATCGGAAACGTCGAATCCGTAGGGAAATCCATTTGAGAAAGATGTAGATTGTGTGAAATGGGTTTATGTTTTTGATGTGTGTAAACTGGTTTAAAATGGAGATATATATAAAAGGTTTAAAGGTTTTTTTTAATAAACTTACCGTTGAATAACGGTCGAATATGCCCAATGTTCAAACTTTCAACGCGTTATAAATTCCACTCGTTGAAAACATCACGCGTGATACCACTGGCGGCGGTGGTGTGCGTTATAAAATAACGCGTGATGGCACCTCCATCACGGACCGCCCCCTCCGCCCTTAATGCTACGATATCTCAAAAGTTTTAATAGTATATTTCTGACTATAAGGAGTCATAAGGGTAATGGCAAAACCCTGCCACCTAGGCGCCATGTAGACTATGAAGACTTTGCCCTTCACATCATAAAAACCACGGTGTGGTCAAGGACAAGGGCAAATCCCCATATTTTTTTAATTAAATTATTTATATATTTATATTCTATTATTTTGTAACAAAAGTATGTATTTATATTGTACATTGTGTTTAAATTGTTGTATCTTAATTAAAATAGTTGTACAATGTGCTTAAATTGTTGTTCATTATCTAATTTATTTATATATTATTTTTTTGTAACATTTTTGTAAATTGTACTTAAGTTGTTGTATCTTAATCAAATAATGGTTTCATTATCTAACCAAATTCAATGTGTTTTGTATACATGTATAGTTGTAAATTGTGCTTAAGTGGTTGTATCCTAATCAAATAATGGTTTCATTATCTTACCAAATTCAATCAATTTGATCCATTCATTGTTGTGTTGTTTTATTTGTAAATTTACACTCCATAAATTAGCAACAATTTTGTGCATAAGGTGTTGTAATTTATGTTTTGGGGGGTTATAAAAAAACGTTGATTTTTTAACTTTAACCCAAAAGCTTTTTTATGTTTTGTAATTTTAACACATATAAATTGTTTTTTTTTTTTCATTTTTAACTCAAAAGTTTTATTATTTTCAATTTAACCTCACAATATTTTTACCTTCAACTTTGGTCCCTCTACTTTTCATCTTTCGCAAATTTTCGTTTTACGTTTCGTTCTAAATTTTGCGAGTTAAGACGGTGCGACGTGCGTGTGTCGTTTAACGTTTTTTTTTGTTTCGTTCAAAATTATGCGAGTTAACACGACACAACATGCATGCGTGGTTCAATGTTTACATTTATTTTTTTTCGTTTGACAAGTTTGTCGCAACGTGCGGGTCCTGGATCTACTCAGTATTGGTAGTCGCTGACGGTGGTGTGACATTAGTGCTATTTGGCATAGTTCTACGCCCCCACCGCAACGCGGGGGAAGCTTAAATCTAGTTCATATTATTTCAAGAAAAACAAAACAATTCAATCATGATAACAAAGACAATATTTTTTTTCAGAAATAATAAGAGACATAAAATTTAAAAAATTACATAAATAAAATAACCGAATTACATAGTCTAATTATCATATCGTCATTGCACCATTGAATACGCCAACCAAATCCGCATAAAGTTTGTTATACGTCTATTTGTTAAAAATTTCGCATTGGTTTACTCTTCTCACTTCTTCACCGATGTCTACAATGACTGGTTGTGTATCTTCTTCGTAGTTTTGGCATATTACGTGTCCTTCATCCTTCTAAATCATATCGTGCAAAATAATGCACGCGTAAATCACATTTCTAATTCTATATTTTCCGTAATCCTACACAGGATGCGCATAATGTGCCATCGTTTCTACAAACCACCAAAAGCTCGTTCATCGTTTTTTATTGCCGCCATTTGAGCTTTGTTAAACTTTGTTTTCTTTTCATCTAAGGTATGTAAAAGCTTTTACAAACACATAATATTCAGAGTAACTATCATCGGCTAGATACTATCCGTATTGGTGCTCCACATCATTTACAGAAAAAAGAGGCCATCGGCCCAACCTCGTTTATGCGGCCGTTGAAAATGGGTGATTGGTCAACAATATTTATATTGTTATTTGAAGTGGCCAAACCAAGGGATGCATACCAAAACCAAAGATCTTGTGATACAACCGCTTCAAACATCATAGCCATTTTTTATTATGTCCACTTTTGGGTTGGTCGCGCAACACAGTTGGACAAAGTTCCCACTCCATACTACCACTCATCTCGAGAAAACCATGTCTATCATCATGAAACTCCAAAATTTGTTGTGTGTCATTAAACGTAGGTTTCTCAATTCTTTTTTACGTAGAATTCAATAACATACTCACAAAAATAATGAAGACTTTCCCTTGGTACTCATTCTGAAATTTTTAAATATTAATCAATTATGTCGGAACTAGTGTCATAAGGTAATTGTCTAATAGCGGACATAACTTTTTGCAACGTGCTAAAACCAATATCACCACGCACATCACGTTTTTGTTTAAAATATTCATATTTTTTTTCTAAATCATTTACTATTCTTAGAAACAACTGTTGGCTCATATAAAAACGTCGCCTAAAATTCTTATGATCAACATGGGGTTGGGTGAAAAATAATCACGTACCAAAAGTTCATGCGCGTAGACCTGATTGCATACAATTCGTTTTCTCTTTTTGGTTTATGAACTCCCAATATCTTCAACAATAATCTGTGCGACTCATTGAACCGATGATATTATTAGCTCGGCTCCCTCTTTAGAAGAAGATGATAAAACGAATTCGTCAAATAAAGATGATGATGAACTTGATGCTTGCATTTATTTTTAAAAGAATAATTTTATGGTGATAGAAGTTGGAGTTGTTTTTGTGAAGATATAGGTTAGGTGATACAAGTTGGTTTGCATAATAAAATAATTTAAGGGATTTTTTTTTTTATAAAATTAGTTGTTGGAATCGGCTATTTTTTGAAAAAAAAAAAAAAAAAAAAAAACTCGGTCAAATACTTGGTTAAGCCCCCGACACCTATGGACAATCCCACAATGCGAATGGGCAACGCCTACGGGAAAGGGAGGGGGGGGGGTTGGTGTGACATAAGGTTTTACGTCTTTAACATGTATCCTCAAGACATAAGTTTTTAATGCATAATGTACAATTTTCTTTTAAACATGATTTAGGGAAATATGTAATTTTGTAAGTTTAAATGAAGATATATGAAATAAATAAAATAAATGCTTTAGAATTAGTTTCAAATGAATAACTTCAAAGATATTTCCAACCAATATAGTAATTACACAAATTGATCGTTTACTTTTATCTTGAGAAAATAAGCCAAGGGGTTCTAAGATTAAAAAAATAAGACCAAATAAAGCGCATAACAAACTAAATTGTATTGATATAATCTATGATTTTGTATTCGTAAGCATAATCAATTATGCCAAACGTTATTCGGTTCCAATTGCATGGATGTTTATCTTGTACATATCATCAGTGGCGAAGCTTGAGATTTCCGACCGGGGGGTCGGAAGTCACCGGCCCTAAAATTATACCTTAGAAATTATAAAACCGGAGGGTCGAAAACGTATATATCTAAAAAATTCTATACAAAACGTACATACATAACATTACTGAGCGAAAAGTTCGGGGGGTCGGGCGCGCCTCCCGGCCACTTCAAAGCTACGCCCATGCATATCATCGGATCATATGTAACCCTAACTTCATTACTAACATTAAGCCATCATCAATTATCAAATCTATAAAACATGAATAGATTAAACACACATAAAATAGTTAGTTATAACATGCATTATTAATCGTACATAGAATCGGAGATCACAATAGACAAAAACATATAAATAATGATTAAACATAAATAATCATTCATGTAAGTGTGTAACTATAATCATTTAAAGATAACCATTCATGTATTATTGTTCGCTACATCTAAGTAGATAAAGAGGCCCTTGTGTGGAAATCATGGTGGTAGTAATGAAAGCAATGAAACAAATAAAAATATATATTGTTGGTACATGAAACATTAAGATAAACTATAAATTTAAGAAGGAAGAAGGAACCGAATCAAATATGGTTGTTTTATAGCCTTATTTGTATTGCCCCCAAGTACCATCTAGAGTCTCTAGAATGTCACTTTTCTTGAGTGGCAAGAACATATTAGGTTAAACCTAATTTTTAATCTAGACAGGGTTGATTACGACTTTCGCTAAACACTAGAATTACATATTGTGGTGTTTATAGTTCTATATAGATTGCCTTGAAGTGTCCTCTAGAGTCTCTTAAATGTCCCCATCCTAGAGTGGCAAGAACATATTAGGTTAACCCTAATTTTCAATTTAGATAGATTGATTCGAGACTTTAAAAAAAATATTGCACGACCCTAAAGGATTCCCGTCATGTACTCTTCGGTTGAAACATAAAGGACATAATATTATGTTATGAAATCTAATTCGAGATATGATGCACTCAAATTACAAATTCAATGCTAAAGGAATTACAAGTGAAAAACGAACTAAGTCGAGCTTGAGCTCATCTAAGCTCGAGCTTGGTTCATTTAACTTAATAGTGTTCGAGCTTAAACTTATTTTTTTTTTCGATCTCTTTTTCTTAAATTACAATTGTCGTATCAGGATCCGGTTACAGTAATACCCCACTCGTAACAAAGCTAAATTGATTTTGGAAGTCCACACAAGGACTTTTGTATATTAAAAAAAAGTGAACAAAAAGTCATTTTTATCATCGATTTATAATTTTAACTTAAATCTTCTCTTAAATTTTTGTAAAGAGTAATAAAATGGCAAAATCACCCTAAGGTTTGGTTACTTTTGCCACTTTAGTGCACAAATGAAATTTTTTGTAACTGTATCTCTAAGGTTTCCTTTTTGTTTTTAAGTTTATCTAAATCACTAACTTAGTTAAAATGTATCGTTAACTCCCATAGACAACTTTGACAATTCCTAAACCTCAGGACGATTTTGGCACTTTCCCATTTATTCCTTTGTTTTTTAATTTTATAAATTTTATTTTTATATTAAACAATATATATATATATTAAAAAGAGGTCATAAACGTCAATTTTATCATCGATTTATAATTTTCACTTAAGCCTTCTCTTAAATTTATGTAAAAAGTAAAATGGCAAAATCGTCCTTAAGGTTTCCTTTTTGTTTTTAAGTTTATCTAAATCATTAACTTAGTTAAAAGATATCATTAACTCCCATAGATGACTTTGACAATTCCTAAACCTCAGGACGATTTTGGCACTTTCCCATATATATATATATATATATATAGGATTAGGTTCAGGAGTGAACACTAGTGTAGCTTACGAACTGAGTGAACTAATCCTGGCCATACACGTGTGTAGATCAATGGCCAAGATTTGATGTTGAAATACACTAGTGTATTTTACGATTTGATGATGAGATCCTGGCCATATATGTATTTAGATCAATGGCCAAGATTTGTTCACTCAGTTCGCAAATACACTAGTGTTTACTCTAGAACCCCACCATATATAGGGTAGGGTTCCAGCGTGAACAACCTCCCAAGAATGAACTGCGTGAACAGATCTGGACCCTTGATTTCCTTTTTAGTTGTTAAGGGTAGGATTGTAATTATATAAAAAATTAGATTTAAATCATTATTTTAATAATTGAATTAAGTTACATCTTTCCTAATTTAAATTCATTATCCACACTATATTTTATTTATTAATAAGATAATTTTCAAAACAAACAACAAATCACCGGATTTCAATTTTAATTTTTATTTCAGATTTCATAACCAGAATTCAAATTTTTATTTTTAAGATCCACGTAACCTTCGTATTCCAACGTTATACACATGTGTACTTGGATATAAATAGAATAGTACACATGTGTACTCAGCATCGTACATATGTGTAATTAGCTACATAATACATACATAGAAACAATACCTGTAAACTATTTTATATTTAACAAATTACAAGTTCCATAATGTTTTCCAAACCAAACAAAAAAACATATAATTACAAGTTCCAGTTTCGTAAAAACAATAAACCCAACATAATCGAAAAAACAAAAAACATAATCTTTTACAACTATTTGCCACGTTATATGCTGAATCATCCTTATCGACCTCATACGTCAATCATCCTTATCGACCTCATACGTTAATCATCCTTATCGACCTTCCATCTCCACTTTTCTCGTTAACGACATCTCCTATAATAGCCCAAAAATCTCAGCAACTAATACTTTGCATAATTCACAAGTGTAATCAACAACTTTACACATTCAATAAACAAAAAGTTATGAGATATCAAAAAAGCAGACACTATACACATGTGTACATTGGGTTAAAATAGAGCAAAAATTAGGTTAAAATAGAGCAAAAATCAGAATACACATGTGTACATCGCATTAAAAACAGAGCAAAATCAGAATACACATGTGTACATCACGTTAAAAACAGAGCAAAATCAAAGAATTGAACAAAAAAACTCAGCAACTAATACTTTGCATAATTCACAAGTGTACATCAATAACTTTACACATTCAATACACAAAAAAACTGAGATATCACAAAAAACAGACGCTATACACATGTGTACATCGCATTAAAAACAGAGAAAAATCAGAATACACATGTGTACATCAACAAAAAAACAGAGCAAAATAAAAAAATACACGTGTGTACATACGCTAATCAAAACTCACAATTACAATCTACAAAATAAATTACAAGCATAATAACCAGCAAAAACAATTAAAAACCTATCACAACAAAAACTAGGTAAATAATCCAATAAAATCCCAAATTTTCATCTCCTAACCCTAGGAAAACCTTACACCATTATCCAACGCTATTGTTAATCAGACTAACAAAAAATCTCCCAAAACAATTCAACCACTGATACGTATATAACAAATCAAATGGTGTAATTAAAAAATTATACTACAAAACAAAAACATGTTAATATTAATCGATTCAGACTTTTAGAGTTTTACTTTTTACTACTACGACAAAAACATCATAAAATTATTAATTAACGATTCATATACCACATAACAACACAGCACAACAGGAAACCTGATATAATTTACAAATCCGTTAAAAAAAAACTTACAAGCAGAATGTGATGTGCTTGATGAACACAATCGATGGATCGATCGAATGAGGCGGATGTGCGGCAGCGCATTGACGCCGAATCGATTCGGATCTGAAAAACGATCCGGCGAAAATCAATGTCGGCGATGAAACGATGATGAATCGGACCAAAAATTAGGGATGGCAATCAAACCCGAACCCGATGGGTAAACCCGAAACCCAACACATTTGGGACGGGTTTGGGGTCGGTTAATCGGGTTTGGGACGGGTTTGGGAATAGTTTTTATTTTTTTCGCGGGTTTGGGACGGGTTTGGGATTTAGTGATATACCCGTTTACCCGACCCAATTACCCGATAAAGTATACCCGTTTACCCGATTGTATACCCAATATAATTTCTTTTATATTATTAATATGTATATACATATGACACATCCATTTTTTACACATATAGGTATTCTATTTCGTATACACTGTAGTTATTTGATATATATTTTTATAATAACAATACAAAATGTAACCGGTTAGTAATTACCCGATAGATACCCAATGGGTTTTGAGATGAGTATACCCAACGAGTAATCTTTTTAAATTAATGGGTTTACCCGAAACCCGCGGGTATACCCGATACCCGATGGGTATTTACCCGCTAGAAACCTGACGGGTTTTGGGACGGGTTTGGGACAAGCTTATCTAATCGGGTTTGGGTTTGGGATTACCTAAACCCGTCCCAAACCCGACCCATTGCCATCCCTACCAAAAATCGAAGCCTGATTTCGTCGTCCGGCAGTTTGTTTTTCATCGAGATCCGGAGATGAAATGACGATTCAGTCATCCGACAGTTGTTCTTCATCGAGATGGAGATGCCATAAAAATGGGATTTGAAACTGATTGATGGAGAGAGAGACCAAATTTTACTGGATTTGAAAATTGATTGGATTTTAAATAATGGAAAGATTTTGGGTTTCTTTATTGAATTATTTTGATTGTGTAATTACGAATATACCCTTATGTATTTAATTAAATGGAAAAAATTAACCAAATAATTACCATCATGCCACTCACTTTAATCTCAAGATCATAAAAATCAAGGGCCCAGATCAGTTCACGCAGTTCACTCTTGGGATTTTGTTCACGTTTGAACCTAATCCTATATATATATATATATATATATATATAGGGGAAGGTTCATTTGAGAATAAACTTTAATTGAGAAGAAAAAGAACAAAGGATAATTTTGTAAAAGATTAAATAGTTTTTTCACTTATCTCATTTATTATCATTTTTGAATAATTAATTAGTCATAAAGACTATTATCCTCCACACTAACTTTTTTTGCCTATACACATCAAAAGTTATCTTACATATTTCGAAATTCATCCTACACGTTGAAATTTATCCTACACAACTCGTAAATTGTAAAACATTAAATAGGGGGAGGTTCATTTGAGAAGAAAATTAAATTGAGAAGAAAAAGAACAAAGGGTATAATTGTAAAACATTAAATACTTTTCTCTCATCTCATTTATTATTCTTTTTGACTAATTACTTAGTCATAAAGATTATCATCATCCACACTAAAATTTTTGGCTAGACACATCAATATTTATCCTACACGTTTTTGAAATTTATCCTACACATATTGAAATTTATCCTACACAACTCGTAATTCATCCTACACAACTCATAATTTATCCTACACCTTAAATTAATTTTTTTCTTCTTTGAAAAGATATATATTTTTTTAAATAAGTTACAAATTTAATTTAATTAGATATTAAAAAGGAAGACTAACAATTAATGATCTATCTAATTTTACCAAAATACCCTTACATCCATATTAAATACAAAAATTAAATGAAGTAAAATAAAGCATTCTTATTGGTTGAAATTTGTTCTTTTTTATTCTTACAAAAAATTTCTTCTCATTTGAACCCTCCACTATATATATATATATATAGGGGAAGGTTCATTTGAGAAGAAAATTTTATTGAGAAGAAAAAGAATAAAAGGGTATAATTGTAAAACATTAAATAGTTTTTTTCTCATCTTAATTATTATTATGTTTAACTAATTAATTAGTCATTAAGACTATAATCCTCCACACTAAATATTTTTGCCTACACACATCAAAAGTTATCCTACACATTTCGAAATTTATCCTACACATATTGAAATTTATCCTACACAACTCGTAATTTATCCTACACGCCTCGTATTTATCCTACACTATAAATGAATTTTTATTTTTATTTTTTGTGAAAAAAATATATATTTTAAAAATAAGTTACAAATTTAATATAGTTAGTTATTAAAGATGAAACTACCAATTAATGATGTATGTAAGTTTACTAAGATACCCTTATAGTTACATTAAGTACAAATATTAAATGAAGTCTAATGAAGCATTTCTATTGGTTGAAATTTCTTCTTTTTTCTTCTTACAAAGAATTTCTTCTCGTTTGAACCCTCCACCCCACTATATATATATATATATATATTAAAAAGAGGTCATAAACGTCAATTTTATCATCGATTTATAATTTTCACTTAAGCCTTCTCTTAAATTTATGTAAAGAGTAAAATGGCAAAATCGTCCCTAAGGTTTGGTCACTTTCCCACTTTAATAAAAGAAAATTAAACTTTTTGTAACTCGATCCATTAGGTTTCCTTTTTGTTGTCATTTCCATTCAAATCACTAGCTTAATTAAAATTTATGATTAATTCCCATGGACGATTTTAGCAATTCCTAAATCCCAGGGATGATTTTGGCCTTTTCCCACTTATTCTTATGCTTTTTTAATTTTATAATTTGTCTTTATTTTTAAATAAAAAAGGATAAAAATAACTATAAATGTAATATATATATATATATATGTATATATGTAGGAGAAGGTTCATTTTGGAAGAAATTTAATGTGAGAAGAAAAAGAAGAAATGGTATAAAAGTAAAACATTAAATACTTTATAACTGATCCACTTGGGAATAGCCGAGTGGTGTTGGTGAGTTTAGATAGAGCTTAGGATAGGAGAGGTCAGGGGTTTAATCCCCATGGTGTGCAAGTTTAGCCATTAAAAAAAATAATAATAATACTTTATAACTCCTCTCATTAATTATGTTATCTCTTATAATGAAGCAAAAAGCATTTTATCCTACACATTTGAAAATTTATCCTACATATATCTTACACTTACCGAAATTTACCCTACGCATATCTAAACTTATCACACACATTTAAAAATTTATCCTACACATATCAAAAATTGTCCTTCACCATAAACTGTGTTATCTTGAAAGAGTATATTTAAAAGTGAGTTACAAATTTAATTAGTTAGCTAATTAATTACAATTATAAAATTACCTACACGCTCTTATTAAAAACATTAAAGACACATTAAATGAAGTAAAATGAAGCATTTCTATTGATTTAAAACTTATTCTTTTTATTCTTATAATTTTTTATTCTCGTTTGAACCCTCAACTATATATGTATATACATATACACACAATTATATATACACATACATACACATTTATATATTTACACCCTTATATTTTAATTTTCTTTTTTTACCTTTAAATAAAATAATAATAATAATAAATTAGCGATGTTTGGTACAACGGGAGAGATGGGTGATACTGATATTTGGTTCGACGGGTCCATGACTTAACGATAATTTTAACTGAATTAGTGATTTGGATGGAAATGAAACCTTAAAAGTCTAGTTACAAATAGTTTTATTTTTGAACTAAAGTAAGAAAAGTGACCAAACATTAAAACACGATTTTACCATTTTACTCCTCCTGGTAAATCAAACTCCTAAGAGCATTCTCATCCAAACCATCAAAATATGTGAGGGGTAGTTTTTATATTATAAAGGGTATAAAAATGGTTGTGAGTGGAGGAGAGAGAAAATGTTACTGTTCATCTGTATATTTGGGGGGGACACTGTTCACCCAATATAATTTTTTTAATATATATTGAAAGTGGTTGTGAGTGAAGGAAAGAGAAAAATGTAATGATAATATTATTTAATTGAAAAGGAGAGAGAAAAAATATTTGTTTTTAGTGAAAATATATTGATACAGGAGTTGTTTTTTAGTGGAATGTATGTATAATTTGATAGATTGGATGAGAATGCTCTAAGAGCATTCATATTGCATTATAGACTCTATCTCCATCTATATATTTAAATCAAACTGTACACTTTTCTCTAAATTTATGTTAATTTCTAAAAAGTTTTTACATCTAACTCTCTATCTTACTCATGTTAACTTATTTTATTATTATTTTCTCTTTCCTATACACTAACAAAAAAAAAAAAAAAATAGAATGCTAAATATAACCCTTTAAATATAAATGTGTATTTTAATTTGTTTAAAATTTTATCTACTATACAGGTTTCAATGTAGTAGCATTTCTATTGTTTTTCTACTTTTCCTCTATATTATATAGAATGTCCACGTATAAACGCTCCAATATAAATATCAGTGGCAATAGAAGGGGCGGGGAGGGGCGCCTGAACCCCCGAACTTTTCGATTAGTAGTGTTATATATGTAGATTTCGTATAGAAATATTTGGGTATATACGTTTTTGACCCCCGGTTCTATAGAAATTCTTTGGTATATACGTTTTCGACCCCCGTCATTCGGTTCAAGTTTCACCACTGATAAATATTATAATAGATTTTAAATAATAGAATTTAAAAATCCTTCAAGAACCAAACGAAACATTAGTTGAGTGAACATGTAACTTAGTTGGAAGCTGGTGTAAGTACCGATGCGATTTCTCGCCGTGGGTACCGCCAACGTGACCACCATTTTTTATAAATTTAAAATAAATAATAATATTATACGAAACGTCTTTGTCCCTCTCTCACACACACACTCACAGACAGCTTTTCCTCACTCGATTATTTTATTGTCGACACAATATATTTTCTCTCATATATTTTATAATATAATATTAAAACTAACATTAACATCTATTTATTTCCTCTTTCTAGCTGTATATATGAACCATCCTCCTTACTTCGTCCCCCTTCTTCTTCGTCCACGCCTAATTTCTTGACCTAAATTCCCTTCCTTTATTTAAATTTCCTCTTTATTTTCTTCAGATCCAGAGGAGGCTCGATCTCTGATTCTCCTTTTCTGGCTCTCCAGGTGAGAATTTGCTTTAACTTTCCCAAATATATCTTTTAATTTTTTTTATCTTTGTTTTGATTTGTGTCTTAAATTTCTGTTTTATGGGTTTCTTTTTTATATGAAACTGTTTTAATTTTGGCAAAGTTATCTATTGTAGATCTTGAAATAATTTTGTCTAATTATGTCTTCTGATGCAATTTCGATAAAATAAATACAGATCTGTTTTAATAATAGATCTTGATATTCTTCGTTTTGAATTTTGTCATTTTTAATTTTAATAATGAAATTTTAAAATTAGTTTGACCAGATTTCGATCTACCCTTGTCGATTTCAGTATTAAAACGAAAACGATATGTTTTCAACAATGATCCAGTCTTGAGTATAAACCTTCAAAACCAAATTTAACATAACAATATTTTTTTTTTTTTTGGATATGTTTTGGAATTTTTCAAACGTGTTGTTTGTTGTTTCACTTAGATCTTATGTTTTGTTTTTGTTTTTAAATTTGATTCTAATGATAAAAGTTGTATTTTAAACAACAACAGGTGTTGTTTCAACAGAAGACCGAAAATGAATCACTGTGGAATCCAACAAACCAGTAACTTTTCGTCTTTCAACAACGGAGAGCCGGTGGTGTGTCCGAAGCCACGGCGGTTCCACCTCCTCAACACCGATACTCGAAAACCTTTAACATTTCATTTGTGGTACGGTGTTCTGGATCAGGAGATATACGATTCAAATTCTTGTGAACAAGCCTTACCCGCGTCGCCCCCTTATTTCTGCGGGTCACCGCCGAGTAGAGTATCTAACCCGTTAATTCAAGACGCTCGTTTCAAAGAGGAAAAATTAAGTTCAGTTTCACCAAATTCGATCATTCCTCCAAACCCTAGCTCGGGTGGTGTAGCATCATCATCATCATCATCTCCGTCATACAACAACATCCGTACCACTTACAACAACAAACCTTCGGTTAGAATTGAAGGCTTTAACTGCCTTGACAATAATCGCCGCAATTGTCGTGTTCCTGCTTTGGCTTGAATGAACCTGATGTGTGTAGTGATATTGGGCGGTTAATTTTAGGGTTGTGAAGAGGAATTTTGGACATCTTGTTGAAGAAGAAGATTACATGAAACTCTGTTATAATATGTAAATAGGGTTAAGAAGAAAAAGAGGTATTTGTCTGTATTTAGGGAGTTATTAACAAAAAATAATGGTAGGATATGAAGATGTTATTATTACGGTATTACCCTTCTGGTTATGATTTGTAAGTATAAACAAGGAAGGGGATTTTCCAAAGGAAAAATTTGTATAAAAATTCGTCGATTATTATTTTACTTTGTATATATGTGTACATGTAATATCCAAGTATTATATTCTATTTTTGTTAATATTGTTATTACTAAGTTACTAATATTAATAGAGTAAATTGCTAAAATCACCCGAGGTTTAGGCACGAATGGTCAGTTTATTGTATTGTCCATTTTTTTGAGATTTTCATTCAAATGTCTCATTTCCTTTATTTTTTTTTTTCTAACGTTGGGATGAAAATAACAAAAAGATTCTAAATCTGAGAGACGATTTTGACAAAAAAGAAAGTTAGACGTTTGTATTAAAATAACAAAAAAACTCAAAAGTGAAACACAACATGGTACAAAAAAATTGTTTTCGATGAAACTGACAAATATGCGCAAACCTAATGGACGATTTTGGCAATTTACTTCTATTATATTAATTATATTAATATTATTATATTACATTGAATTTTTGAATCTGACCAGCAAAGTCAAAATAGCATTTTGTTGAAGGCCGTTTGACCAAATTGCTGACGACGCATGCTTTTTTATCACGCCAAAAGGAATTATTCTTGTCTGCTATATATTATTCTTGGTCCTACCGGTATTTACCCAATAGACATCTAAAAGTTGCAAGTAATTTACGAAAAATTATATATCAAAATGGGTGGAATCCTTTATATTCAAATTTTATTCGAAGAAAGTTCATTCTCTATATGTTTTTTTTTTCTGACAGCCAAAACTAACTTTTTATCATAAAAACCAACTATTCAGGGGCGGTTCTAGGTGAAGACTAGGGTGGGCGGGTGCATCTTTGAAAAAAAAAATTAGTGTATTTTTTAGGCAAAAAACCCGACCGCACTCTCTGAAAATATGCTTGAACTAATCATCCGCACACTTAGCAAATAATTTCTGGGTCCACCGCTGCAGCTATTAAAAAAAACTAAGCAACTCCAGAAAGAGTACACACCGAAATGAGACGAGCCTAGATGAACGATCCTCTTAGATTTGCAGAAAGTACACTACTTACACGATTATCCTAGTTTCGTTTTATCTTGTGTCTTCTATTGTCATAGAATGATTATTGCTTCGTACGACTGTTTTGACAAAGTCAAACCCAATCCTTACGTATGTCAATAAAATACGAAGCAATGGTCATTGTGTGACAACATAGTACACATAATAGGACGACACTAGGATGACCGTGTAAGCTGAATTTACCATTACGGGTAGGAATGACACATTTACATTAAACAAAAGTTTATACTAGTATCTATCTAGAGTAAACTGCCATTTTGGTCCCTGAGGTTTGGTCACTTTTGCCACTTTAGTCCAAAACTCAAACCTTTTAAATCTGGGTCCCTGTGGTTTCACTTTATTGCCATTTTGGTCCAAAAATGAAATCAGCTGATATTTGGCTAATAAAATCCTGTGATTTTGTCCTTTTCCTCAGGGGCAAAATGGCCAAATATCAGCTAATTTCATTAATTTAATTAATAATGTGTTATAATAAAATTATATTGACCGTTTTGCCCCTGAGGAAAAGGATAAAATAACAGGATTTTATTAGTCAAATATGAGTTAATTTTATTTTTGGACCAAAATGGCAATAAAACTGAAACCACAGGGACCCAGATGCAAAAAGTTTGAGTTTTGGACTAAAGTGGCAAAAATGACCAAACCTCAGGGACCAAAATGAAGGTTTACTCATCTATCTATATCAAACATGAATAAAAATAAGCACCACAATGTAATTGCTTTATAGTAACACTAGGTTAGAACCCCGTGTATTACACGGGTTATATAAATGTAATTTTATATAATAAATAATAATAAAATTATATATTTTTGAAAAAAAAAACTCATATATTGCACGTGTTGAATAAAATATAATGTCATACCGTAAAATCGAGAATTGTTATATCTAAAAATGGTGTTCTTTCTACATGGTGATGCAATGTGCGATAAATGATAGG
Organism: Helianthus annuus; assembly: GCF_002127325.2. Lineage (NCBI taxonomy): Eukaryota > Viridiplantae > Streptophyta > Magnoliopsida > Asterales > Asteraceae > Helianthus > Helianthus annuus. Next base: position 11,955,641 of record NC_035440.2, read on the forward strand.
TTTAAACCAATTATAACAGTACGTCTAACATTACATAGTTGAAACTAAGTTGTCTGGATTTGACATTTGAAAGAATTGTGCGATTATAATGGTGAGTCCGGACCATTACAATGATGCGTCTAAAAACACTTGCAATTTAATAAAAGCATATGCCCAACCTAGAATCGTTATTTAATTATAGCAAATGAAAAAAAAAATTATTAAGTACATAATAAAAACAAAAGTTTATCCTTATCTAATTTTTGTTTAAAATCCTTTATAGAAAAACAAATATTTATTGTTATCTAATTTTTTATTTAAAAAAATATTTTTTATTATTTAATATGATTATAATAAAACCAATCGTTTATCCTTATCTAAATTTTTGTTTAAAATTATTATAGAATAACAAATATTTATTCTTATATAATATTTTGTTTAAAATTATTATTATTTAATATGAGAGATAAATAAGAAAATAAGATGAGAAAACACAAGAAAGTGATACGTGTCCAAAATTTTTTTTATTAGCATAGGACGATTTACAAACATTTCACTGAATTATAACGTAGCCTTCAAACTTCATTATACTTATATAACGATAAAGTAAAGGCTCTGAGTTCTTAAATTATTTTTAAGTGTTTTTTTAAACATATAAAGAATAAATTGCGCTTTATAAGTTATGGAATATCTAGACCACAGTCGATATGTATAGATTTCCGATTAATTTGACTTATGGATGTTGAGTTATAATAATGATATCTTTAATCATCCTTACATGCCACATCCCAAGATCTACATATCTGAAATGCAATAATAAAAATTAAATTAGTATCTACTTAATTAGTTGGTCCTAAGTTTTTTTTATATATAATTATTTTACGCAATAATTGTGAGGTGTTATTTAATCATTGATTTTAATTTACTTTTTACTCTAACGTTCATGGGTAACAAAAAAATTGAAATCACAGTGTCTTGAATCGGTGCATATTTTTTAAGTAATACGAAATTTAAACCGTGTATTATACTTCAAGAACTTTCACATTGCCATGTCAATGTTAAAATCAATGTTGTTGGTGTTAAAATTTCAACATATTTGTTTCGTTTTTTAAGGGTGGAGAAATTTTATTTTATAATTATCTTTTAATTAATATTAATTATAATTAAATAGGAGATAAAGATGAGAAAATTAAAAAAATAGATGGCTCCAATAAATGACATGTGTCCCTCCATTAGTTTCTTTTATTATATAGTATAGATTTATATTGAGAATAGATAAAAGTAAATACATTGTAGTCATGTATTTGAATTGCGAAATTGGATTATAATAACCCAATATTTACCAATTAGCCAATAACACTCCCAAATTTTGATTTGTACACCAACACTCCCAATTTTCAACTTATTGGCCGATGACACTCCCTAACTAACTGAACCCTAGCTAACCCAGTTAGTTTTTGCTGATGTAGCGTCTGATGTGGCCCTTTTTTGCTGATATGGCACATGATGTGGCAATGGATGTGGCATTTTGATGAGGTGGCAGCTGATGTGGCAAATGACATGGCCTTTTTGATGACGTGGCAGTTGATGCGGCAGCTGACATGACATTTTTTGATGACATGGCTGCTGACATCAGCTAACTGGGTTAGGGTTCAGTTAGTTAGGGAGTGTTATCGGCCAATAAGTTGAAAGTTGGAAGTGCTGGTGTAAAAATTGAAAGTTAGGAGTGTTATTGACCAATTGGTGAAAATTTTGGTTATTTAAATCTAATATCACATTTGAATTTGTATAAAAGTTGTAAAGAAAATATGAAGTATCTTAAATAGAACTTTATAAAAGAAGACTGATAATTACAAATAGATTACCTCTATTATTCTTTTACGCTACTTGCTGGTTCTTAAGTCTTAATCGTTCATCCAGTCATTATAATAGTTGGTCCACTATACAACTCATCTGCAACAAGGTACAAGTCATCTTGTACCCCGACCCGGCCACCATAACATTAAGAGGGTGAGTCAACATTGTCTTCTATAACTAATTTTCTTTGATGTGATGTAATTTTTAATATACATAGTTTCTTTGATGTGATCTAATTTTTCGTCGGGTATCTCGGGTAAACCTGACTCAAAACCCGTCGGGTCTCTTTTGGATACCTATTAATCAATTACATTTGGTGTTATCACTATAAAAATAATAACGACAACGTATATAATAACAATGGTTATGCTTTATCAAGTAAGCATATCATCAAATCCTAAACCCGTAAAAAAAACTAATCTTAAACCCGGTCCTATACCCGATTATTTGACCCTAACCCGTCTCAAATATGTCAAGTTTCGAATTTACCTATCAGGTGGGGGTCGGATTTCTATCCCTAGATTAGAGTCTAGGGGTAGCTGATTTTTAGGGTTAATTTTTTTATGACGAAAACTATCTAAGTGGGTTTTACAACACACTTTTCATTAAAATCAATATTATTGCTTGATATCTTTAAAATTGTAGTTTGAGTTAATTGCCAAAATCGTCTCTGAGATTTGGGCACGTTTGTCATTTTCGTCCAAAATGACACTTTTGTACCAAATTGTCACCAAGGTGTGTAACTTTTTGCCATTTTTATCTAAACCACTAACTTAGTTTATTTTTTCTGTTAAGTTGAGGGTATTTGGATGAAACTAGCAAATATAAAACCACAGGGATGATTTTAGCAATTTACTCAAACCCTTTTTAATTTCTTTTATTTAATTATTTTTGTTACATATATAATAAAAAAGAATATACATGGAGTTTTTAGAAAAAAAAATTAATAGTTTTCAAATAATATTTATAAATTTTCATCCAAATCACTAACTCAGTTTATTTTTTCTGTTAAGGTGAAGCATGTTTTAAATTTTATAAGTTAGAAAAAAATGTAAAACGTTACATATTTTTTAAATGTGTTGAGCACCTAGGAAATATGTTGGTAGAAATAAAATATTTATTTAATTAAGATTATGAGGGTAACTAACTAATACTTATTCTGAGTGGCTTGAGTAAAGAAACTTTTGGTTCATAACATTATAATTACAATTTGTGGGTAATTTTAAGGTTTGGTAACGATACGTTGTTTGATAGAGGGGGGGGGGGCACTGTCTTCTGTTTTTCCTTAGGAGCGAATTTAAAAGAGTAGAAGATGAATTACAAACTTGGTACATATGATAAAAGTTTTTTATTTGACATTTTTCAATAAGGTCACCAGCATTTTAGTTTTATAGAATTTAGAGGTTTAAGTAGATTTTATTTTTATAAAACTGGTCTATATAAAAAATTAGAAATTAATTTATGTCTTAGTTTATAAACATCTTCCGCCTTAATAGAAAAATTAACTTAGTTAGTGGTTGGATGAAAATTTATAAAAATTATGTGACAAAGCTATTATTTTTTTCATATAAAAATTGCATATATATTCTTTTTTATTATATATGTAACAAAATTAATTAAATAAAAGAAATTTAAAAGAGTTTGAGTAAATTGGCAAATCGTCCCTGTGGTTTTATATTTGCCAGTTTCATCCAAATATTCTCAACTTAACAGAAAAAATAAACTAAGTTAGTGTTTTGGATGAAAAAATGGCAAAAAGTTACAAACCTTGGGGGCAATCTGGTACAAAAGTGTCATTTTAGACGAAAATGGTAAACCTGCCCAAACCTCAGTGACGATTTTTGCAATTAACTCTTGTAGTTTCTATTATCAGTCACATCTATTGATTGTAAAGATACAAATTATAAAGATTGTATACAACTAGTAGGATTTTCTCGCACGATGCGACAAGACTTCGATACATGTACAAAACATAAATAATGTTTACCGTTATATTGAAAAGTTGTGAGCTACAAAGTTAAGTTGCGGTATGTTACCACTTTTGTATGGATAGTGAAAAGCGACGAAATCGACTCATATCAAAACCAAGAAATATAAAAACAAATGTTAGTATCAGTATCGATGTTGCTTGTTAGTGTTTGTAATGAATATAATATAATTAATTTTCAAGAAGAGAACCTTTATTATTTATTGAAAACAAGGTTTATGAGGTATCTGGATAAGGCCGATGAGATCACACAAAAAGCTGATGAATTGGGGTCACCAAACCATTTCAATTGCTTTAAGCAACATGACATATACCCCATCACTTTGATAGTGTTACAATTCATATATAAGTTTCTAGAGCTGTTCTAATTTAATTTATTTTTTTTTTAAATATTTTTATTATATAGCTTGTTTAGTTAAATAATTCATTTTTCAGTCATAAAAGGTGAATGTTAAATGCGTTGTATAAATAACAGTATAATTGACAGTTTATATAATATTATTTTAAATAAACTTGAGGAAATGTTTACCCTTTAAACAATTTAACACAAAATTGGTATTATTCCAAGTAAGGAGATTCAACATTGGTAAATTTTCAAATCAATATCTACACGTTAAAAAGTGTACTATTTTTAAAGCAATACGTGTATCTTGTTTGAGTATATTCGTTAGCTCTAAGGCTGCTCGGTGTGGGGATGTCTCCGCCACGTCAGCGTCGTGAACATCCTCCTCAAGACGACGTTACCGGTCATCTCTCTTCTTCTTTATACACACACCTATACATACATACATACATACATACATACATACATACATACATACATACATACATACATACATACATACATACATACATACATACATACATACATACATACATACATACATACATACATACATACATACATACATACATACATACATACATACATACACACATATATATAGGGTCAGGATTTAGAGAAAACAGTGAAAATTATGAGAATGGTGAGAACGCTTATTGATCGTCCGATCAAAACAATCCATGGACTAGATTGCGCGGTGGTGTTTTCGTAAATAACATCAATATTATTATGTAGGACGCGCTTCATTAAGGGTAAAAGGGTGTTTTACCCCTCATATTCAAAACGCCGTCAAATGATAAAACGCCATTAAAAACAAAACGCTAAAAACTAGTAATAAAACGCGTTGAATATTACAGGAAGATGAAACAACACAAATAACTGAATTTCAGTTATTAACATTTATTAGAAGAAATTCCCTCCTAAATTACGCGCCAAAAACATCATTATATAAACAAACGTAAAACATAGCTTCCATAATCACTTCAATCTTCTATTTTCTGCAAAAAAAAATCGTTAACCAAAAACGCTAACTTAAACGAAACGCCAAAAATGGCAACAATCGTTTCGTGGATATACACTCTGGGAATTAGGCGATACGTCCTCCATTTTGACAACAGAAGGAGGGTGTATGTTAAGACGGTCAGGGCAATTTTGAAGATAAAAGAAGAGATACAGAGGAAAATCTTATCCATTGGCATCGCTCTAGACAACGAATGCCATGAAACGCATATGCTTATGAAAGCATTAACTGACAAATTTGGACCAATCAAAGGAGATGTGAAGCCAGACCCTGTCATGACATCATGGCGTTTTGATAATGAAACAGACATGGTGACAGTTACATACGACAGCGGAGAGCAGGAAGTCTACTGGCTAGAGAACATCATGACAAAGCAGCGACTGAGATACATGGAAGAATTGCATAACGCCACTTGTACCAACACAGAAATAGACTCAAAATTGGAGTTAATGCAAGACATGTTCAGGTGGAGGCTTCAAAATCTTCAAGAACAAGAAGCTGATGAAGGTGAATGTGATGACATGGATGAAGATCAAGATGAAGACTCCGAGTAGGAAGAAGATCACACAAGTGATGGATACTATTCGGATAAAGTACCTTCTGACGAAGGATTTTAATTTTTTTTCCTCTTTTTTTTCTTCTATGTAATCTTCTTTTTTTTTTAAGATAATTAAATGATATATTTCTATATTTATTAGCAAAACGCCAAAATAACTTTAAAAATGGTTAACCCTAACAAAACTGCAAAAGTAACAAAAATATTTTTCCTGCTTAATATTTTATTTACTTCGTTATTGTATTTTGTCATGTTGGTCTGCATAAGGCCATCTAAAAAAACGACAAACTTAGAAGATGGGACGTCTATAACCTATAAAACTGATAAAAGCTGATCAACACAGTAAATACAAAAACAGTAACTGAAAAGACAATTACTTTATTACTATCATTTATTACAATAAAAAGTTTCGCCTAAACTACGCGCCAAAAAACTCCTATAAATGAAGGGTCTATACACAATGAAATTAATCACACCCAGAAAAACACAAAAAACGCCATATCCTCTAGAAACCACTCCATTTAAAACGCCACAGATGGCAAAGCTTTCACTAAAATGGATCCTTTTTTTGAGGGGGTTAACTCAATAATATTTTGCTGAATGAGATGAACAAATATACAAGAAAAAGAGACTGATGACAGTGATATGCCATCATGTGAGATTTGTTCTTGATGATTATAGGCATGGAAGAAAGGGTTCAACATAAATGTAAAATGCTATTTTGGACTCCATTATTACAAATAGATCAAGCAAGAGCTGATCTTTAATGATATGCCACCAAACAAGAATATCACCAAAAAACAGGATTCCACTAAGCAGCTTCTTCTGAAAAAGACAGGGTTTATGAAGGAAAGTTGGCATCTAGCTAAATTATTCAAAAAAAGTTTAAAACACCAAAAACAAATTCAAGAAGGAAGATGCTGATGACATTGAAGATTGGAAAGAAAAATTAGATTACCATTTTTAATTATTTTTGTTTTCATTTTATATTTATTGATATCAAGTTATATGTTGTTTTGTTATCTAATTCTCTATAAATAAAATACATTATTATATAAAACGCCAAAAACTACAAACACCAAAACGCTAGAAGAATGAAAACTGTGAGAACAGTTGCTGGCAAAGCACCTTGTAAAGGGTATTAAAACGCTAAAAAAATCAATAAACGCCAAAAAGAAAAATTGGACTTATATTTAATCTTATGCAAATATTAATTACTCGTAGTGAATTATTATACAAAACGCCACTAACGCAAAAAAAAATTAACCAGAAAACGATATAACGCCAAAAAATTATATATGTAACACAAAAACAATTAGTTAAACGCCAAAAAGTTTAATAAATACAATTAACGCCAAAAAAAACTTAGACGTCAGAAAATATTATACCGCGTTGTGAAAATAAAAGAAGAATGAAAAGACAAAAAAGCCCCTCCGCCCTTCTCTATGCCGCGGGACACGTGTTGGGCCAGGATGCGTTCTCACCGTTCTCACACTTTTGAGCGTTTTCTCTCGAACCCGTTTCTCTCTCTCTCTCTCTCTATATATATATATATATTAGGCTAGTTCTCTATTTTCTTAGGTTCATCCCCTTTGCCCTAGTTATACATATATAGACATATAAAATAGTAAAAGTGAATTGTCTAGACTTTTATCTTAAAAATATATAACTGATCCCCGAGGGTTGTATGTTAGACTGTGGGGTGTGGAGGGGTTTAAGTTGGGGCATCGCTCGACACGTGAGAGATATGGGCTCCATCAGTCCACACCCAACCATCGGGGCAACGCCATGACCAACGCTACCCGGTGTGGTCTAGCCAGCGTTTTTGGCATTCCGTCGCCTCAACCCACGCCCCACACCCCGCGGTCTTACAATAAGGATAGGTACATACTAGCAATAATGAACGGTTAAAAGAGAACGTGCAATGGTTCAGGCCTTGGTGTAATGGTTATAGGGGTCTATTTCGTGTTTCTTTCATCAAGTGAATGATAGTGGACTTTTCCGCATATATATGAACCTTTGATGTTTGGCGGTCCATTCGGTGGTCCATATAAGAACTTAATCTCCATGTCGTGCAGAGTTGGGCATCTTCTATCCACTAGCAAAAAGCTATTTATACGTAAGGGTCTTGTGCAGCAAACCCTTAATTAAAACAATGGATGCCCAATACAATAAAGTTGTCCTCCACCAAGTTTTTAGCAAAAGGGGTAGCAAAACATTTCGGCTCGTGTACTTAGTCTTGTGTGTAAGCATAATATTTATGGTCGTAATCTAGTGACGAATCTAGAATTTTTTTCCGGGGGGTGCCAAAACTTTTAGAAATTGTTTATCTGTCGATATATAATAAATTTTTCGACCCGATCCGATCTGATTCTGGTCGGATTATATATCAATTATATGTGTAATAATATTTAAAATATTCGGGTCGGATTGAATCGGTTGTTATACACTAGTAGGATCGATTGAATTGTATGACGTCAAAAACAATATCTAAATAGAAATATTATAATATGTAAATTTTGATATCATATTTGATTTCAATAAACTAAAGAAACTGGAAAGTTCAAAATAGAATTAACAATATTAAATCACTACCAAAAAAGAATATATAATATGTATGCATTTGAGATGATAAATATTAAATAATATAATATAATTAATTTAAGTGGTATGTGATTTATCACTAGCTTACCATCATTATTACATATTCATGATGTAAAAGCTTATAGGAAAAAATTGCACTCTTTCTCTTCCAACGAAAACAGAGATGAACCCCGGCAATGGCTGTTGGTCGGAAAGGTTTGTTGAACGATTTATTTCCTTTTCCACTCTTCACTTTAAGTTTATGGGGTGCGATCACAAAATTTTATAGGGTGCGATCCGGATTTAAATCAGTATAAGAAACTATTGTCATTTTTTAACGGGTGCGCCCGCCCCCTTGAGCCCACCATAGGTCCGCCCATGTTGGAATCCTTCCTAGGTGTGTGTAAGCATTAAATTAATGGTCGAGATCCATTAAGGTGTGTGTAGGGTTTGATGAATGTCTCCATCAATGCATAGTTTTTTTTAGGTTTGAAAATTGTCAAGAAACCTAAAAATACTATAAATTTAGGTGTCGCTAAATCGTTGAATCATGTGATAACTTAGCATTGATGGAGTCAGTCATCAAACCCTACACATACCTAGGATGGATTTCCAAAAATGAGGGTGTTATAATTAGTGGTGTGATCATGTCAATTTGAAAGATTATTATGAGCTTTGTTGGTCTTATAAAAGTAAAGAAACTTTATTGTAAATTTAGGTTTTTCAGTTTTGTAAAGCATAAGAGGGAGGTTCATTTGTATTAAAATCAAGAAGGATATACGTGTTTCATAGTTGATGATGGTCCTGAGAAGTAACAACGATTTAAAGAAAAAATTAGGCCAATGATATGAAAGAAGATAACCTTGTATTGTGTTGTTGACTCGTTTTGGACAGTTTATGTATTTATTTATTATACAAAACAGAATTTACTATATTTATATAAATAATAAGCTCGTATAGTATTATGAATCTAACAAAGCTTGCCTTATTTTGAGCTTTTAACAAATTGTTTACGAATGTGTCACGAGTGGCTCGACTCCTAAATATGTTAGAAAATCTAGATCAAGAGATGGGTTTTTTTTTTCGTTAAACATACATTATTTATGTTTAATATCATCGAGGAAATATATAGTATTTTATATTCAATTGCGTAAGTATAGCTAATTTAAAAATGATCACTTCTCTTATTTTGTTAACATATATTCAATTGGGTAAGTATAGCTAATATAACTCATGATCCATTGGTATATGGTATATTGGTGTTTTCCTTTTAAAAAAAAATTGGTGTGGGTTCAAATCATTGAAAGTGAAAGATTAGGTGTAAAAAACGATGTTAAGAAACAAATATTTATACAATATCATATCATACACTTTGCATGTGTTTATGTATTCATTAATAATCACAGATAAATTGTCTATTTTAACGGTAAATTTCATATATAAGGTTATTGTATGCTTTAAATGGGATAGTCCTGTATTATCTCACTCTGCTCAGACTATGTTGTCTTCATTGGACCCACACTGCCTTCAAAGTTTGGCTTTTTTGGTGTTCCTCCGATAAACCATACCGCCGGCTGCCACTTGACAGTCGTTGTGTCACCACAAGAGCAACTCTTTGGCGTAACACACGGTGGTACGAAAATCCGGTTGGGCTTGGGAATCGAACTAACAACCTCACACAAGACCTAGTACAAATTCTTGATTGCCTATATCCACCCTAATATGACTCAAGTGAGAATTAAACTTGATTCTCCAGTGGTAAACCCAAACCTCCTACCACTAGGTCAGAACAGATAGATAAATACAAGATCAATAACAAGTCTAAATATCAATATCGTATTTACAAGGTTAATAAATAATCAAGAAACTTAGAACTGGTTAAAATAAATCAAGTAAAGATCACTTAATAACATAAATCATATTTTCAAATAATTGGATTTCAATATGAATGCAACAACATGACATTTTTATAAAGATGCTTTAGTTTTAAAAAACTCGGTCAAACAAGAAAGTCTTTGGTACAACTTTTATAAAAAGAAGATATACAACATGCATGATTTCCTATTGAAAGTATAACCATATGCTTTACTAACTATGTTCAATTAATATAAGCACCTTTGTTGCTTTCGGTCTTGATGAACATAAACTAATTTTCTATATCTCAATTTTCTACCGAAGTTGGTAAATTCAGAAGAGACCCTAGAAAATACTTAAAAATTAGTCATCGGATCCATGATTTTTTATAGGGTGCGAATGAAGGGTTCAACCATATTTTTAAAGGAAGTGATCAGGTATACTAAACTTTTTTTCAAGGGGTGAGCCAACCCACCCACCCATCAAGATAGATCCGCCCCAGATTCTAATGCATACTTTCTATAAAGACCAATGGACATTTTGAAAAGATGAAAAATGGAGAGCCAGAGCTAGATCGTGAATTGACCGTCATGCGTCGGCTCACGTTTTTTTCTTTCATTATTCCATATAAATTTAACATCAAGTGTAAAAAGATACAAGATTAGACTATACGGTGTGGGAGGAATGAAAATGGGCATGAAGTGTCATGTGCAGACACGTCAGCAAGAGGGCATGATAAAAAAACACGATGTGTTGTTGGGCGTGGAAAGAGCCCCACCTTTTGTTAAAAAAACTCATGAATCATAAACCTCCTACAACAAACCATCAATCAACTCGCGTCACATCATCAACAAAATTGCCCTCCACGACGGTGGAGATCCTCAAGCCCCACCCACAACGCCGCCCTCCACGCCATATGCGGAGTGGTGTGCCCGGCTTGGAGGGGTTTCCACGCCACATTTTCACACCCACACCGAGTGGTCTTAAAGAGAAACTTGGTTACAGACAACAATATAAACAGCTTTCGATTATTTGTTCTATTGACGACATTAGGGGAGTGGGGGTGGTCACTAGTGATGAAATTCCACCACTCACAAACATCCAATCATGTTCCGCCATGTCAGCAATCATTTTTCCATCACTCACAACCTTTTTTAGTGGCAATGGTCATCACTCACCACCACACCCAACAATTTCCCCCAACCAACAATTCCTCTCACAAAATCAAATCATCACGCGTTGATTTTTTCACGCGTTAAAGAAGTTCGCCAATCATCACGCGTTATAAAATGACGATGGCGGTGGAATTTGTTTGTTTATCACGCGTTATACTTGACTATCACGGAACATTAACGTTCCACCCCCACCGCCCTTATCACTTTTGTGAGATGATTTAGTGATCCCTCCAAATATAGTGAGGCAATTAACGGTCACTATTATTATTTATATTAACTAATTGAGAAGATGTGATCATCACCAACTTAGAGAGACGATGATAGTAAAAAGAAAAAATCTATTTAAGATCGAGAAACGGCCTATTTTATATTATTGACATCCATCCAAATTATTATACATTTTAAAATTTTATTAAGGTATAAAGCAACACCGATTATAAGACTACCAGTAGTAGGGCGCTATATGCCTCAAAAAGCCACCCATAGCGCTCAATGGCGCCTGAAACACCACGACGAAGAGCGTTATGTGGTAAAAGGGGGGGGGGGGCATCTCCTTCCCGGCGTGATGGAGGTTTGTTTTCAAAAGTTTGACCAATCAAAAAATAGTTAGTGTTTTTTTAATTAATTAATAAAAATGAAAATTAATAATTAGGTAATGATGGGTATGGGCTTTATGACTACGGGCTCTAGTGATATAACGCCCCATAAAGCCCCTGTGTGACGTAACACGACACGTGTCGCATAACGCCCACAAATGGGCTTTATGACTATGAATGACGCATAACGCCCACAAATGGGCTTTATGACTACGAATGACCTAATGTTGCAGAGGGTGGGGTAGGAGTGAGGTGGACGAGTGGTAAGGAAGAAACTCTATTTCGTATGAGACTATATAATAGACACTCTTGATCAAGTATTGATAAGTCATTTTCAATGTTTTCGTGTTAAGATTCTTTTGGTAAATTTATCACGTTTTATAAACTTCGTATATAGTCTTGTAACATTAGGACTCGCACCTCAATCGTATGGTTATAATCTTTTATGGATTTACTTTACGTTTCAAATCCATTCCCACTCTCCATCTTTATCACCAATTCAACACCTCTCGATCGAGTATACATTCACTATACGTCAACACACTCAATAATATTTTGTTTTTTAATTATAGGGTAATGCGCACCCTCCGATCATCAAAATTTTCTTTCTGCCTAAAGAACAAGACCGTCCTTTTCTTTTGCGGAGAGATATATTTTGTTTGAGATTTTGTGATTGAACTCGGACTATATACTTTTGGGGGCATTGTCAATCGATCAAAGAAAAGAAACTTGAATTGGAAAACCGATTAAGCTAACATATCACAAGTGGAATGCATTTCTATCCAAACATCATAGATATCGACATATAACTAAAGCAAATACACAATTATCTAATACACGAATTACACATGTTTTAAAAAGGACTTTAATACAACGCCTAATAGCTTTAAGTATGGTGTTTTAATATTAATTCTTGGACAAAAATATAAGTAAGTCATAAATAAGTAAATTTCTTAGTATTTTAAGTTGTACTGTTGTAGGGCTGACATAATAGGGTATACACAACATCAACACGATTACCTGAAGTGCTAGATAGGAAAATGACATGATAACTAGTTGTGTCATTTTTTCAAAGCACGAATCTATTTAGAAATACGTTACACCATACAACTTGTTTAGAGACACGATAAATATCAAATAATTACATTTTTTCAGCAAAAGTCCATACAAGTTTTAATTAATACACAATCCTTTAACGTATATGAAACAAAATTCCATAAAAGTCTTAATTACTATATAACATACACTAGGTTATAACCCCGTGTATTACACGGGTTAAGTAAATAAAAAATCAAATAGTTAATAACGAAGATTTAACAATTAGTAAACGATATTTTTAAGACGGTTCTCTGACATCCAAACAAAATTGTGTCATGTATGATCAAAACCTGTGATGTTTGTCAGTTTATAAATATGAAAGCATTTGAACCATTGATTAGAAGACAAACTGTATCATCGACTTTCTCACGAGTTTTAACAGTCATGTGAATATACATTTAATAACCCAAGTTTTATTTAAATAATAGTGGTCTTAATTTATTAGTTCTAAAAAATGTTGAAATGTCCAGATTAGGCATATGGTAATTAGCCAATTAGATAAACTTATATAAAAAATAATATTTAAATTTAAACTAATTAGATAAGTATAATTATCGGTAATTATTAAATTATATAACTTTAAAATTTAAATATCTAGACGTGAGTTGCATCTTAAAAGGATGGTTGTTTTTGGATAAATTTATTAGTATGATAAATGTAGTTATTATTCTTCTTGCATTTTAAACATATATAATTTCTTAAATTTGCAGCGTTGTCCTAAAGTGTATTAAGTAGTACTAATACTATACCATTGTCAGCGATCACCAACACAGGAAAAACTCGTAAAAACAAAATAAATAAAAACGGGAAAAAAATAACGTCGAACGAAAAGCAGACGTAAAATTTTTGAATCACGCACGCTCGTAGCTGAGAAATTAAACCGAAATGTAAAACATAGAAAAAAATAACTAAGTTCATCCAGGACTCGCGTGTTGGACGAACTTGCCAAACGTAGAAAAATAGATGTGACGCGACGGGCCAGTCAAACGGGAAAAATATATGTAAAAATGTTGAACCTCACACGCACGTTGCGGTGCGTTAACTCACAAAATTTAGAACGAAACGAAAAACTTGGAAAAGATGAAAAGTATGGTGGACCAAAATTGAAAATAAAAAAGAGTTGATATTAAATTGCAAAAGATGAAAAACTTTGGTTTAAAAGTAAAAAGACAAAGGGTCTAAATTGCAAAATTAAACTTATTTATTAATTTTAGATAAAGATAAAGATAAGGATAAAAATAAGTAATATCTATATATTGGTTATTAATTAATCTATACTATATAATAAAAAAAAACCAATAGAGGGACACTTGTCATTATTCTAGACCATCATTAATTGTATATAATTATTATTTAATTATTTAATTTAAATTATTAAATTTAATATGTTTCGACACATTTAAGAAATTACTGATAGGTTCTAATACGATTTGCTAAGTATCCATATATTAAGATAAACATTAAATATCATACTATGTCATAATTCATATATTAAAAAAAATGTTATACATAGGACTTGATAAGTATCCATCCATATATTAAGATAAACATTAGATATTAGATTTGAGTTAACAATTATGTGATAATAAATTGTATTGTAAAAGACCTTAAAAAATTGAGATGATATATATTAAGATAAACGTCTAACTTATAATAAAAGACTACAAATAATTCCACGTGGCATTATCTCATTCAACTTAATAAATTTTGTTTATATTTGTTTAATAATTTCTTTTAATATTAATATTAATTTATTAAGTTGAATGAGATAATGCCACATGGAATTATTTGTAGTCTTTTATTATAAGTTAGACGTTTATCTTAATATATATCATCTCAATTTTTTAAAGGTCTTTTACAATACAATTTATTATCACATAATTGTTAACTCAAATCTAATATCTAATGTTTATCTTAATATATGGATGGATACTTATTAAGTCCTATGTATAACATTTTTTTAATATATGAATTATGACATAGTATGATATTTAATGTTTATCTTAATATATGGATACTTAGCAAATCGTATTAGAACCTATCAGTAATTTCTTAAATGTGTCGAAACATATTAAATTTAATAATTTAAATTAAATAATTAAATCTTCCTATACTAATAAACAAAAATCTTTTTGTACACGTGTCTCTCTCTGATGCCTCCTCCCTTTTAATAATAGTATTACATATTAATTTTTATACACAAAATATAATATAATATTAATTAATATAGTTAGAGATAAACGTATAAATTCAAATTTAATTAATAATTATCTATAACAAATATAAATGTATCAAATAATATAATAAGTATAATATTATTTAATATAGTTAGAGATCAAACGTATAATTTCAAATTTAATTAAGAGAAAAATGCCCGGATAGTCCCTGTGGTTTCGCCTTTTTTCACCTATAATCCCCAACTTTCTAAAATTACCTGAATAGTCCCCAAGTTTTCATTTTTTGTTCCCGGATAGTCCCTGGGTCTAACTTCAGTTTGTTTTCTTTGTTAAGAGGGTGTGAAATGACAAAAATACCCTTTCCTTAAAAGGCCAAACCATAGGGACTATCCGGGCATCTTCTTCATTTTTATTTATAAAACCCCACCACCACACTTCATCTTCAACCTCCACCCACCATCACCCTCCTCCACCTTCCACCATCGCCGGCTGCCGGTCATCCAGTGCCTCCGGCCGGCTGCCGGTCATCCTTTTACAGGCTTCGATCTCAGCTGTGCAAAAGTTGTTGGACATCAAAGTTTCTCATATTTAAGACTTAACATATTTAACGAACCAATGAGTTTCTCTAAATAATCACACATGAAAGGCATGGAAGAGGACCCCTGTTTGCACAGCTGGAATCGGATATACAAGTTAGATTTCTTGGTGAGCTACGACTGAAAATAGGAATCTTCAACAACTTTCCATAGCTAAGCAGCTGATCAGTTCGAACGGCTGTGCAACAGAGGGATCCAAGGTTGCGTCGATGCACACAGAGACATAACCATCAATCAGTCTTTGACCAATTAGAGAATTCTGTTAAACTCACTGATAATACGAGGCTTGTTTGAAGTTTTAAAGATGGTTGCCATGAAGATGATTAAAAAACTGAATAATTAACAAAAAAAAAAACCCAACAATTTTATCATTCAAACCCCACAACCAATTTAGAATTATTGGAGCCAATCAAACAAAATAAAATGAAATACAGATACACGGTAAAATAATGAAAAACAAAAACCCTTTTTTTCTGATAGTGGAAAACCTAAACCCAAAATCCCTAAAAGAGAAAGGCGAAGAAAATCGAATTGAATGAAAGCAATGGCTTCGATCTCAGCTGTGCAAAAGTTGTTGGACATCAAAGTTTCTTATATTTAAGACTAACATATTTAACGAACCAACGAGTTTCTCTAAATAATCACACAATGACCGGCAGTCGGCCGGAGGCACTGGATGACCGGCAGCCGGCGATGGTGGAGGGTGGAGGAGGGTGATGGTGGGTGGAGGTTGAAGATGAAGTGTGGTGGTGGGGTTTTATAAATAAAAATGAAGAAGATGCCCGGATAGTCCCTATGGTTTGGACTTTTAAGGAAAGGGTATTTTCGTCATTTCACACCCTCTTAACAGAGAAAACAAACTGAAGTTAGACCCAGGGACTATCCGGGAACAAAAAATGAAAACTTGGGGACTATTCAGGTAATTTTAGAAAGTTGGGGACTATAGGTGAAAAAAGGCGAAACCACAAGGACTATCCGGGCATTTTTCTCTTTAATTAATAGTAAATTACTTTTTGAGTCCCTATGTTTTAGTGGGTTTAACCACTTGAATCCAAAATCAAAAGGTTTAACGTCTAGAGTCTCTAACCGCTCATTCACACTCCCTGTAAAAAATTCAAAAAACCTTTTGTAAGGCCAAGTTCTCTAAGTTCTCACAACTTGTCGAAATTTTTATTTTACCCTAACCATATATATTTGTTAAGATAAAATATATTATTTGGATATAAACAATAATTACTAATAAAGTATCAAATCACATGTACAAGTACTTATAGTATATAACTTAGAAGACTAAAATTACAAGCGGATTATGTAAATAAAGTACCAAATTATCTTTAAAGCGAACACTAAATGGTTTTTAAAAGACATTTTTTTTTTGCTATTAGGTATATAACATTATATTTACTTAAGCCGTGTAATACACGTGTTCAATATTTTCTTCCAATTTTAAATTTATGTTACTATAAATTACAAGCGGATTATCTAAATAAAGTACCAAATTATCTTTAAACCGAACACTATATGGTTTTTAAAAGACATTTTTTTTGTGATTAAGTATATAACATTATATTTACTTAAGCCGTGTAATACATGTGTTCAATATTTTCTTCCAATTTTAAATTTATGTTACTATCAATATGTTTTCATCTTAAAAAATGGTCCAACTTCCTAATAACATTGAGTTTTAAATATTAAACTTAATTTCAATCATATTACGCAACTAAAGACATTATCATCATTCTAAATAAAGACATTATATAATATTATAAAAATTTTAAGTTGAATATTTAAATGTCAACTACTAATTAAAAAAGTTGTTGTAGACGCTAAAATTTATAGTTTAAAAAACTTTAGTCCTACTTTTTTAAACGTATACTTTATTTTTAGTATGATTTTTTTAATATGTAATATTTTCTATATAATGATAATATTCGTATCTTGTCTAAAATAGTATTTATATCAAAGTATTTATTATAGCATTAATATACATAGTAGAATTTAATTACAATTCATTTACCATAACCTCATAACTTATAATTATTTTTAAAAATACTCACAATTTTATGATCATTATTTTTTTATTTTTTAGTGTTACTTCTTTTTAAGACATAATAAAATGGATTGTAGTATCTCAAAAGAGAAGTGAAAACTTAAAAAATTATTTTGAATAGCGAAAATATAACTGTTCTTTTGTTTTACTATTTTATCTAAATAAGTCATGTCATTAATAAGGATTATATACAAGTTTATAATTTACATTTTTTCGTCATTTAACCCGTGTAATACACGGGGTTGTAAGCTAGTAATAATTATATACAATTAATGATGGTATAGAATAATGACAAGTGTCCCTCTATTGGTTTCTTTTATTATATAGTATAGATATAGATATAGATTAATAAAAATCAAATCACAACATCCTTTAAAAAGACGAAACAATATATAAATATAAACATGTTTAAACAAGCCATTAACCGGTTAACATGTGTTTAACTTGTTTAGACATGAACTTAAATATGTATATCTTAAACGTGTGAAACTGTTTTAGACACGAAACATGTTAAGCTCAAACTCATGCTTGTTTAACTTTGTTTGTATACGATGGAAACGAATTTTGCAATGATCATTTAAGCTGGTCTGATTTAAATATAATTTATACATATCTCGTTGATTAACTTGTTGTACTATTGTTTTAGTCATATCGCTTAAACTCATGCTTGTTTAACTTTGTTTGTATACGATGGAAACGAATTTTAAAATAATCATTTAAGCTGGTATGATTTAAATATAATTTATACAAATCTCGTTGATTAACTTGTACTATTGTTTTAGTCATATCAATTAATTGAATTATTTAACCCTCCAAATTCATTAGAATTTTCTTTGTAAAATTTGAGAACGTTGTCCCTTAAGGAGAGCTCTATATTGTTTGAGCTCGCTTGTGTGATTGAACTCGGACCTTGTTGATTTAATTCGTCTAAAATAAAGACATCATTGGCCGCGATTATGAGAATATGTAGGTTCATACATGTTTATGTTGAACCCTTCAAATAACGCTTTAGTAGAGATCAAAATTCAATATATGTAAAGTTGAAACATTATATTTTTAGCTACATTAAAGCTGCTAATTTACCCTATATAATTTATCAAAATTTCTCATAGACAGAAAAACACTGTTCAATTTTATGTCTTTTTATTGGTTTAGCCCATATTTTTTTGTCTCATCTACTGTCTTTCTCTCACTCTTTTTTCTTCACCACTACCCTGTTAATTCTTTCCCCTTCTTTCCCTCTTAAGTATTTCCTCCTCCAAGAGCATCACACCAGCATGCACCATCGATACCTCCTCAGGTGTTTCCCGTTCCACAAGACGAAGCGGTGGCGGCATGGCATAGCATAGTCAAGATCTACGTTGGTAAAGATGGATGGATTTTGGATTCGCAGGAGACGCGAGTTGGGTCGGTTATGAAATGTAGAAATTCTTCGGTCGAACGTCACCTCTCTACTCCACGGCCCGCCAACAGCTAGGTAGTGGTGCTCACTATTGTGGTGGTGGTGCCATGGGGGTTTGGTGTCCATGGAGTTGGAAGCTGGCTGGTGGTGGTTGCGGAGGGTGGTGGTTGTGTTAGGTGGTAATGACGATGATGGTGTCTCTCTGTGACTAACGGTGCTATGGTGGTGGTTTGTGTATATAATTGTTATTTAAGGGTTTGTATAGACAAATCAACTAAATATTTGTTTGTTGTAGATATGATGAGATGGTGCTCCCAGTTGGTTTCCGAGCAGAATTGTTAGAAGGGGATTGGTGCTGTGGTTGTGTTATTAGCATTATAGAAGATGGTGGAGATTAACATATAAAATATTAATTTTAGTTAAGAAAATGTTTGATGTCCACTTTGGGAAAAACAAAGGAACTAGAACCCTACAAGTGTATACATAATACACTCATAGATACATAAAAGAAACAAAATGGTATAAATATATAATGCTTAAAGTGTACAATTTTAACTTTTTCTCAACTTATTTTTACAATAACTATAAAGAATTTAAGTTAATATAATATTCATAATAAGTGGGACTAGAATTAATTTACTAAAACTATTCAAGATTAAATGAGATTAAGAACAGGTTAGGAAGATCTTTTAAGTTACAATTAACACATAAATTCAAATCCAATACTATTACAGACATTATTATTATTACCAGATTTTTAATTGTAGTCATTAAAGATTTTTCTTTGACGTGAATTTTGTTATCGTTCTTACTTAGTTGTTATTTTCTATGATGATGTTTAAGTAAACACTTCGTAACGCACGTATATAATTAAATGTTTCAACGTATATGTTTTTGTTTGGTTTAACGGTCCCGCGGCATAGCGCGGGTCCCAAAATCTCGTGAATTACAACATACCAAATAGTCACGGTAAGGGGGATGAATAAGTTGATATACGTTATATTCTTACCCTTTTTTTCATATCATTGAAACACCATATAAATAATACAATAAAGGGTTATTCGATTTTATCACTCAAACTATTGGCTATTGACCGCTGCCACCCCCAACTATCACTTTGACGTCCGTCACTCCCAACTTAACACTAAGTGTGTTCTGTCACGACATCATTAACTGATCACTAACTTTAGATCCCGTTACAATACTTTTGGAGGTGTCATACGGATCTTAGTAAGGTTTTAGGGATCTCATGACACCCCAAATATGTACAAACATCAGTTAACGATATGGTGACACAACACACTAAGTGAAGTTGGGGGTGGCGGGCGTTAAAGTGATACTTGAGGGTGGCAGTGGCCAATAACCAATAGTTAAGGGTGATAAAATCCAATAACCCTACTATAAATTACAAGATTATCACCTCTAATTCTGATGTCTTTCACTCTTTAGCCTTTTGGTTTTGCAAATGCCTTAAATTCTCGACCTGCAAACAAACTTGCCCCAATGGCCCAAATAAAGTCGGAAAAACTTATGCTTTACGGATGCACACCAATGGAAATAATGTGTATTTAGCTATTTAGCGTTCCAAATGCTTTCAAGTAGGGGTGTTCATTGAATCGAATATCAAATTTTTGAATAATTCGAATAATTTTTATTTTCCTTTGAATTCGAATAATTTTTATTTTCCCTTGAATTCGAATTCGATTTGTATTCGATTAAAATCTACCCAATTCGATTCGAATAAAACACCGAATTCGTATTCGATTAAAAATTCGAATTCGAATCGAATTCGATTTGATTTAGATTCTTTTAAAACATCTAAAAAACTATAAAAATGAAACATAAATTTTAATGCAACCATAAAACACGATATCACATTAAAAAGTTCCAAATAAAGTACTATAAGTCTAATATTCAAAAAACGAGAAGTCGGGAATAATCACTCCATATTACAAGTTAATATTTTTAGGATTAGAAATCTATTGATTGATTTGCTATTTAAGTTTTAGTTATGGGCCATGTAGTGGGTTTGGTAATAGGTAATTTTAATATTTGGAATAAATTTGTGAAAATAATTTATAGTATAGCCCAACAAAAGTTATATATGTATTATATATAAAATAATAAATAAAATGTATATTTGTATTCAATTTCGAATCGAATTTGAAATTATAAATTTGTATTCTATTCGTAATCGATTTACTTGACTCGAATTCGAATTCTTATAATCGAAACGAATTCTTGATAATCGAATCGAATTTCGAATTTTTCGAATTTAAAACGAATTCTGAACACCCTACTTTCAAGGACTAATTCCAACAAGACATGGCAAACTTGAAAGGCATAATGGTTTAAGCAAACAATTAGTTGGACATAAAGAGACCAAAAGTAGAATAAGTCACATATGTGTAGGGGCGGATCTATGTGTTCTTTTGGAAGGGTGGGCGCACCTTTTGAAAAAAAAAAATTAGTGTAATTTTTAGGTATAAACTCAACCGCATCTTAAAAATATGGTTGAACCCCTCTTCCGCACACCCGGCAGATATTTCCTGGGTCCGCCTGTTATGCCAACAAATGTATAATGAAAGAAATAAACAAACAGACAAGGTTATGTGATAGCATACTAAGTTGATAGGCTATGATATGTCGATCAATTGCAAAATAGATGGGTCATAAAAACTTAAAAAGGCATATCAGATAATTTTAGAAAACAACTTGGTCAAATGTAGATATCACATGTGCAAGCAATGACGGATTCAGAAACTTTTTGTACAGGTTTCTAATTGCTAGCTTCTCACTATTTTTTTTTCAAATCATACAAGGTTTCCACTATTTTTTTCTATTTTTTCCAAACCGAGAAGGTTCCCGAAAAACAGTAGCGAATCTAGAAAATAATTATAGAAGCAACGTTAAAAAAATCTTCTATAGGGGCAACAAAAGCGAAAAAAACGTAATTTTTCAAAAAAAAAATTATATTACCACCAGAGCAAGAGGTAGCGGGAGACTACCCCTTGTTGTATAAGGTATATGCGCCCCTGCCAGGATCCCCCAAAACACCCTTAGATCTGCTCTTGTGTGCAAGCATTTCCACAAAGTAGGGGTGTGCATGGGTCGGTTTCGATCGGTTTTGACCAAAAACCATAACCATAACCGTGATGTTGGTTATTGGATAACCATAACCATAAACGATCGGTTATGGTGGTTATGGTTATTTGGTTTTGATGGTTATAGCGGGTCGGTCATGGGTGGTTAACCGTGTATTTAGCTTAGCTAAAAATAACTTATTTTTTTAACATGGAATAAATTGTTATTGCCTATTTGTATAAATTAGTATATTACATAGTATTAAAGAATACATATAATCTATAATATTAATACCAATTATTATCAAATATTCAAATAAAATGATATGATACATTCCATAAATTCAAATAATCATTCAACCAAAACCACGAAATGATATGGAAAACTAATAAGTACTAAAAATCTTCAGTCAAAAACATCAAATATTAAAAATATGGTGAAAAGTCTTAAATCCTACAAAGATTTATTACATGTTGGTTCGGTTCGGTTATGGTGGATATGGAAAAAATGATAACCATAACCGACCCGCTACTTTCGGTTTAAAAAAAAATCATTAACCGACCCACCGGCTTTTTATTTGGTTCGGTTTTGTCGGTTAATTCGGTTATGGTTCGGTTAATTCGGTTTTTTGCACACCCCTACCCCAAAGTACCAGTCTCTTTCTTTTCAGCCAAAGTTTGTTTCTTTTGTGCTTCTTCATTATATTTGATAATCTCCTTCTCTTCCCATGGTGTTTTATCATCAGTTATAATCCTAAATGGCGAAACCTTAGTTTCAGCTTCATTATTAGCTGCATGCCTCCAGTGACATTTTATTGACCATCCAATGTTATCCTATTAGTTCCTACTTCCATATACTTTCTGTTACAAAATGCTGGGCTGTATCTTTGAAGGCCACAAGCATCTCTGTAACTCATATCACTTTGATTAGTTGCATCTCTTAAAACAAACAGTCAGGATGGCCGAGTGGTCTAAGGCGCCAGACTCAAGTTCTGGTCTTCGAGAGAGGGCGTGGGTTCAAATCCCACTTCTGACATTTTTTTATTATTAAGATCTTTTTTAACTGAAATTATATTATTGTACCCTTTTTAAACAACTACAACCCTTTTTTATAATATTTATCAGAAACAATATAATAGTCCCTAAACTTATTTTTTTACCGAGTGTTTTCAGTTTATATATATTTTCACATATGTTCCCAAAATATATGGTTACGATGTTATGGTTTTAGTTATTAGGTGTAATATATCATGGTTATTTAAATTTATAACCATAAAGTAGTACGAAATATCAAATAGAGGTGTTATAAAACGATAGAGATGGCTTCATCAGGGCCGATTTTGAGCATGTGCAGGGTGGGCGTCGGCTCAGGGCCAAAAATGCAAGAGGGCCCCGTAATTATGTCAATTTTTACATATATATAATTATGTGTACATATAATATCTAATTATTAGATTAACTCCTAACTGTCCATAGCTCACTTGGTTAACGTGTTGTATTTTACCTGTCAGGTTTCCAGTTCGATTCCAACATTTTGCTTTTTATATGACCAAGACCGAGAGTAATCAGTAACAATAAATAAGTGACGATTGGTTGGTTCATTGGTTCTTTTTTGCGCATAGAATCAAAGAGGCTTACTTTCGATTCCATCCGACATTCCGACTATTTCCAATCGTCTTTTTTTTTCCTTTACATTAGTTATATCTTCTAGCCTGTGTATACGACTTGCGGAAATCATGCACAAGGAATATTAATATCTTCATATTATCATTTTAGTTTTCTAATTTTTTACCTAGCTATAGATATATGTTCGTCTAATAGTGATTTTTATCATAAAATGTAGAGTACATTATACGAATATCGAGCTTTGATTCTAAAAATGCTAGGAAAGCCACACGGTTCAGAAAAGTAAGTAGGTTGAATCATTTTGCTACACTACTTTTGTTTTATTAATTTTATAACAATTATCATCAGATTATGATTTTTTACATTTTATATATGTGATTGGCTAATTAATGAGTTTATATTATTGTGCGGGTAGGGCCCGGTTTTTTTATCTCGCCCAGGGCCAAATTTTTTTTTTTTCATTTCCGAAGACGGCCCTGGGCTTCATCATCAACATTGGTGTTTGTCTTTACGGATTCTTTAAAAGGGCTTTCTTGACCTACAACAGCAAAAGGATTTCCAACAACAGTTTTTTTACGAACATCAAGTTCATCGCTAGAGGTGGTAGAATGAGATGTAAAAATAGCCGGTTGATCTTCAGTAGCAAAGAAATTAATATTTTCATTTTCAATACTTTCTTTACAATCACTAACTCGGTTATTGATTCTCTTTCAGGAGAGAAAGAACCTTCTTGATCTGCATGCAAGGAGTTTTCAAAATATACAACTATCATTGTTGGATCTATCAAATCTTTCTGTAGCTTTTTGTGAAGTATCATTTCGTGATTATGATATGATGATGTGCTTTAATGAAGAAACCCTGATTTGTGTGAGAATGAAGAGTCTAAGCTTTTAAGTATAAATTAAGAAAAGGACAGGGTGTGTGCAAAGTTGCTATTTAAAGGACATATAGCGAACAAGTTAAAAGAGAAAGGACAAGTAGTGATATTTTGTATATAAATAAAGAACAATCTGTGTAATTTACTCAAAACGATATATGAGATACAATATGATTAAAATCATTATATATATATATATATAAATAGTAGTATGCCTGCGCGATGCAGCGGGAAGGAAACATCGCATTGCGATATTCGTGTTTGGTAGTTTTTTTATTCATATAATATTTATTGCAGCATCATTGTGATAGATATACATCAAAAGCGAAATAATCGGGTAATCCATTTCATTGTGTTGTTTATGGTTTGGTCGGTTCGGTTCGGTTCGGTTCGGTTATTATCCTCAACCGAGGCCGAAACCAAAGTCATCAGTTAGTCTATTTTATTAACTAATCGGTTTTCGGTTAATCACTTCGATTTATTCGGTTAGATTGACGGTTTTTGGTTTGCTTCATTTAATTTCAGTTAATAGTAAAAACCAAATTTCGGCTAAAACTTTTGCTTATAAATATATGAAATTGAGGTATAAAATATGAAATATATGAACTGTACGTATAAAAGCTAGAAATATATAAAAATATGAATGATTCGGTTCAGTTCAGCTAATTTTGGTTATACGAAAGTATAAAAAAATTGATAACTGGTTTTGTTTAATTCGGTTTTCAGTTAATTCAGTTTTGGTTGATTTCGATTAGATTTCGTCTGTCTTCGATTTGGTTTAGATTAACGATTTAGTTATTGTTCATTGATAACCAGTTTTGGGTTAATAATTGATAGGTGCGCGCACGATGTAGTGGGAAACACAGACATTGCCACGGTGTGCATTGTTCGGTTGGTTAGATTATTATCCTCAACCGAAATCGAGGTTATCGATTAGTAAAATTATTTTTAAATAAATTAAAAGTAAAATTATGAGGTTAAAGGGTAGATTGTCACGTGGCATTAAGTGAAGTCTTTTATTAATATTTAGATTAGATTAGATGTGAAAATGTTAATAACTAAAAGTTGGTTTGATTTAATTTAAAACAAATTTTGATGGCCATAACTCATAAATACACTAAAATTATGGGAAATTCAAATTTAGGACCCGTATAGGACTTGGGCCTTGTGGTTGGGCCAAACTACCACAGAGGATTTTTCAAGCATGCTTGGTCGCAACTCGCACCCTTTTAGTGGATGCGTAACATTTGAAAATAAGATTGGAACTTTTAAAAGGAAATTTTAAAATTTAAACATAATTAACAATCTTCTTTAAAAGTGTATGTATAATTTTTAGTTATTCTTTAGAACTTTATCAATAACTATATATAGTTTTGTTAAACTGACATCTCGAACTGAACTCTGATAAATCATAACCAAAAACCAAAACATATAACTCTTTAACAAAGTGGATTTTGATGAAACTGGAATCCGTAGTCTTACCAGGCCATTTGTGGGATCGGTTTCAAAATTCAGATAAGGCGCTAAATAATACATACATACACACATACATTTTACGGTGTGGAACATACGAAGCAAACAAAAAAAATTATGCTATGACATTTTTATAAATAGTGTAATTACGCTACAATAAAATCGAACTAAACTAATTAATATTAAGCTACTATTTTGAAGTAGTGTAATAATTATTACTTTACTTCAAAACTATAGCATAATAATAAATACTCTAGTGCTTTGCTCACTTCGCAAACTAAAATATATTTGTATTGAATCTCATCATCATCATCATCATCATCATCATCATCATACTCGGTAAATCTCACATTAGCAAAGATAAGGTAGCGTCTGAGGAAAGTAAGATATAGACAGTCTTACCTCTACCACGTAGGAACAAAGAGACTGCTTCTAGTGAGACCCCTGAGTCGATGGTAGTTTTGCATCTAACCTTGGACATAAGGCACATAACACTTGGCAATTAAGACAAAGACCAATTAGTGCATGTACACAATTGTATCGAATCTCATTGATAACTATGTACACGATCAAATGGTTTTTTTATAAGTGTAGAAAGGATGTTCAATCATTTTATGGTTAAGATTAATTAGTGGCAATATTTAATCATAGTTAACCTTTTTGTGGGTTAAATTAAGCTATATTGTTTTTTTTTTCAATATACGATAAAATAGAAAATTAAGTTATTTTTGTTGGACCAGTTCTGTTTGTTCATGAAGGAAAACAATAAAACATACATTTGATTGCATCAGTACAGGCCAGCAGAGAATCCAGATGTAGATGCAGCAACAGTGTTTGACATAGTTGTCAGTTTTGGTCTGGTTCCTCCTTAGGGTGCAATCTAATGATGGTGGTAAAAGAAACCGAATAGGGGATTCGGTTATGGAGAAGAGGTCGAAATTATGATGTTATGGTTAATGGGGGTGTCTCTAATTGTGTAACTGAGTAACCCTTTAACCTCCACATAATTCTCCTTATATAAGCATCTAGGAGGAAACCTAATTAGTTAATAAGGGTAATATGGTCCATCAACAATTACCAACTAATTATTTAATAGGTTATAATATATTTTGATCTATATTATGTAAATGATTATAATGGCTATAGATTAAATATTAATACATAATATATTTAATCTTACATTCTCCCACTTAGCCGAGTAATCATTTACTATGAGTATTAGATAAGCCTGATCAGGAGTTAACACTCATTTTAGCCTTAAACAAGTACTATAGCAGAGAAATACAGCCGTTGAATCATTATGCGACTCAGGACCCCCATTAATCCTACTATAGCCTTAATTTAAAACCTAGTCGTCATGATCAAAATACGCGTAAGCCCTTTGTTTGATTTGTAACTATATTTGTCTATATGCCATTATGCTAGCTTGACATATTCTTAGAGACATACAAAATCAAACTGATGAGGAAAATTAACTAATACTTAGTCATTCATAGTACGATATGCAATTGCGCACGACCATTAATTAATACCCGTCTATGAGCTCTCTTAATAAGACTTATGGGTAATAGCCCTTCAGTTATAGGATCCTTAAGCATATCATGAATGTATTCGATACAAAACTTAGTTTCCTCAATTCGTTTATAAACGAATAATTAATTGCGTATCGAAACTTAATGCAGCACCTCTTGAACTGTTACTGTTCAAGGAGTTATGGTAGCTGACTTTATCACACTAATTCTTCAAAACATTAATTATATGGAGTTAATAAACTTATGAGTCCACTGCTAAATTTCCAACAACATTTAGTGACTATGTTATGTCGTTATAACTTAGGTTGTTAATATCAGTGCATTATGACTCCTCCATGAAATAGGTTTTGTCTGCTGACATAAAGATATACCCCAAATTAGATTTTATCATCTTTGAATATCTCAAAGTTAGAGTAATAAACCGGTTTTAATTCTCATTTCTTCTTTAAATTGTAGTCTCTCGTTTCTTTTAAAGATATTGTAATACTCCATTAGATGCTACACATTAATCTAGACATATCTAGTGTGTTGCAATGTGAGTAATATCTAAACGAGTATAGACTTAAACTTACATAAGGCTTCCAATTAATGAAGCGTAAGGAAAATAATCTCATTTATCATATTATCCTCTTAAAGAAGAGCAGTATTGTTTATTACATATGTAGAGACCCATTTAATGTTAAACTTATAGAACGAAACTATTGTCCCATTGGGTCTATCTCGGTACGTTATGATATCTATTACATAAGAGACATCTCTGAGATCTATTATATCAAAGTTTGTGTTAACAATGCTTTGACTTATGTAACATATAATTGTCAAAAGAATATCATCTATATAGACAAGTTTATCTTAGTTGCTCCCACTCATTTTGAGGTAGGTTCATTAATCCACTTGATTCTTGATGAAAATAATTACGTTAGCTTTTCATCACATTATGATGTTTGCATTAACCCATACATGGATATTATTGGCTTACAAATAAAGTGTTCTTTAACCTTCGGTTTGAAACTTTAGGTTGTTTTCTAATGAACATGTAAATGTGCCAGCCATTTGTTAGGGAAAATTGGTTTTAATGTTCATCTAATGTAGCTTTAAACCATTATATCCTACTAGAACAGTGATGATCCTCAAATAAATCTTTGATAATTTATCTCTTCCTAAGTATAACCTTTGACAATCAATCATGCTTCTTAGTGTCTTAACGCTTATATCAGAATTTGGTTTAGTTATGAACACTCTTAGGTAATTCAATCAAATCCCAAACGTTACACGAACACATAAAATCAGTTTTACTAGAAAACTGTTTTATTCCATTCAAATGATTGATTTACGCTAATAGCTTGATTTTAAGAGATAGGATCATTAAACATTTCCAAAATCCATTTCAACTTCATTAGGGAGGTCATGTAATCATCAAAGTTAGTCGGCTTTTAAACCTAGATGACCTCCTGAGTTGATTATTGGGTTCATTAGAAGTTTCAGTTTTATGGATTAGCTCTTGGTTAGGTTGCTATCATTTTCAGGATTCTAAGTTTGTAAGAGTTGGTGCAGTATGGTGTACAAGAGGTGTAATCGGAGTTAAATTCGGAGTGAAATTTAATGACACTCTTCCCCCCGCCTCTTGTATTCCTTGCAAGTCATGATAAGGACTTTGACTGCTCCTACTGACCTTAGAAATCTTTAGGAACTCAGCATGCTTAGGGTCAATATTTAACGACCAACAAAATCTAATAGAGAAACAAGTTAATGACGTTAGTCGTTGTGATTTCTCTTGTTGAGGATTATGTTAGTTTAGGTAAGAAATCTAAGTGTGCCCACAATTAAGCAACAATGAAACTTTTGTAAGAGTAGCATTAGATTTTAAGGAGACAGGTGATGATAGAACAGTGTCATGATGGAGCGGTGTCTTGTACAAGAGGTGCAAACTTATAAGGTAATGTAAAATTTTCACTCCCCCACCTCTTGCAATTATTGCAAGTTATTATTAAGACACTTAATGCTTCCACTGATCTTTAATATCTCTAGAATGCTACAAGAGAAGTTTCAATGAGCTATGTGACGTGGGAACCTATCACATATACGTTAGACTTTATTTGATTTCTTTAATGTCCAGATATCATAAGAAACTTTAGGGACATATTTAATAGAAATCTTATTAAGTACATATATGAATAGAGTTCTTCTAAGACAGTGGGCCATATGTGACAAAATTTAGATACAAGTTGATAGTCTGTTAAATGATAAATGAATTATGTCTAAATATTCCATTTGGAATAAGTTCCACGAATGTCAATGAATGACTTATGATGGACCCATGCTTATTCCTTAAGCCAAGTCATATTTTAGGGCTTTAACGTCATGATTTAAAATCACTTATAATGAGATTAAATGAATGATCATCCTCATTAACCATGTCATGATTTCTCATGAATTTTGGTTGTAATGGATGAAATTTATAAGTCTCATTTTCCTTTTGTCAAATTCTCATTTACATGATAACAAAAGTTGTGAAAAATTTAAGGTATCATCTAGTTTTATCTTAGTAATGTTTCAATCCAGATATTTAGAACAAATAAGATGAGAGTTTAAGATAAGTGTGACTTTATGTTGACTATGCAAACCTCACAACCTTCATGACATAGCCTAAGTAATGATACTGTATTCTGATTAATCTTCAGAATATGTAAGGTATCGAAAAGCGTTGTTAGAAGATTGTTTATTATGGTTCTTATAGCCTTAACATTTAATTTTGTCACTAACTCTCACGTTAGTTATTTGTTGACTTCTGGTAAGGAAACGTTTAAAAACTAGAGTCAACTAATCATGTGTTAATAGGAATATTAAAGAATTATCAGACTTAAATATTATTAGTAAGTGACTATCTAATTAATTTGTCCAACTGTTCTTTAGAATAATGGATAGTCTCGTTGCTTATGCCTAGTCTAATGGCATAATTATGCAGTGAGATTTTCCCTTGAAGAACCTTAACGTTGGAATTAGCACTTGTAATTTGTCTATGGACCTTAGAACAATCCTCTCTTAAGGTTTTAGTGGTTGTAAGGTGAATAACATCTTATTTTCTAGTTTCAAACATTTATTTCTATGTACATATGTTGCTTATCAACACACTCGTTATACTTTGGTATTTTTTTAGTGTTATAGCTGATTTATAATGCATCAAATTGTACAAGTGAAAATCTTAGTATGTAATGTACTGGAAAAATGTACTTATTTCCATGCGTAAGCCCTTAACTTTATGGGTCATGGTATTGTACATCATTATGTATTCACATATACCACTTAGCTTTATAGTTTATAATTTTAAATGAAGGCATGCATCTTAGGAGTTCTAGTGATTATTCCACAATTATAGATTAGTCTTAGGAAAGACCTAATCTGGAATAACCTTTTAGTGACAGCACTTATGTTACAGAGTTCTTGATTATCATAAGAGACATGATGTTTGATTTGTCCTATTCATCATGCTCTACTTTTCTTCTGTAGTGTTTTATCAGAAGGGAGCAATAGGATCATCGTGTCTTAAGAGATAATCAAGGATTTAATTTAAGAGCTAATTCTTATAGAAACTTTAAGCAAAACATATTAGATTTAGGAATTAGAGTGGATGAGATATAGATTTATAGAAGAAAATTATAGTGAGTAAAATTATGCGTACTAAGAATAAGGCAGACAAAATGATCACAAAAATTAATTGAGGATCATTAATATAAGGATCATTATGTGAAGAGGTTGTGATATGTCTATTACTAACATCAAAATAATAGACTACTTAAAGTTCTACTTAAACGAAGACAAAACAGCTTTGGCCAGAAGTGTAATCATTTAAGCATGTGTGCAAAGTGGTTGTAACAAATCAGCTTTGGCCAGAAATTGAGACAATCACTTTAGTTATGCACTTGTTAAGTATGCCATCTATGAAGGAATTAAATCAGCTTTGGCCAGATATTAAGACATTCATGTTTATGATGCACACTTAACATAGCTTTCGTAATACTTGAACGATAAGTAGATGCATCAAATCAGCTTTGGCCAGAAGTGACACATCAGAAGCTCATTTAAGTTAAGCCATTTTGGTTTTGTAAAACATTATTTGATCCTCATTAATTAACTAAGTAATTACAAAACCAATCATTTAATAGCAAACCACCTGTTAGCGCGGATCGAACTTGTGCGATCAGTAAAGCCCAAAAACTTGTGCGATCAGTAAGGCCCAAAAACTTGTGCGATCAGTAAGGCCCAAAAACTTGTGCGATCAGTAATGCCTTGTGCGATCCACAAGTCTTGTGCGATCCGCAAGTCTTGTGCGATCCACAAGTCTTGTGCGATCCGCAAGTCTTGTGCGATCCACAAGTCTTGTGCGATCCACAAGTCTTGTGCGATCCACAAGTCTTCTGCGATTATGCAGTCTTGTGCGATCAGATCATCTCTTATGTGATCTGATCTTGTGCGATTATCTTATGCGATCAGATCATCTCTTATGTGATCTGATCTTGTGCGATCCAGTTGTGTTTATTGTTATAACAACCGAAAATTCGAAAATTAAGAATTGTGATAGAGTTTCCTATTATAACATTGATCTAATTTTATCACAAAATTTCGAAAATCATAATCTGTTTATCTCATTAACAGATTTCGAAAAAAACTTATTAGATAAAATAAGATAAAAAATTAGGAAAACATTCCACAATTCAAATCACATTCCAAAACATAAAGGAAATTTCGAATTTCATCTAAGAACATGATGAACCCTAAAATTAACCTTAACCTTATATCCGAAATCTGGAAAATTTATCAATCATTTAATCAATTCTAGAACATTATGATTTCGGAACAGTAATATTTGATGAAAACATATGATCCGATATAGTTTGAACAGATCCGAGATGGGGTTTCGGATGAAAAATCCGAAATTTATTTAGGGTTTTCTAATTCCGTTTTCCAGTTTTATTCAAGATTTATGGATACAAAACAGAACTGACTAATCAACATATGCTCTGATACCACATGTTGGTTCAGTTTTGTTTATACATGAAGGAAAACAATAAAACATACATTTGATTGCATTAGTACAGGCCAGCAGAGAATCCAGATGTAGATGCAGCAACAGTGTTTGACATAGTTGTCAGTTTTGGTCTGGTTCCTCCTTAGGGTGCAATCTAATGATGGTGGTAAAAGAAACCGAATAGGGGATTCGGTTATGGAGAAGAGGTCGAAATTATGATGCTATGGTTAATGGGGGTGTCTCTAATTGTGTAACTGAGTAACCCTTTAACCTCCACATAATTCTCCTTATATAAGCACCCAGGGGAAAACCTAATTAGTTAATAAGGGTAATATGCTCCATCAACAATTACCAACTAATTATTTAATAGGTTATAACATATTTTGATCTATATTATGTAAATGATTATAATGGCTATAGATTAAATATTAATACATAATATATTTAATCTTACAATTTTTAATTGGGAAATTGAAATTTAATAATCGTACCTAGAGGTGGTTGGCCAATAATAATCTCACTTCTTAAAAATTGTTACTGGCAGTCCCATCTTTTTAAAATGTTGTTCTCGTCAGTCTCAAATTGATGACGAGGGGTCATTGAGAACAACAATTTTGAAAGATGTGACTACCAGTAGTAAATAAAATTGAGATTATTATTAGCCAATAACCTCTCGATGTGATTAATAAAATCCAAATTTAGTTCTGGTAAAAAAAATTTAAGATGGTATGTAATTTATACCTTATTACATAACATGTTACATAATTACATAACATGGTAGTACGACTTGGATATACAATCATGTATTTGCTTTTATAACTTGGTAGTACATGATTATTAATAACATTGGCAAGTAATTATATATAGACATTTAGGTCCCTCACCTAAAATAAAGGTCTCGTATTGTAATGTCTTTCAACACTTCTCACAAAAACAAACCCATAATACAATAACTATCCCTTGTGTGTTTGTTCGTGTAAAGAACCAATTAAAAAGAAATATTGAACTATTTTTTTTTTTTTTTTTTTTGGATTCGAAGGATTTACAAAATACGGGTGTCTACAATAAACAATATATGAAGTATGAATTAGTAAGAATCGGTGATTAGATTTTGGAAGGTACCTTTTTTATGAATATGTTTTAATCACCGATTCGGTTCCCTGGTTCAATTAGTCGAACAGGTAATTTGCCAACTTAAATGAAGAGGATTTAAGAATACTTAACCGCAACAAATGTTTAGACGATCATGGCAAGGATGTTGTTCGGGTTTTTTTTAAAGGATTTTAGGTAATCCAAGTTTTTTGTTATAGAAATTCTACCCGTTTACCGAGCTAAGTATTATTTGGTTTTGGTTTTTTCAAGTCTGGTTAATGGGTATTTGAATTCCGTGTACAAGTTGCAATTCATACTTTAGAACTTCACTTAGGCCACCCGTAGTGGGGCGTTTTTTTTAAAAAAAATTCAAAAAAACGCCGGAAAACGCCCCGGACCCCATTACACCCGGCATTTCCGGGCGTTTTTTTTTTGTTCAAATTTGTTGTTGGCGTTTTTTTTAAAACGCTCATTTTGTTTTTGTGGAATGGTTGACCCACTTTTGCATGTGACCATGTGTTTGACCAGCCAATCACCATTTGTTTCCTTTTTTTTTAATAATTGGAAGGGGCGTTATTGGAATAGTACCCCACTACGCCACTTTTGCTATAATGCTCAACGCTGACTAGGATGCCATGTGTCGAATAATGCCCCATGGTGGGGGCATTATTTTTGTTCACCACTACGGGGTGGTCTTACAAAATGTAAAATAAAAACAGTTCCAATATGATCTTTCGATTAAACCAATTCAGTATACAAATATATTAACTAAAGAAATGTTAAATAAAATAAGCACAAACCAAACCAAATAAAACCATATCAACTAATAGTATAAATTTGAAGAGGTATGGTTCCAAATCACAAGTGAACATATGTTAAAGAGAAAACACCACACTCCAAGCTGGCGTCCATATCATACGAACGCATCCAGAAGGTTCTAGAACATTTTATAAGAAATCACCAGGTGACAAGAAAGATGCTCCTGCGAACAAAAAAGACAACAGGTGACACCAATAGTGAGACTCCAGCAACGCTTGCAAGACCCTGGGAGGACTGAACGACAACTAGTACAAGCGAGTGCTCAGCTGGTACAAATAACCCTGTGCAGGGCCGTCTTCGAAATTGTTCGGAAATCTGTGGGCCATGTGCGAAGATAAAATACGGGCCCAAAAGTATAAACTTTTTAAAAAGAATATACAAAAAAAATTTAAATATATGAAAATGAATTCAAATTTTGTGGAATCAAACGCACATTTGGACAACGAAACGTAGAAAAAAGGCACGTTGTGTGGGTAAATTAAAAAAAAATACAGAATAGTTATGTCGTAACTTTAAAAATCGTTATTTACGATCCTGTAAAATCATCATAACTTATCCAAATTTATTTAGAAAATACACAGAGTTGAAAAAGAAAAAAAAAAGACTTTTTTCATTAAAAAATGAAACACACAAAACTAATTGTAGATTGATTAATATTTTAATAAATTAACATAAATAATCATTTTTAAACTAGATTTGAGAATTATGACTCCCATTTTGATTTAATGTAACACAAAATTAGACAATTAATGTCATTTGCATTTAATGGATAGGTATCAAACATAAATAAAAAAATCAACTAAAGATAAGAAAAAAATCAACTAAAAATGAAGCTATCAAAATTAGAACCCAAGATCTACTTGCTAATAAAGTGACATGGAAAACCACCAGACCATGACCATGCACCTCATCATGTCATATTCCAATTCGTTACTTATATATTCTAAGTTCTACAGCGTAACTTTATTAAAAAAAATAAATTTTTGGGCCCCCGGAGAGTTTGGGCCCTGAGCGTCGCCCACCCCGCACCAACTCCGAGCCGGCCCTGACCTCGCGCCACGTCACCTTAGCGACTGACAACGTCAGAGGGGACATAAATGATATTCCTCCTGGTCCAGACAGCTGGTACGCACTGGCTAGCTTGCAGGTTTCCTCCTTCACTGTTCTCCAGCTATAAATAGAAGACTCTACCTCCAGGTTTAAGGATTCGATTTTCTTACTCTCTTACTCTTAACACACACCTATCCTCAAAACAAATACTTATTCTCACGCCGGAGGGTGGTCACAAGGAGAACCTCCATCTTCTCCTCCTTGTGGCGAGTCGCCGGTGTTGTTGTTTTGCAGGACATTTCTGTGAGATCAGCTTTACGGCGAGTGACAGACAGAGATTGAACCATCCTTCACTAGACGATCAACTGGGATAATCTAGTATTAACCAGTGTTTCATCAAAACTAAAAATAAAACGTTAAATCGTATCAACCGATACAAGCAACATGTAGATAATACATACAAACAATGAAACAAAGCATCATGTTCATAACAAAAACAAAACAAATGGAAGGAAAACTAGACTTTTATGTTAATTATGTATGTCGCATTAACCCGATTAACCTTTTTTTAAACCCAATTATCGAACCGAATAGTAGTGGCGGACTTAGAGTGAAAGTAGGGATAGGACGGGCTATCCCTCAACCCCGTTTCCATAGTGTAAAAATACTCCTTAACTCTATTTCTGTAGTGTAAAATTATCTCTCAACTCCGTTTCTGTTATATAAAGGATACCTATGAGCCTAAAAAAAAGTTAGGATACCTCTAACCTTTTGGAGTAGTTCCGTAACTGCCGAATAGCACCATCAGTCCGACGTGACTGTTTGACCTGGCCACTCTAACATCATCCATTTTCATTTTCATGGCACACAAACAAAGGAATGGCCAAAACAGAAAGTAAAAGATGCCAAGACTCGACAGTTAAAAGCTGTTCGGCTTTATGCATTATTTAAATAATTAATTTGCATAAAAAGGATATCAATTTGGCTTTTTTTTTTCTTTTTTTTTTTTAATCCCAAACAAAACAAATCCCACATTTTCTATGTGATTTTGGTAAGAAAAACCCACCTGACACTTCAACTTTTCCTTTGTACAGTTGTCCATTGTACAATGCCAGTCCTTTAAGCTCAAACTTTTATAAATAGTGACTTGAAAGTATATTTAAAAAGAAAATTAGGGTCTTCTTTTAATTTTTGTGTTTAATTGTCTTTATAACATATGCAAAGCAAAAAAGTAATTAAACATAGATGGAATGAGAATTGAGTCGATCAGCCTGTTTGGGGTTTATATTTGCATGTTGCGAACTTTACAAGTGCCGATATGTATTAACATAATGAATAGTCGATAAGATGTGATTCCTGATTGTATATGTTTAACTTAAGAAAGGTCAATTCATTTTACTTGGAGCTTTATGATTAAAACTCGAGTTCACTTATGAGCGTTGTACAAGTTCAAGCTTGGGCCTCACTCGAATGGTATATTAGGGGGAGCGGGACACAATCGGTAACCCCTTGCGGGGACCGTTGTTGCCGCTCGGTGGTGGTGCCGCCATCCAGGCGGTGACAGATTTCGGGGGGCCAAATCGGTGGGGAGTCACCGAAGAAAGGAAGGAGAGAATGAAAATTTTTCTTTTTCTTTTTTTTTTTGAATAAAAAACAATCCCCTTAAGAGGGGTGCACCCCGTACGTTTTTGGACAAGAGGGAAGTTATAGAGGGGAAATGACATGACAACGTATGATTGGGTTAAAAAAAGTTTTCCCTCACCTAATTAGGGGGTGCCCCCTTCACCCTTATATGTTGGTTATCTAAATTTATGTATATAACTATTGTATGTATATGTATATACATATCATTGTATCTTTTTATATATAACAAGTTTTTTGGTTATAATTATATTTAATAATATATATTATGTAATTATGTATCATATATTATTTATATACAATCTCGTTTTATTAAATAAGTCTCACTTAAGCTTGGACTCTAATGTGAATCCACTTGTTTACATGACCCTCATATATAGGATGATCTCAATTAAGTTAAAATAGTGTTAGTAGAAATTGTAAAAGACTTTTTAATATATAACCCAAATGGCTAAATGACAAAGGGCATTATATATTGTTACTTATGCTCATCGGCCACCGCTTCTATGTTTCTCTGAAGTAAACTCAACTTCAAATGAAATAAAATTTGGCTTATCTATGAAAACAAGAAAACCTTACTATTTTAAGTCCCATATTTTCAGAATTTTAATTTGGATTATCTATGGAAACAAGAAAACCTTACTATTTTAAGTTCCATAATTTCTGAATTTTATATTATTTTATTGTATTTTATGTAAGGATTACAAGCCAACTATTTTTCTAAAAATATCTTCTATAAAACGCTTCACAATAATATATGCACTTCAAATATCACTTTGTATAGGCAAAACAAGGATATTGTAACTCATTATAATGATTATAATAATTGGAATTGAATTTAAAGACAATAATAATTTTAGTCGTTATTTTCATTGATTTTATAAAATACAATGTCGTGGGATAGAGAACTCTCGAGCAATCGGGGTTGCATATATCTTCTTTCAATCATATGTTACCTTTCTTAGCAGACAATCAGTGGCGGACCCAGGAATTTTTCCATGGGGGTGTGAAACATTTTTAAAAATTTTAGGCCCCTAGGTATATAAGTAAAAAAATCGGTTCGTATCGGGTCGGTTCGGGTCGGGTCATATAAAACAAAAGAAATTGCGCCATAACGTCCCTACCCATGGTTCCTATCACAAACAAATTGATGCATAAGTTTATCGCTCCATAAAATAATGTTTCAATTTTAATTTTCAACCCTAGAAATCGTGTGTAATCACCTTAAAAATCATCTAAACAACCATAAACAACGTTAAAACACATGAAATTTCAAACCTATTTAAGAATTTTGTTACCCTTTGGTGTCGGACGGCGGTGGTTCGCGGCTGCTGATGACGTGCTGTTGTGGTTGTTGTTGTGGTTGTGGTCGATGATCGCTGGTAGGAGACGACCCAAGAGAGGGAGGGCGGGATGAATTCTAAGGGACTATTGGGCTTATTTTAATTATTATAGTTTGAACTTAGGTTGAGTTTGGTTAATGGGCTAGTAATTAGTGGGCTAATTATGTTTAATGAAATAGTGGGTTAAGGTATTAGGTATTTGGGTTAAGTTGGGTAGTATAAGTTTATATAATTTAGGTAGTTTTTTTAATTAGAGTTTACTAAAAAAATTTAAAATATAAATCGAAAGCATTTTTTACCTAAGGTGTGTGGACGAAAAATTCCAAGGGGTGCGGATAAAAAAATTCAAGGGGTGCGGACGAAAAAATCCAAGGGGTGCAGACGGGATTTTCAACGGAAATAGCACTAAATTTTTTTTTTCCGGGGGTGCGCCCGCCCACCTTGGGCTATATGTATGTCCGCCCCTGCAGACAATAAACATGATGTTTACAATCAACATCCTTGCCTTTTGTTAAGTTGATAATGTTCACAAATTGTTATCGTCATAAT
The DNA here is from genome assembly GCF_002127325.2 of Helianthus annuus. Classification (NCBI taxonomy): domain Eukaryota; kingdom Viridiplantae; phylum Streptophyta; class Magnoliopsida; order Asterales; family Asteraceae; genus Helianthus; species Helianthus annuus. The sequence continues at coordinate 11,995,026 of NC_035440.2, forward strand.
TTAGAGGACATGTTATAACATCTCGTATGGCTTCCTTGATACATAACATAGCTTGAACATATTCCATGTTTAACAATAAAAAAATGTTGTTGGAAGGTGAAGACCCAAAATAGACATTATTAGATGTTTATACCATTCTATATTAACGAGGTATAAACTCCTACTAATATTGTTATCTTCGTACTATCAATGGTACATTATGTTGTTAACATCGATGTAACACCCCATTTAAAAACCTCATACACATAAAAAATGTATAGAATCAGGGCCGTCTATCAGGGGGCGTAGGAGGTGCCTGCGATCAGGGCCCAAATCAATATAGGGCCCGAAATTTTTTTTAAAATTATATATATATATATATATATATGTAAAGGATCCTGTAAAAAGTCCATCTTTTGTAAGAAGTGTAAGAAATAATCTTGGAATGACAAGTGTCCCTCCTCTTAATTAATTCAAAATGGTAGATTAGTAATTGTACATTTTTGTCATTTATTTGATTTACAATATAACTGAAAAAAAAAAACTGGCCATGAGAATTTTTAGGGATTGATTGTTTCATATCCAACTCCGATTCAGATCATCTTCTCCGACCATCTTGTTAACCTTCCGTCATCATCATCACAGTTCACGTCATCTTCTCCGATTTGAACACACCTGCATCTCCGACCACTGATTCAGGTCATGGTGTTTTATCTGGAGACATTGTTCATGTCGTGGTGTTTTAAACGCTTATGATTCAGGTCATGGTGTTTTATCTGAAGACATTGTTCATGGCGTAGTGTTTTATCAATAGAAAACGTTCCCAGATTTTAAAACACCATGACTATGATTCAAGTCATGGTGTTTTATCTGGAGACATTGTTCATGGCGTGGTGTTTTAAAACATCTATGATTCAAGTCATTGATAAAACACCACGCCATGAACAATGTCTCCTGATAAAACACCATGACTTGAATCATACATGTTTTAAAACACCACGCCATGAACAATGTCTCCAGATAAAACACCATGACTTGAATCATAGTCATGGTGTTTTAAAATCTGGGAACGTTTTCTATTGATAAAACACTACGCCATGAACAATGTCTCCAGTTAAAACACCATGACTTGAATCATAAGCGTTTAAAATACGACATGAACAATGTCTCCAGATAAAACACCATGACCAACATCATAGTCAATTTATCCAGTTGTTTTAAAACACCACGCCATGAATCTTATTATAGATCTATTTATGATAAAGTATGAAGAAATTCGTTGATTTTTTGGAGATTGATGACGGTTACCATATAATTCGCTGGTTACCATATAATTCGCTAATCTTTAGGAAGTTGATGGGGGTTTTGAAACGGTTACCATATTTTGAAACGTTGGAAAAGTCACTATTGCCCTTCAATTTTTACATAAGGTCCTTCTAATCAAAACACAATTTACATTTTATACCCTATTGATCTCAACCATTAGATCAAATATCCAATGGTTTAAAACACTTCTTACCCTTCTTACCTTTTAGACACTTTTTACCATATCCCTACCCTATATATATATATATATATATATATATATATATATATATATATATATATATATATATATACATATAATAATCCACAAATTGCAATAGAAAAGATTATATAGGGTAAGGATAGTGTAAAAAGGGCCTAAAGTGTGAGAAATGTATTATAACACTATATATAATACTATATAACACCATATAAACAGCGTATAACAATATGTAACAACATATAATACCATATAACACTATGTAACACTATATATCATTATATAACAAATATAACACTATACATCTATCATAGACATGCTATCAGACAATTTATAGTGTTATATTTGTTATATAATGATATATAGTGTTACATAGTGTTATATGGTATTATATGGTGCTACATATGGTTATACGATGTTTATACGGTGTTATATAGTATTATATATAGTGTTATAATACACTTCTCACACTTTGAGCACTTTTTACAGGATCCTCTACCTATATATATATAAATTCTGGATGTTTGTATAAATAAGGGCATGTTTAAAAGTTTTTTAAAAATGGCTCAATTAACAAGCCCAAGTGACTAGTCTAAAAAAAATAAGGGCCTGTATACGGAGTTGAAGTTGACTAATACATTTTTACCGAGACACATTGACAACCCTTTTGATGTTTTGGACTATATCTTCCAACGCAGTACTACTTATCCTAATGCTATAAATGCATATAAAGTGTTGTTGACAATTCCAGTAACCATGGCATCGGCAGAAAGAAGTTTCTCAAAGTTGAAGTTGTTGAAGACCTATTTACGTTCTACAATGTCACAAGAAAGGCTAAACGGGTTGGCGGCAATTTCTACTGAAAGTGAAATATTAGATACTCTGGATTACAAGGAGTTGATCGAGAGCTTTGCTTCAAAAAACGCTAGAAGAATCACACTGTTCGCTTAGCAAGTAGGTTCGATAATTTGATCATTTTTGCTACACTATTTTTGTTAATTTGTTTTATCTATTTCATAACAATTATCGCAGTATTATGGGTTTTTAGTATTTATACATTTGATAGAATGATTGATGAGTTTATATTATATTGATGATTAAATGAAGATTTGCGAATAGGGCCCACATTTTTTATCTCGAACATGGCCAAAATTTTTTTTTTTTTTTTGTGATTTTCGGAGACGACCCTATATAGAATCATTCCCAACACATGATTGTTGGAGTTAACGTTCCAAAACTCACTTTAGGAAAGTTAAGTGATTAAAACTATAATTATTGCAAAGATACAAGTCCAATGACTAAAACTGAAATTATGAAATTTTCAACATTATGGGCTGTAAGGAGCCACATTGCGATCTATAATTCAATCCTAAAATCACTCTTGGAAAAACCCAAGTGAAACCACATTATGTGCCTAATGTTTTGGGTTCACGAACCATAATATATCCCCTACTTTACGGTCTGTAATCGTGTCATATCAGATTAGCAACTTTGGCAACGTTCTGGTTCGCCATGGTTGGGTTGACTTCGATCTTACACAACTCCAGGCTCATTACCAAACCTCCCTTTCGACCCTACAAGTCCTAACCACTATCTGGAACTATCATTTTTTCATCATTCACACTTCAAGAAATTTTTAAGAGCAAAACCAAGTCTTCTTGGTGTTCTAGAGTCTTCTTGAAGATTCTTGACAATTAGAAGCTGCAAGATTTGATTTTTGTACATGCTTTTCGTTCATAGAAGACCACACAATCCTTATTCATCATTGTAAACCTTCTGATAATCTAGATTTGGTAAGAATCATATTCTAAACCTACCTTGTTGCATATTACTCTATTTAGGGTTCATAGTGTTAACTAAGTTAGTTCTTGATACATCGAGTGATCTAAGCTCATTAGAAAAAATCCTTTTTCATTAAAAATTTACCTTTTCAGCTAAGATAATCATCCACAACCATTTAGTTATATCATAATGTCCAAGATAATGGTTCTAATGTCCCTGTTCTTCACCATACCAACTAACACAGTTTACTAACCATAAAAGTCCTATTATGGTTTGTAATGTTTATGTCTTTAACCTAATTCCTCAAACCAGGTTACGGACCATAAAGCCTGGATTACGGTCCATAGTATCTCAATTTTCAACCTAATCGTTGGAATTGTGTTACGAAGCATAAAGTCCTAGATTACGGTTTGTAATGTGTCACCATTGACCACAAAATACATACCGTAAAAATACATATCGTAAAGTCCTGTGATACGGTTTGCAATGTGTTCTTGACAAAGAAAAACAATTTTTGATTAACGAAATCTATTGAACCCGTTTTAAACTCGAATTGATAACCAATTTATTCTCATGAGTTACTAAGGCCACCTCCTTCACGGACTAGGAATCTAAGTCGTACAAACAATTATGTGTTTATAGGTTTGTTCCGGTAAGTAGTTACTTTGACTAGACGGAACACTTATTGTACACTCAAAACCCCAATCAGGTAGATACAACTTAACTCTTTATAAAACTAAGACATATGTTATGTTTTGAAAGCAATATGAAAAGCTCTTAAAGCATGCACTATGTTTGTCATGAAAAATCATTTGAGCTAACTATACATGCATGTTGGTATCGGTATATACATTAAATGGTCATGAAACGCCGTAATAGTCGGCATACGTAAATCTTAGAACATGGTGTGTGTACTTATTGAAACAAAGTCTTGGATGTTAATGATACAAGTATTTGCTTTCAGATGTATAAATTGTTATGATCAAGATATTTGTTATAACTTATTTAAAAAATGTATGTCAGTTGTATTTAATACGAAAGCTACCATATTTTATAAGCATGTCTCGTACGTGAGCAATATAAGGAGATATTGGATTCGATATGAGGTGAGCTTTAGGGTCTTGCCATGATTAGAAACTTGAAAATGGCGTTGCCATCCAAGACTATTTACTTGACTCTCCTTTTAAAACTTGAAACATTGTTGGTGTTACGACACCACGACACCTAATGTAACTATTTGACTACTTGACTTGATGATTGTGTGGCGTGTTTGAATTTTATTAGTTAGCCCTTTACTTGAGCTATATCTTACTTCTTCTGCATATATGAAACTGTTATTGATCAGTCATACTATGCCACAAACACCTTATGGGCCCATCGAAAGACGTGGTGCAAAAATTGACCACAAAATTATTACAGTGAGAACAACTTTTAAAAATTCACAACTTAGCATAATGTGAGAACAGGCGGACACCAACAACATGCTCAGTTTAACGTTGACAATGTACAACCCATTAGGAATGTATGATGATTATATTTGAGTGTTGTCACAATAATAAACTGAAGCTTAAGTATAAAGTTTGCCCACCACTCCTCACCATCTTTTCCATGTAACAACTGTCAAATTTTCATGCATCCGTATAATTATTAAACAATGATTAGTGTTTAATGACTTTGCTGAATTACAATTAATTACTTGAATTGCTTTCTGATATTTACCATATACATACATGTGCATCCTATATTGCAAATGACATATCATTACTTCATACAAACTTTGTTGATTCGAATGATGCACGAAATACCGGAAGCACAATTATCAGACAAATCAGAAATATGCTGATAGAGTTCAGAACATAGACAGATATGATATTGAGGTACAAAATGGGCCAGAAACCAAGAGTTACACTAGTATAGTGTGTAGGAAAGTAAGGATCACAAAACTGCCTTCATAGAGATAGTTTAAGTGCCGGAAAGTGCCTAAAACTCACATAAATTGCAGAACTCTGCAGAAATCAGCAAATTCAACATTTAAACAAACTAATATCATGCAGAAATATGGTTAAATGGTCCTGAATGCTTTCCTAAGTGTCGGGAATCAAAACTGTCGCAAAAGGTAACATAAAGCACACTAAACTACGTAGTTTAGCACCTTAACGAACCGGTAACCAACCGAACAACCGGACATTACCCGAAACATCAAATTTCCACTAGAAGCATTGTTTTGACATTACCAAGCTAGTTATGGTCCCCGAACATCATAACACACTATATAAATATCAACTAACTAAACATCTAATTATATACTTACATTTCAACCATGAACTAACTTAATAGTTAAAACCTAGCCTACTACCCCCCCCCCCCCACTTAGTAATCGGCCAACATATGGCCCACATGAAGATTTTATTTTGTTTAAATATTAGATCTTGTCTCTTTATATTAAACATAGAAACCATTGGAAAATTTGAGGTGGAGTATTATAAGATAACCCATGAGATCATAACCCTTGATTCTCAACTTTCACCAACACACACACATTCCTTCTCCTCCTTCTCTCACCTCACGACCGAACACACTCCACACACATTCACCTTCATCTTTCAAGTCCCATCCAATCTCCTACATACAAAGGTGTTAGAAGGTGTGCAAAGAAGCTTGGAGCTTTCGAAAGTTCAAGGACCTTCACCATTTGCTTTTATCCACTTCATTACTTCTCTTGATCATCCCTAGCCTTGAGCTAGTAGTAAGAACACTAATCTTTTCATTTTGCACCTTATTAAGTTGGTTAAAAGATGATATAAGTGGTTAATCTTGAAGAACACTAAGAATTAAGAACATGAAACACGAACATAAGCTTAAAATTATAAGAAATCTTAAAGAAATCATGTTGTTTAATGTTGTTGTGATACTTGATGATTGATTACTTATGAAAATGATGTAGATCATCATATGATCTTGCTAGATCATGATTAAAAACATAATCTAGCAAGATGAGAGGACGAAAGTGTTAAAGATTCATAGATCATCCTCATGAAAAACATGAACTTGAAAGAATATATTGTTTTCTTGAAGAATGATGATTAAAGTGAGTTGTAAGTCTTGTAGATCTAAAATTTCATGAATGATTTTTCAAGAAACCAAGTTAAAAATACAAGTTTTACTTAATCTTGGTTCTTAAATAAATAACCCTCATTTTTGGTGGTTAAACAAGTGTAGAAACACTTATGTAATAAGAGAAATCCAAGAAGAAACATTTTTAGAAAACGTGATTATAAGTTGTAAAGATCTAGATTCTTCAAAAAATGATGTTTTTAAAGAATCAACCACACTTTAAAGGGTAACAAGACTTACTAAATACGCTAGTAAGTTACTACACATTTTTATAAATTTTCAAGTTCATGAAGTGGTAATTATGTTTGTTTTTGGCAAAATTAGTAAGTATAGATTGTTTATTGTTGATTGATTGTGTTGATTTACAAAAGAAAATGATATGCCATCAAGGTATGGAAATCTCCATTTTTAGGGGAAACTATGGCAAAATTTTTCTAGAAATTAAACACTTAGAAAAATATTTCTAAACAAATATTTACAAGTGTATTTTAAACCATGAATGTTCATATAAAGATTGCCATAATTTTTGTTACAAAAACTACAAATATTGGAGGTTGGTTTTTATAAATAAAAGTGACTAAATATGTATTTAGGAAATATATATTTAGATGTCACCATGTGTGTGATTATTTTTATATTATGTGTATTAGTTATATTATTTTAGGACTTGAAATAATATAACTCATTAAAATACCAAAAATTACAATCCAAAATATTATCAAAATCCCAAGAATATGAATATACAAATTATACCCAAAATATGAGAGGAACTGAACAAGAAATATAACTCACAAAATATTCTGGAAAATTTATTCGCAAGTATATTTTTGGTAAATAATATTTTGGACACCAAGAGAACAAAAAAATATGATTTTTATAATTATTACAACATTATATTATATTTTTGACAAGAAGAAAATATATTATTTTGAGTGAATAAAAATATATATATTTTCTTGGAATTATTAGAGGGTATATTACCTTTGGAAGAAATATATATTTTCTCAAATAAATATGAAATATATTATTTTTGGAGAAAAATAAGTTTATATATATTTTCTAAGTTAGACTTGGAAATATATTATTTTTGGAACTTATATGAAAATACAAATATTTTTGCCAAAGGTAAATTATAAAAAATTTTTCTAAGTAATATTTCTTAAAATATATATATTTTGGAAATATATATTGATGGATTTTTATTAAAGATATTATTCCGGGAAAAGTTAAATATAAAATTTAGTACAAGAATACTTAACAATTACAAGAAAATATGTATTTTTGTACGTATAAATACACTCCGGAATACGACACCAATACATGGTAAAAATATACAAGTTTAAGAATACGAATACAAATACACCCATCCTTGGGAAGGAAATACATGTATAAATGCTTAAAAAGTATCAAGTTAATATATATTGTTTTAACAATTATTCCAAAATTTAATAAATATAATTAAAGTTAAAGTATTTATTATTTTAACAAATAATTATATAACTTGGAATAATATTGAAGACACAAAGAACGTAACTCAAATACACTAACTAATACTAAATCAAGGCACGACCCACCCGGCTAATGAACCGTAGTACGCATGTAGGTAGTCGTGCGTTCTAGAGGAAGCTTTGAGTTACATTGGATTCGAAGAACACAAAACTGTGAGTTCATGTCCCCCTTTTCTTTTAACTGTTTTCTGTTTTATAACTTCGGGGGTGAAATACATGTTACAAATGATACAATGATTACGATGGTATGTTTAGCTAAGGAAAATACTGTTAGATCATGTGAATGGGTAGGCGTTATCTTGAGACCATTAATCCTCGTAGTAGGACCAAGGGACATGAGTGATAGATCTATTTGGATGTAGCGAGCCCCACCCATGCGCCCGCCGAGTGGGCCATGTGGTGACTATGTCTTCAAACTGAAGCCGGTGCAAATCTGCTAGGATTGAGTCTTCCTGCACCATGTCACATATATTAATGTATTAGCTACACATTAATTGATCTGTTTCCTTGTTGCTTCATACCAGTTTACAAAGTACATATATACATGCTTCCAAATGCTAGGTGGGCGTTGAAGTTTACAAGTCATGTCTCTAATAAAAGGTGTCATTCGAAGTCGAAGGGTTTGGGTTATGTATTTTGATCTTGGATAAGATACATGGCTCGAAACCTAGTTGTATGTGTCTTTTGTGAAGTCCTTATGGATCTAAAACTTGTTGGTATTGTATTTTGAACAAGAAGTCTATGTTTCGGGATTAAAAACAATGTTGCTTGTAACGTTTTAAAAACTATCTATTGATGACATCATGGATTTATCATATAGTTGTTTGTTATGGTTGAATGCAATGATATTAAGCAAGTTACACTAAATCACGCTTCCGCAAAAGTCAGGGTGTGGTAGTTTGGTATCAGAGCTTCGATTGTACTGAACTAGGATTCCTTCTCGAGTCTAGACTACAATCATTAGGGATCTCACGAAAATATTTTTACAACATGTTTTCGTTGCATACACGAAACGCATAGATCCATGGAACCAACATTTTTACAAAAGAAAAGACACGAAACACGATTGCAAGGTTTACTTTTGTGGTTTAGTCTGGGAGACTAGTTGGTTTAGTCTGGGAGACTAGGTGGTTTAGCCTGGGAGACTAGTTGGTTTAATCTGGGAGACTAGGTGGTTTAGTCTGGGAGACTAGGAAGGATACATGATTTCGTGATACATTGTCTTTGATTGCATGCTAAGTAATAGTGGTTAAAATATGTACATATGGTATAATTGTTATGTTATGGGCATTAAGCCTTCTTCAGAGAGTAGATTTCCAGATGTTGATGACCCTAAGGCCCTCGTCTCTGATAGCGAGAGTGCACCCGAGCCAGAGATACTTACAACCGACACTGAGAGCGACCCAGACATGATGTCGGATGACGAATACGACTCTCAGCCGTTCGCGTCGCCCGACTTTGGAGATAATTTACCGACTGCTGATGGCATTCCAGGAGAGGATCCTTTTGCTGTTCCCATTCCAGTCCATGATCATCCCATTTTTGAACAACCTGATGATGAGCACATCGTGGCTCCGATCCTCGATGCCGTACCTCTCGTGGTCATTCCTCCCGAGGATCTGCCTTTCGACGATTTGTTTGATGATGATGTTGATTTGATTGTTGATGGTCCTCCTGTCGACGCCCAGGGCGATGGAAAGATAGACGAGGATGCTATTGCTGTTTCCCCCTCCTGAGATTCCTGTCATCATGTTATCCTCTGATTCCAGTTTGCACTCAGTTTCAGACTCCTTTGAGCCTGTGACATCTTCAGCTTTACAGACGGCCGGATTGCAGCTTTTTGCTACTGACTCAGACAACGACGCCGCTATTTCTGCCACACTATCACCTGCTCGAGATCCCAAACCTCCACACGGCCTAGAGCCAGCCCCTGAGCTAACTCCTGTTCCTTTTGGGTCAGCCTGATTGTTGCACCTACTAACCTTGAGCCGATTTCTGATCCTGACCATGATTCCGTTTGAATTACCAGATATTGCACTCCCTATTCCTGACCGAGTACCTGCACCTGTTGATTTTCCTTTTGCCGAGCCATTTATTCCCCCACCTGCACCCGCTGATGTTGCTCTCCTCCCTCCTGTAGAATCCGATGTCCATCGCACTGATTTGCTGATTGTTTTTCCTTCAGGACATCCCTACACCCCGTCCAGAGGAAGGTACTCCAGGTCAGCACCCGCGTGACGATCCTTTGACTACAGCATCACTTCCTCCGACCTCACAGGCTGCACCATTTGCCCCCTTTCACTTCTTCACCGCTGGACGAGCCATTCCGATAGTTCCTACCATACACTACGCCGATTTCAGACCCCTATCATCCCTCACATTATGGAGGCTACACACGGGATGAGTTGCTCTTGTCACTTCAACTACAGTATGAGGTTTTGAGTCGTAGAACTTTGGAACTTGAGCTGATACCACGTCCTCCACCCTGTATATGATAGTATATTTTTGATCCTCCACATTCATCACTTTCTCCTTTTGCACTCTCACCTGCTCCTCTTACTCCTTCTCCAGAGTTTGATGCTCGTTTCCTTACGGTCGAGCAGCAGATCAGTTACTTGCTTTCCTTCCCCCCCCACCTCCTCTTCCACCATCAGCATGGTTGGTTTTTGGTTTTATGCAGATTGCATTACTTTTGGTAAGAGCACCACTATCGAGCCGAGATTGTGAAGCCTTTTGGAGACCACCTTTTGATTGTAAAAATTTTGTAGAATTGGTAGACTTGTTGGACATGGGTAGTGTGACCCTGTGTTCCTTTTGATATAATACACCTTGTAAAACATGTAACAATACTTTGTGGTCGATGATTAATGAAAGCCCAATCGTCATGTTAAATATGTAAATCAACAACGTGCTTGCTTGTTATGTTCTCATTAAACATGTTCCCATTTACATGTTTGTACTATAATCGTGATGTTATATGACTGCTTGCTATGACGATTGCTTATATACATATGTATACACACCTCCTAGGTCTTATTCGTTAAGTAGATGCTTAAGCGCTTGTGTCCTTAATAAGACCTGACCTATCCGATTTTCTTCTTAGAAGATGTCGCGTCGAAGAAACACCAATACCAACAACCCTCTGCCGACGACAGAGGCGGAATTACAAGAGCGCATCACACATGCCATCACACAGCACGAGGCCCTTCGCTCCAAACACAGCGAAGGTACCTCAGGAAATAACTCACCCAACGGTAATGTTTAGTCATTTAAGACACATTACAAAACGTTTGGACATTTCCAAGTGTGCATTGCTAATGCCTTATGTGAATGATGTTGCTTATCTCGCAGGCTGCACCTACAAGCAGTTCTTGGGCTGCAAGCCCCTGGAATTCGACGGCTCTGGGGGTGCCGTAGCTTTTATGCGTTGGGTTGCGAAGACAGATTCTGTTTTGCTATTGAGCAATTGTACTCCAAGGCAACAAGTCACGTACATTTCTGGACTGCTTCTAGATGGGGCTCTTTCATAGTGGAACCTTCAGGTTCAGACGTTAGGCGAGGCTGCTGCGTATGCTTTGACGTGGGAATAACTGAAAGAGCTAATGCATAAGAAGTATTGTTCGAGGGCAGAAATCCAGAAGTTGGAAGCTGAATTTTGGAACTTGAAAATGGAAGGTTTAAAGATAGCTTAGTATGTGCAGAGATTCCACGATTTGTCTCGTGTTATCCCCTACATGGTAGAACCAGAATTTAAGAGGATCGAACGTTTCATCTGGGGATTGGCACCTCAGATTCTGAGCATTGTGACAGCATCGAAGCCTCCAACAATTACCGATGCTATCGAATTAAGCGTGACGCTCACTGAAGAAGCGGTTTGACTGGGAAAATTTTCCACCTTGGAGGAGAAAAAGGAGACTCACGTGGAGCCATCTGGAGATAACAAGAGTAAGTTCGCAAATTTCAAGAAGGGTACTCGGGCGAGTAACAAGAAGAAGGACAAAAAGGGAAAAGAGTACATGGGTATTCTACCTAAGTGCGACAATTGTCGACGTTATCATGTCGGGCGATATAGATATGGAAAATGTGAAAACTGTGGCAAGGTGGGGCATATCAAGGAGACGTGTAGGCAAGGTATTGAAGGTGGAAATGGAGGTCAAGATGGTAGCGGAAATCGTGGAGGAAACAACGACAACAACAACTATCAAGGCAGAAATGGCGACGATCAAAGATGTGGTCAAGGTTGTTGTATCTGTGGAAACAAAAGGCATTTCAGAAAATATTGCCCTAAAAACAATCAGGCACGTGGATGAAAGCTCAACAACGGAGCTAGGGAAGCAGGCCAGGATCCAAACGAGGTTATCGGTACGACCCATGTTAGTCAACGTTATGCATTTGTGCTGCTTAATACTGTTGCCAATTTTAGCTTCGTATCTCTAGAGTTTAAGAGTATACTTGGTTTAGTAACAAATAAGTTAGATATCCCGTATTTGATAGAACCAGGTAATGGGAAGCTAGTGGAAGTCAACGAAGTAATTAGAGGCTATGTGATGGAACTTAGAGAGCGTGAGTTCTTGATAGATCTTCTGCCAGAGCGTGAGTTGGGAAGCTTCGACGTCGTAGTTGGGATGGATTGATTGTCGAGTAATAGTGCAGAGATTGTTTGCCATGAGAAGATTTTCCACAGCCTGATGGCGAGCAAAGGAGACGATCGTGATTCATGGAGAGAAGCATGATACGCCTCTACGGATTATTAGTTGTTTGAATGCACGGAAGGTTTTGCGCAAAGGATGTGTTGCCTACTTGGCTCTTGTCGTGAACAAAGAAGCCGAAGAACCTAAGCTCGAAGATATCCCTGTGATAAGGGAATATCCTGAAGTCTTCCCCGAAGACACGCCAGGATTACCGCCTCAATAACAACTCGAATTTCGCATTGACTTGGTTCCAGGCGCCGCGCCTGTAGCCAAGGCATCCTACCGACTTGCGCCTTCAGAAATGCCGAAGTGTCAGCACGACCCCAGGGTTTGCTAGGTAAGGATTTATAAGGCCAAGTTTCTCGCCTCGGGGAGCTCCAGTTCTGTTCGTTAAAAAGAAGGATGGTAGCTTTCGAACGTTTATCGACTACCAGGAGCTGAACAAGCTAACCATCAAGAAATTACTATCCCTGCCAAGGATTAATGATTTAATTCGACCAGCTGCAAGGATCCAACTACTATCCCAAGATCGGTCTTCGATCAGGCTATCGCCATCAGCGAATTTAGGAAGAAAGTATACCAAAGTACAGTGGGTCAACCACTTGTTTTAAACATACACTAATATTGTGTTTTCTATACGATGCACAAAATAGTTTTACACAGAATACGAAACTTTGAGAACCTAGGAAAACATGTACTTACGACCTTCGAGAACTTAGGTCAAAACTCATAAAAGGTTATCACTTAGGAATCGTGTCTGTTAAGTCAAGCAAACCCCATTATTCTGACGTATATGCTATTTCAGTTAGCCGAACAAATAAAGTACTCAAATTTCTTATATTGAAATTCCACTTTTGCTTCTAGCGGGTAGATTTTTGCATCTCTACTCCTCTTAATGGTAGTTGCATCACGACAATTTTCTTCATTAAAGCACACAATGCTTTGTCTCAATATTTGATCATTCCTTCATTAAAGCGAATACTCGTCGATTCATTACTTGGAAATTCATATGTGACGCATGCGCCATTTGTTATGCATGTGGTTTCGTTTCGAATAAGCGCTTCATCAAAGTTCAAATATTATTTTGCTAAATCTAATTATTGATTTGTGATTCGAATGACCCACATTATTGTAATTGTTGACTCCTTTGCTATCAAGTCAACACACTTTCTTGAAATTTCCTTTCTTTCGAGTTACATACATGGTTTATCTTTGTAACCATGCCGAAAATTCCCTTGTCGATACATACGTTTATTGTCGGATTGCGCTAAAACCAAGTTCAATTGCTTGAACTTGCCCATTTCGTATATTCAATTCAAGACATCATATGATGTATTGAGGGCATCATATTCAAATTCATCTTTACAAGTGTTTCTTTTGTTCCGAGTCATAGTAGACGTGTTTGGTCTACGACTCCATTAAATTGTTTGTTGGTTTCGACGCCTTGTAGTGATGCTTTCACGAAATTGAAGCTTGTGCTAATCTCGTTTACGCATCTCATACACGGGTTTACTTGTTTATTTATTGACTAGCTCTAAATCCGTTCTATTTTATCATGATTAAAGCAGTCTTAACACAATCATGTGTTAAAACAATGGCACATAAATTCATTTTATATCACAGTGTACCTCCTAATGGTTCTTTCATTATCGATCGAATGCCTTGCAGTATTCATCATTTTTCATCCTCAAACAATAGTCCTTTGGTGTTCTATAATCAATTGAGAAATCCTACGATGCCATTTGAATCAAATTCTCAGGTTTGCTTCATTACACTTTCATTTGATTTCAAACACGGTGAACTTGTTCGGTCACCGCTATTATTGAATTATGTCATTACGACACCTTGTGGTGTCGGTACAAACTTGTAGCTTATGCTAATCATGGTCACTCGTTTCACACGAAACCGCACATACTTTTGTTTGACTTGTCATTTAAACACTCTTAATGCAACTACAAATCAAGACAATAATACACCGGATTCGGTTGAAATTCATTCCGGTGTATTCCCACAATTCAAGAATGTCAACACGTTATTTTATCCATGTATTTGTTCGAAAGTTGACAGATCATTTTCATATTACCACCACATTTGAGTTGTTGATTTAGAGTTCATCTAGCGGATGCTATTGTTTCTGAAAACTCATTTGCATATTGTGAACGATCGTTCAGAGTTCTATTGATCAGAACCCCTCTTATATTGAACCCCTGGTAACTAAGTCGCACTAGTTAATACGTCTCGTGTCCTTTGACATCAAATTCTGAAACACATACCTATTAACCGTTGGGTTCCTAATGTTGTAATATGTCCTTGGATTCACCTGACTCGAATAAGTTTTGATCCGATTTCGTGGGTAATCACTTTGGTATTATTCATATCCATACACGTATAACGTAACCCTAAGGAGTTAATATAGATTAAATTTCGAGGACGAAATTTTTTTAACAGGGGAGAATGTGACAACTGTCAAATTCGCATGCATCCGTATAATTATTAAACAATGATTAGTGCTTAATGACTGTGCTGAATTACAATTAATTACATGAATTGCTTTATGATATTTAGCATATACATACATGTGCATCCTATATTGCAAATGACATATCATTACTGCATACAAACTTTGTGTCACACCCCTATTTTCCACGTGTCACCGGTGGGCCCGGTGGGGGATTCCGTGACGTAGTTGATATCGTCATAGGCAAACATACAAAAATATAAATGCACAGCGGAAGCAAAGAAAGATTTATATTTTTGTATGTTTGTCTATGACGATATCAACTACGTCACGGAATCCCCCACCGGGCCCACCGGTGACACGTGGAAAATAGGGGTGTGACAGGTTGGTATCAGAGCCAACGCTGAGTGAATTAAACACTAGCCTTCTGTGTTTAATCTCAGTTAAATAAATGCACATTCCTCGAGTTCCGAGTCTAGACAAAGAACATAGGACAAACTCTGTTTTGTTTTATTTCATTTTGTCTTTATTTTATTTTATATATATGTGTTGCTGTATCTTTTTGTTGACAGGTCTAAATCATGCCGCCACGTATGAGACGCGGACGAGGAAAGGCTCCTTTCACGAGCCACGATCATGAAGTCGGGCCCTCACACCGGCGAACACCTTCCATTACGATGAGTACGAGCCCACAAGAGCCGTGGAGGCTCTATGTTGAACCCGGGAGGCGGTCAGTCTCCCTCAGCTCTTCATCTTCATACTTACATTCCTTTGGGCCCCAATCAGAGAATGAGCCCAATGATCAACCACCCTCTTTCATACCATTGCAAAGGTCCAATTCTCACCATTCCTTTGACGACCCAACCCCAGTCTTCCAAAGCCGGTTCAACCCGGCCAATATCTTTCCAGAACCCGTGGTTTTCAACCCACTAGGACCTGAGGATCATTTCTCAGGAAACCATGCTGACAATATGGATGAAGACACGGACCCCGTGGAACCAGCATCCGGAACACCAAACCACCCCATCGAGATCTCAGATGGGTCTTCATTTCACGGATCACCTTATCGTGGTCCGGACAGCTACGAGGAGAGGTTCCGAAACATTGATTGGTATTTTACCCCCTCTCACCACTCCTCTTCGTATCAGCAGCAGTAGCAGCAACAGCAACAGAATCCTTCTCAGGATTCTCATTTCGTGGCAGTCACTCTGCCACCACCACCACCAGTGGAGCAACAACCGCCTCCGGAGCCACCGAGGCGAAGAAGGTCAAATGCACGGATGTCCGTGCGAGGGGGAGTCCGCATCAGCACTCCCCAACCATCGAGTGGCAGTCATTATCCGCCACTCCAGGAAGAAGAAGAAGAACCACAAATGGGGGGTCCATCAAACCCCATTCCGGAGGTCAACTCATTGCCTATGGCACCTCCGTTGGGTTTTGACAACCCAATACCTGCTTACGCCGGCTCAGCGGCGTACAACCCTTTTGAGCAGCCGGCTCATACCCAGTTCGACTATGCTAATGTGGACCCACACCAGGAGGCATGGGATTACAACGCTTGACACCCTGAAGGGCCCTATGGTGGTCCATGGACTACCGGGAACCCTCCATATGTGTACCAGCAACCCCTACCTCCTCAACCGTTGTACCAGCCGCCGCAGCCGCAGCTTATTCTGCCGGAACGTCAGCAGGAGGTTCTTAATAGGTTGAACCAGGTCGAACAAGAAGTTCGAGAAGACCGTAGGGAGCGGCAAGGCTTCTTCAAGGGTCTGTCAGACTTGCTAAAGGGGAAGTCCAAGAGAAGGGGTCATTGAAGACCTTTGTTGTTTATTTGCTTAGTTGTAATCAGTCCCTGCGTGGACTTTATGTTCTATACTCAGCTCCTGCGCGAGCTTATCTTTTAGTATTCTGCCCCTGCGTGGGCATATCTTTCAGTTGACCCCTGCGTGGGTTTGTTTGTTTGTTGTTTGTTGTATTTCGCCCCTGCGTGGGCATGTTATTTGTAGAAGTCCCGTTTAGGGCAAGTGATTATACTGTTAAATCTTTATTAGTGGAATGTTGCATTTAAATTTTCATGATTGTTATTATAAATAAGTATATGAATAAACTTAAAATAAAAAGTAAAATGAAAATAACATTTCCTAAAATAGAGAAGACCTACCATTAATATAAAATGGCAAAATCTAAAAAGGGACAAGACCTAGCCACGTGTCATTTTAAGACAAGGCCAAGATGGTATCTCCATAATTAGATTCAGGTCCATAATTAGCATCTCAACTTAGGATTGATCTGCGTTATAAAGAGAATCTTAGGGGTAAAACCTAGCCACCTGTCGTCGCAGACATGGCCAAGATGGTAGAACCTGTCTAAAAGATTCAAAATTCTGTTGACATCTGTAAGTATGTTGACATGCTGGGCAAACTGTGACGCAGTAAAAGTCACATAGGCCATCTTTGAAAATTGGGTTAATTCAAAATTCCCTGTAAGTAAATAACCATCCCTTG
This sequence comes from Helianthus annuus, assembly GCF_002127325.2. NCBI lineage: Eukaryota > Viridiplantae > Streptophyta > Magnoliopsida > Asterales > Asteraceae > Helianthus > Helianthus annuus. Next base: position 12,012,587 of record NC_035440.2, read on the forward strand.
GGGATGAAGTGCCTACGGGTAATATATGTATATATAAATGTCCTTGGACTAAGAGACAGTTGGAGTCTGCAACTCACTGTCTAGAATAGGGTTATGAACTGTGATTCAAACCCTAATACCTTGATCCTGTAAGAATCCAGGTTAGAGATTAACACTGTCCTCGTGACTAAGTTATATGTTAATTCTTAATTGTAATATAGGATTATAATAAAGATCCTGAATAAATACTTGATTAATAAATTAACCAGCAATGGCTATTAAAACCATGGTTAATAGAATATAAAATGCTGTATTAGCTTCTAAATAGAACCTTGCCTATTATTGTCTATATGTAGCAACTGAAGCTACATGGCGGGGTCGGACGAAGTAAACAGTCGTCCGGTAGAGAATCACGATAATGCGAAAATACAGTTAACTGGCGCAGAGCTGAAAGCGCTTGTAGATGATGCGGTTACAAAGGCTTTAGAAAGGCAGTACAGTGAGTACAGTGGGACCCATAGTAGGACCTTGTCGACACCGCATATCAAATCCAAGACTCATTCAGGAGGTCACAGTAAGCCACCACCTACTCCACCAAAGTCTAAGAAAAATGAGTCTAAGAAAGATGATGACAGACATTCCTCCAACGAAAACAGCGTCCCATCCAAAAAGTTAGTATTGGAGGACAAGCCTCATGTCAAAGGGTGCACATATAAATACTTCGTGTCTTGTAAACCCCGGGATTTTACTGGGGAGAAGGGGGCAGTGGACTGTATGACTTGGCTAGATGAAATGGACACGGTGGTGGATATAAGTGGTTGTGCTGAAAAAGATATTGTGAAGTTTGTGTCGCAGTCCTTCAAGGGTGAAGCCCTATCATGGTGGAAGTCGTTGATTCAAGCCACCGGAAAGGTACCTCTGTACCACATGTCTTGGGAACAATTTGTTGCCCTGATCAAGGAGAATTACTGCCCTCAGCACGAGGTCGAAAGAATAGAGTTTGATTTCCTGCCTTTGGTGATGAAGAACCTGGACTGCCAGGCATATCTCACAAGTTTCAATACCTTGTCGAGGCTAGTTCCTTATCTTGTAACACCTGAACCAAAGAGAAATACCCTCATCTGTTTCCTTAAATCTCGAGTACGAGATTTCTTTTTAAGGGGGTGAGGATGTAACACCTTGAAAATTTATGCCCAATAATGTATAAACACGTGTCACAAGCTCTGAACGTGAGGAAGAATACTTTGGAGGGACTAAAGTTGACAAACGGGGTAACTATGTGAATATAAGGGTTCAAAGTGTCAACAATGGATAAATATATTCTAAAATAGCCCTACATAATGTTTATACCTTCCAACGAATAAATCATGGATCATACGAAGCTAAAAATGAAAGAAAGTGAGGAATTACAAACTACAGGGGCTAAAAGTGTCAACATGTGCAAAGTATACCTCTGAGTGACCTTTTGGCAGACCCGAAGCGTTGTAACGATAAAATATACTCACTAGAATATGTGGTTAAAATTTCATAAAGTTTCGTTATCGTATGAGAAAGTTCTGATCAAATTCGTGTTTGGGGGGTTAAAAGCGTCAACATGGAATTCTATGGCCTTATGAGTGGTTACAAGGTTAGTCAAGGACTTAACCAAGTTAGCAAAAGTCCCAAGGCCCTTAAAAATCAAGTTTGAGGGCTGAAAATGCAAATTAGGGACTTAAAACCACGTTACAAAGGACCAGGGACTGAAAATGCAAACTTTGAAACTTGTTTGGCAGGTTTTGCCGGTCCAGGCGGCCCGCGTTAGAATCCCCTATAACCTCAAGCGGGCTGCGTTAGGGTGCCAGCGACAAAATTCACCTGCAGCTGCCTGTTTAAAGCTGTTAACCGACTTATGAACCTATGAAATGATACCAGGGGCTGTGCAAACTGGTTTTCATGCATTAGGGACATGTGGGATGATCCTACAACAAGTGTAGACTTGTTTGGCACCATCTTGTAGATCAAATGTTGTATATAAGGAGCATGAGTTGTGAACCTAGTGTTCATCCATTTGCAAAGTTCACAAGTATACTCTCTGGAGCTCTCTGGACAGCAAGCACTCATCCTTAGCATCCCTAATCCTAATTAGGACTCTTGTAAGTGTCCTTAACCCTTCCAAATTCGTTTTAGCTTAGTTAATTAGCTAAAAGTCAAACTGTCGTAATTAAGGTTTGACTCCGTGATTAATTAAAATGTGCTCTGTCAAATCACGAATTAAAAGTACCTTTAAGTAGGTAATTATGTGGGTAACAAACCCTTAAAAGGGTATTTCCAAATTCCCACTCTAACTATGTTAATTGTCGAGTCAAAGCTTGTTACAAAAAGTCAACAGAAAGGTTATTTGCGAATTTATGCATAATTAGCAATGTAGGATACATGCAACCTGTTTGATCATTAAAATAACTTGGTAATTAATATAAGAATATGTTCCAACATATTCAACTCGACAATTTTCAGTTTAGGCTCGGTTTGGAACCGAAAGTCGCAAAGTTTGACTTCTGCTTTGACTATCAGTTCTGACCCGTTTAAGCCAAGTTTAGGATTGCCTTAGAGCTTCTTTTGGACCTATTTGCATGTTAGTATAACTCTCTGAGATTATACTACTTGGTTCATTAGATATCCTATTCACATGCATGTTTCCGTTAATCGCTTATATGTTGACCATTATGCCCATTTGACCTTAAAATGTAATTTTTGAAAATGTAAAAAGAGTAGACACCTTAGCTACTGATTTATAAACTTGCACCCAAAATTTGAAGTCAGTTTGAGGTCTAGATTAAGAGTTATGCTCAATAGCGTAATTAAGAGCTTCTTTACTAATTAAATGGCGCAAAATTGCATATAGCCTATCAAAACCCAAATTTTTATACCAAACTTTTTACCCACTGTTATAAAATTATATTTTGGGATTTTTGGTGATTTTTATTTATTTTTAGGCTGAGCATAACTTAGTGTTCTAAGATTAATTCGGTTTATGCCGTTTTTGCCCTTTTTAGCCATAAAATGAGCTTTACAAATCCTTTTGACCTCAAACCAATTTCTACTGATTTGTTATGATAAATAAATTATTTTGAGCCTTCTGGAATATTAAAAATATCAGCTTTTTACAGAAAACCCGGAAATGGCTCCAAATCGCCTTTTTAAGCATTTTTACGCATAAGTATGCACTAGAACCTTATTAAGCTTTAGGGATTGAACCTACTAATGTAATCAGTAAATTTTTATATTTTAAACAGTAGGCAAATGTTTTGAACTCAGAATTCCAGAATTGACCTTTTAGGTACATGTGAAATTACCAAAATGCCCCTACGGTGCATAGTAAGGTAAAAGGTAATAAATTTCACATAAATTTGATACCCTACTGTTATAACTTAGTAAATCAAATATATTTACTAATTTAATCAGACCTTTAACTCAGGTTATCATTTTAACCCCTTTTACACCTTATAAAATGACCAAAACGCCCTTATGAGGCATAGTTTTGGTTTAAAAACATTTGGGGCATAATGGAAGGTATCATTCTGATATCACAACATATTTTAAGCATATTGACTTCAGAAACTTGTATTTGGCTCTTATGGTTACTCGTTACGCACTATACGCGTTCGGATCGGCTTATGTGACTAGTTTGGCCATTTTAGCCGAAACGGGTCAAACCATATCCTTTTGGTCTCAAAATCCAGAATGTGATTATGTTGCCCATATTAAACAAGCATGCAAGCTTGTTGGGTCAAAACCACATTCTAAAACGGTCTTCGCCTTATTGTGCGTTTAAAACCGTAACCTTCCTTTATAACTAACCGGTCTAAGCTTAAGACCCGTTAGAATTCTAATAGGTTATTAAAAACCTTAATTTCCAGATCTAGGAGCCCAGTAAAAACTACGTGCACTCGCTGTATTTGAATTATACTTTGCTCAGGTAAATACGTTTAACTTATTTTTCCCTATACGGGCTTGGGGTACGGTATATAAAATACCGCTTGGTCGGGGAATTGACCTTAACCAGTTGATGGCTAAGTGTTGTCAAATTAACCGGTTTAAAAATGTTGTTTTGTTTGTTTAACGCCTTTGGGGGTTTAATGACCATGTCCCGGATATCCTTGGCATCATTCAAAGAATGGCCACGACCTTAGCACACGGGTGTAGGCGTACACCCGTAGTGCATTTCATTAAAGTATAATCGTCGGTCGAGAGAAGTCTTGCGGCGGAATTATATTAAGTGGTGTGTCTATTAATCTTTAACCCGGCACGACCCGGGCCACTGAACGCATAACTAACATGTAATTCTTTTACAAGATTATTAAGCAAATAATTATCCCAAGTTATAAAAAGTTTTATGCCACGGGCATTTAAATCAATTTTAAACATTTTCAAAATGAGTCAGTTAAATTGTATTTACCAGTGTAAACTGACGTATTTTCCAAAAAGGCTAAGTGCAGGTACTACGCGTAATGGGCTGGTCACTCCTTAAGCATCCATAGAAGTCTCGCAAGCTTAGGATGTATGAAGTCTGTTGAAATGAAGTTTCCTTTTTGTTGGATCTGCCTGTGGATCTATTTCGACTATTTTGTGATACTTGAATATTACAATATTTTAAGTTGAAATAAATCTTTCTTTGCTTCCGCTGTGCATTTATATTTTTGTATGTTTGTCTATGACGATATCAACTACGTCACGGAATCCCCCACCGGGCCCACCGGTGACACGTGGAAAATAGGGGTGTGACACTTTGTTGATTCGAATGATGCACGAAACACCGGCAGCACAATTATCAGACAAATCAGAAATATGCTGACAGAGTTCAGAACATAGACAGATATGATATTGAGGTACAGAATGGGCCAGAAACCAAGAGTTACACTATTATAGTGTGTAGGAAAGTAAGGATCACAAAACTGCTTTCCTAGAGATAGTTTAAGTGCCGGAAAGTGCCTAAAACTCACATAAATTGCAGAACTCTGCAGAAAATAAGCAAATTCAGCATTTAAACAAACTAATATCATATAGAAATATGGTTAAATGGTCTTGAATGCTTTCCTAAGTGTCGGGAATCAAAAGTGTCACAAAAGGTAACATAAAGCACACTAAACTGTGTAGTTTAGCACCTTAACGAACCCGTAACCAACCGAACAACCGGACATTACCCGAAACACCAAATTTCCACTAGAAGCATTGTTTTGACATTACCAAGCTAGTTATGGTCCCCGACATCATAACACACTATAAAAATATCAACTAACTAAACATCTAACTATATACTTACATTTCAACCATGAACTAACTTAATAGTTAAAACCTAGCCTACTACCCCCCCCCCCACCTAGTAATCGGCCAACATATGGCCCACATGAAGATTTTATTTTGTTTAAATATTAGATCTTGCCTCTTTATATTAAACATAGAAACCATTGGAAAATTTGAGGTGGAGTATTATAAGATAACCCATGAGATCATAACCCTTCATTCTCAACTTTCACCAACACACACACACATTCCTTCTCCTCCTTCCCTCACCTCACGGCCGAACACACTCCACACACCCACACCCACACCTTCATCTTTCAAGTCTTATTAAATCTCCATACATACAAAGGTGTTAGAAGGTGTGCAAAGAAGCTTGGAGCTTTTGGAAGTTCAAGGACCTTCACCATTTGCTTTTATCCACTTCATTACTTCTCTTGATCATCCCTAGCCTTGAGCTAGTAGTAAGAACACTAATCTTTTCATTTTACACCTTATTAAGTTGGTTAAAAGATGATATAAGTGGTTAATCTTGAAGAACACTAAGAATCAAGAACATGAAACATGAACATAAGCTTAAAATTATAAGAAATCTTAAAGAAATCATGTTGTTTAGTGTTGTTGTGATACTTGATGATTGATTACTTATGAAAATGATGTAGATCATCATATGATCATGCTAAATCATGATTAAAAACATAATCTAGCAAGATGAGAGGATGAAAGTGTTAAAGATTCATAGATCATCCTCATGAAAAACATGAACTTGAAAGAATATATTGTTTTCTTGAGGAATGATGATTAAAGTGAGTTGTAAGTCTTGTAGATCTAAAATTTCATGAATGATTTTTCAAGAAACCAAGTTAAAAATACAAGTTTTACTTAATCTTGGTTCTGAAATAAATAACCCTCATTTTTGGTGGTTAAACAAGTGTAGAAACACATATGTAACAAGAGAAATCCAAGAAGAAACATTTTTAGAAAATGTGATTATAAGTTGTAAAGATCTAGATTCTTCAAAAATGATGTTTTTAAAGAATCAACCACACTTTAAAAGGTAACAAGACTTACTAAATACGCTAGTAAGTTACTACACATTTTTATAAATTTTCAAGTTCATAAATTGGTAATTTATGCTTGTTTTTGGCAAAATTAGTAAGTATAGATTGTTTATTGTTGATTGATTATGTTGATTTACGAAAGAAAATGATATGCCTTCAAGGTATGGAAACCTCCATTTTTAGGGGAAACTATGGCAAAATTTTTCTAAAAATTGAACACTTAGAAAAATATTTCTAAATAAATATTTACAAGTGTATTTTAAACCATTAATGTTCATATAAAGATTGCCATAATTTTTGTTACAAAAATTACAAATATTGGAGGTTGCTTTTTATAAATAAAAGTGACTAAATATGTATTTAGGAAATATATATTTAGATGTCACCATGTGTGTGATTATTTGTATATTATGTGTATTAGTTATATTATTTTAGGACTTGAAATAATATAACTCATTAAAATACCAAAAATCACAATCCAAAATATTATCAAAATCCCAAGAATATGAATATACAAATTATACCCAAATTATGAGAGGAGCCGAACAAAGGAATATAACTCACAAAATATTCCGGAAAATTTATTCGCAAGTATATTTTTGGTAAATAATATTTTGGACACCAAGAGAACAAAAATATGATTTTTACAATTATTACAAGATTATATCATATTTTTGACAAGAAGAAAATATATTATTTTGAGTGAATAAAAATATATATTTTTTCTTGGAATTATTAGAGGGTATATTACCTTTGGAAGAAATATATATTTTCTCAAATAAATATGAAATATATTATTTTTGGTGAAAAATAAGTTTATATATATTTTCTAAGTTAGACTTGGAAATATATTATTTTTGGAACTTATATGAAAATACAAATATTTTGCCACCGTTCAAAAAAAAAATTGCCAAAGGAAAATTATAAATAATTTTTCTAAGTAATATTTCTTAAAATATATGTATTTTGGAAATATATATTGATGGATTTTTATTAAAGATATTATTCCGGGAAAAGTTAAATACAAAATTTAGTACAAGAATACTTAACAATTACAAGAAAATACGTATTTTTGTACGTATAAATACACTCCGGAATACGACACAAATACATGGCAAAAATATACAAGTTTAAGAATATGAATACAAATACACCCATCTTGGGAAGGAAATACATGAATAAATGCTTGAAAAGTATCAAGTTAATATATATTGTTTTAACAATTATTCCAAAATTTAATAAATATAATTTAAGTTAAAATATTTATTATTTTAATAAATAATTATATAACTTGGAATAATATTGAAGACACAAAGAACGTAACTCAAAGACACTAACTAATACTAAATGAAGGCACGACCCACCCGGCTAATGAACCGTAGTACGCATGTAGGTAGTCGTGCGTTCTAGAGTAAGCTTTGAGTTACATTGGATTTGAAGAACGCAAAACTGTGAGTTCATGTCCCCCTTTTCTTTTAACTGTTTTCTGTTTTATAACTTCGGGAGTGAAATACATGTTACAAATGATACAATGATTACGATGGTATGGTTAGCTAAGGAAAATACTGTTAGATCATGTGAATGGGTAGGCGTTATCCTGAGACCATTAATCTTCGTAGTAGGACCAAGGGACATGAGTGTTAGATCTATTGAGTCTTCCTGCGCCATGTCACATATATTAATGTATTAGCTACACATTAATTGATATGTTTCCTTGTTGCTTCATACCAGTTTACAAAGTACATAGATACTTCCAAATGTTTTCAAGGTTTATTCGTGCACACATACTAAACACATGAACTCGCTCAACTTTTGTTGATGTTTTCAAACTACATGTATTTCAGGAAATTAAGTATGGATCTGGCGGGTGTTGAAGTTTACAAGTCATGTCTCTAATAAAAGGTGACATCCGAAGTCGAAGGGGTTGGGTTATGTATTTTTATCTTGGATGAGATACATGGCTCGAAACCTAGTTGTTTGTGTCTTTTGTGAAGTCCTTATGGATCTAAAACTTGCTGGTATTGTATTTTGAACAAGAAGTCTATGTTTTGGGATTAAAAACAATGTTGCTTGTAACGTTTTAAAAACTATCTATGGATGACATCATGGATTTATCATATAGTTGTTTGTTATGATTGAATGCAATGATATTAAGCAAGTCACACCAATCACGCTTTCGCAAAAGTCAGGGTGTGACATTCCAGCTTTCATATGATGTAAGTCAAGGGCTAGACTAATGCAACCATATACAAGGATGTGATAAAATTTTGCCGAATACCTTTGACATTAAGTGGAGTGTATATAAATAACGATTATTTTTAGCTAATTTTACACCAGTTTAAGTTTTAAATTTAGAAAACTTGATAAGATACTATCAATCAATACATCACGATGGGGCAAGTGCACGCATCGTTGGCGTAAAATAGTAATGATGAGATACCGAGGTCGTCCAATGATACAAGAGCTTTTAGTACCAAAATGTCATCAACGTCTAGTCAAGCCATAAAAGGAATGGTTTTTATGTAGATTTTATAAAAAGTCATAAAAATAAATAAATAAAAGATGTTTGTTTTGAAATCAATTTTAAGAAAAAGGTTACTTGGATTTTACTTCCGTTTGATGCTTTGTTAACTAAGTTTGTTATTTATTACAAGAGTTTACTCTATACGATCATCATACGTCTTTGGAAAGTTATTCTGATTACTCTGCAAGACAACCGACCAAAACCATTCTTTTAAAACCTAGTAAAAAGTTGTATTATGTTAATGCATAAATTCATGGGGCTCCATGTTTAGTGGTTACCGCCACATCTCAACCCTATTGGATAGAATCAACAGGGAAACTATCCGCAAGGTTGGAATAAACCCGCAACGTTCGTACAATATCAATATGGAAACTATTCATCATTAAGGTTTAGTATCAAGTAAAAATTAGTTGTAAGTGATTTATATCACCAATCACTATGGACCTCTTGGTTTGATCGTATCTCCCCAAGAGTGGTGAAGATGATATAAACCAAATCCTTGATGCTTAGATTTTACCAGGTATCTCCCCTTGTTAATCAATAACTTATTTAGTTAACTCCCCATCAAGGGGTTGTTTTCCCAGGTAACCACAAGACCTTTAGCATTCATGATTAGAAATTACTTGATTATGTTCTTACAATCATAATGATTACAAAACCAAGATAGAAAGTGGATAGAATTAGAGTGTATTATTGAAAAAAAAAAATGAGCAAGCAAAATGGTTGAGGAAAGCTTTATATTTAAATGCTAGAGTTGGTGACCAGGCATGGGGTCGTGCCTGGGTAAATTTTGACCAAATCTAACCGGAAGCGAGGCATGGCGCGTGGTACCTAGACACGGGGCGTGGAAGCTCTTGTGGGTCCCACCGGATCATCAAAAGTCTTATGGAAATATTCGTCTAATATGCGTAAATAAATAAAATAATATGTAGTCCTTCTGTGCATGTATTGATTTTTTTTGGTCGAAGGTACAATTGTTGATGTTATGCGAGTGATACTACATGATTTGTGGCCTTGATGGATGAGATAAATCTATACGAGAGCACAAGTTGATATGCGATAGTGAATTCGCATATTTCATGTTGCATATAGGAAGTATTTTGATATCATATAAATAAATCATATAAAGATAGAAACCCTTAGAAACTAAATAATTTAGTATTTTCTTTAAACTATGATAGAGTTTCTACTTTTCATAGTTAACTTATTTTTTATTGTATGATGATTAGTTGGAACTTTGAACCCAGATTTTATGGTATAACTACAAACCTCGGCATGTGTTTTGTCTTGTGAGAATCTTGTCGTTTCCATGAGTTTCATTAGGCTGCTAAAACATTTGGATTATAATCTCCTTTTGTTTTATAATAATACTTTTATTAAAGTCTAATAATAAATTGCCATGTGATATTATTAAACTCAAACATCTAATATTAAAAAAAAAACTATAAATCCTTGTATTTTTAAACATGCATACGTACTAATCATGAAACACACTAACTAATATCACGTATCAATTTTATGTCATGTAATATTCATAAATCGACACTAATACATATATTACTCCATTATTGGTTCGAACGGTTATATTTAAATGATTGTAAAAATAAAATAAATGTATAAGATGTGTTTTCACATGATAAATACTTTCAAATGATTTTCATACAGTAATTACTTAGTTATAGGATGTATGAAAATGTGTTATACACTTTGAACTCATAGAGTAAAGCCACGATTCTCTCCCTTTTAAAAGATGCGTACTGGTTGTGTGATGGTTCTCTAGTCAAATCTAACAGTATTATAAACTTTTAGTATTCTAATCAAGTGAGATTGAATGACAACTTTTATATTATATGTTAAATGTTAAATTGGATAATATGAATATCTACTGGATCTAATCAAGTGAGATTGAATGACAACCTATATGTTAAATTGGATAATATGAATATCTATTGGATTTTTACTTTCTTCAAATCGTTATTTTATTTTTCTAGACCCTATTAGACGTGTTGGACTCATCTTTCGACTTGTTTAGATAATGACTTGTTGGGCACGTTTTTGTTGAACGTATCTTGAAAAACATCACATCTTCTAATTATTATAACCCTTTACCTCTTAATAGGGCTCTGAATGGTTTAGACATCTTACTGGTTCAGCACTTAATGGTTCAGACTGTTTGTTTCGCAAGCAGATGTCTGAATTGTTCAGACATTTGCCTCTAAATGGTTAAGCATTATACTGAGTCTGAATGGTTAAGACCTCTAATATGAATTTGTCAGACATTTGCCTCTAAACGGTTAACCATTATACAAGCTCTTAATGGTTCAGACCTCTTACTAGTTCAGCACTTAATGGTTCAGACCTCTTAGTGGTTCAGCACTTAACCATTTAGAAGTTGTCAAACAGCCCCTTAGGGGTGTTTGGCTAAGCTTATTTAACTCAAAAGGACTTTTTGTTAAAAGAACTTATTCACTTATAACTTTTGAAAATGAGTTATTAAAAAAAATGTTTGGATTAGTTTATATGGTGGGAAAAGCCAATAAATCAATAAGTTGTTTTTTAAAAAGTGTTTGGCTTAGCTTATTCATTTAAAATGACTAAGGAGCTTCAAAAAGCAACAAAGTTCTATGAAAAGTTATAAGAAGCTTTAAAAAGTCACAATGTTCTAACTTTTCAAAACTGACTTTTTCTCTTTATACAAGAAGTTATTTTAAAAAGTCCTTTTGAGTTTTCCAAACACTTTTTCTCCTTAGACCATGTGTGGTCATAAAACCCCCTAGGGGGCGTTATGCGACAAGTGGCGAAATGCGTAAGAGAGACGCTTTATATCACAAGAGGGTGTAGTGGAGTTATATATGTATGGGGCTTTATATATATATATATATGTATGTATGTGTGTGTGAGTGGGGAAGGATCGGCCACGGCGTGATGATTTTGGCGAGGAGACAAAAAGACCAACACATAGCGTCGGCCGTAGCGGTGTGGCCGGGCGTTATGGGGCAATCCGGCGGTATATACCGCCCCATTACGGACGGCCTTATTAAATTTTTTATAAAAGTCAATAAGTTATAAGGAGGTGTGGAAAAGCTTAGCCAAACACCCCCTTATTACCCTTTCTGTGATAAGAATTGTTTTAACACTTATTAGATTTTGACCCTTTCTGTCATAAGACTAAAGGAAGTGGGGGACGTTCCAGGGTCGTCCACACCCCCCCCCCTTGGTCTGTCCCCGTCCCCATCGTCCCTCCATTGCCACTCGCGACGGGCCCACCCCTTTCTTATCCAACACACACATATACATACATACATCTTGTATAATCATCCTCCACACCCTTGCCCCATCCCTTGGGGATCATCCCCCACACCCGATGATATGGCCGCCTACGTGACGAATCATCCATAAAGTACTACCCTCCTCCAAACCTTATAGTCTAATTGGCCCATATATATATATATCTAGGAGGAGGTTCATTTGAGAAGAAAATTATTGAAAGAAGAAAAAGAAGAAAGGACATATTGGTAAAATACTAATTCATTTATAACTTATCTCATTAATTTTTCTCACTTTAATTAATTAGTCAACTAATCATTAATTATCCTACATATAATCTACAAAACCTACACATATCAAAATTTTCCTATATATACCTTACACATTATAGAATTTTATCCTACACACGTCGAAATTTATCCTACACACCTCGAAATATATCCTACACAACTCGTAATTTATCTTACACATCACCTTTTAATTTATTTTACACTTTAAATTAAGTTGTTTTTTAATTTCAAGAACTATGTATTTTGAAAAGGAGTTACAAATTTAAGTTAGTTAGTTATTAAAGGGGAATATTACAATTTAATGATCTATGTAAAGTTTACCAATATACCCTTATATTAAAATTAAATGCAAATATTAAATGAAGTAAATTTAAGCATTCTTATTGGTTAAAACTTTTTCTTTCTTCTTCTTACAAAAAATTTCTTCTCATTTGAACTCTCAACTATATATATATATATGATTAAGTTCAAGAGTGAACACTAGGTAGCTTGCGAACTGAGTGAACTAATCCTGGCCATACACGTGTGTAGATCAATGGCCAGGATTTGATGTTGAAATACACTAGTGTATTTTACGATTTGATGATGAGATCCTGGCCATACACGTGTGTAGATCAATGGTCAGGATTTGTTCACTCAGTTCGCAAATAAATCGGTGTTCACTCTAGAACCCCACCATATATATATATATATATATACATATATATATATATATACATATATATATATACATATATATATATATATACATATATATATATATATATTACTCATGTTGAAGTTAATAGGCATTTATTTGATAATGACCAGTCATAAAAATTTACACAATGAGGTATTTTTGAATAAAACCAAATTCAAATTCAGTTTTCGAATTTGTCTGAATATCTGAAATTGAATTATCTTTTTTAGGGTGAATGGAGTTGTTCCAAATACTCAATAAGATCTGATTTAAGGTTTCTGTGGATTGTTCGTGGTCGTAACAGTGAAAGAATATTGTCTTTAACTAATCCTTCGTTTGGCGGATCCTTTTATGCGTTCAAGAGTTACCGCCGCACTAGTATGTTTCAAAATCGTATTATGTAAAATAATACATGTGTACATAATTTTTCAAATTCTTCGGGGATGTAATGGCCTAACAGGTTGTGCGAAAATGTGCCACCTTGCTTTTAGGACCCTGAAAGCTCTTTCAACGTCCTTGCATGCCGCTTCGTGTGCGTTCTTGTTGTGACAACGTTTTACATCGTTTTCAGGAGGATGCGACAGTGCTTTCACTAAAGTTGTCCAAATAGGTTATATCCTATTCGCAAAATAATAACCAAAACTATATTTGACTTCATTTGCCACGAAAGGACAATGAAGGGCGCATCCATCCATATAATTATTGAACAAATGTGATCGGTCGAGGAGTTGATGTCGTTGTTTGATTAGGGAGTCTAAAAAGCGCATGCCAAAACCACAAATCTTGAGACGCCTTTGAAACTGCTTGGGTGTGAACATTTGATCGTTGTTGAAAATAGTGACTAGCTAGTCGGGCATGAGACGCTTCACGTCCGTCTCTATGAATATACCTAGTTGAAAATACAACATTCCGTTAAAAATAATATAAATAATAAATAAGAATAAATTATTAATAATAATAAAACTAGAATGCAACACCTTATGAAAAATTTTAAAAATACTATAAACATTTTATTAAAATAATATAAATCATAAATACCAAGAACAAAAGATTAAAAATAATAAAGATAGAATGCAACATTTTATGAAAAAGTTTAAAAATTTAATGCCTTCTTGATTACAACGGGCATCTTTAGTTTGGTTTATAGATAATGCGGCCACGGTAGCCAAATATATAAAATGCTGCTTTATTTTTTCTTGTCGTCGTTGTCGGAGCTTGATGGATCATACACATATACAAATATGGTGTAGGTTGTGGAATTTTTACTGGATCCATTTTGAGATGCAGGAAAAGAATATATATTTTTATTTGTGAAGGAAAAAATGTATGGTGTTGTAAAACAACGGCCTAATAGCAACATCTAATATGTAAAGGATAATATAGAAAATATAGAGAGAATGAGAAGTATAGAAAATGAGAGAATTCTTATTCATTGAGTGTGTAATATCAATTACATAAAACCTCTATTTATAGAGGTTGAACATTAATACAAATGTAATCAATAGATGGTGGTTACATATAAGGTAATCAATAGATGGTGGTTACATATAAGGTAATCAATAGATGGTGGTTACATATGTGGAGAGTCACCATATTATGGTGCATTCATAACACTCCCCCTTGACTATCCACCTGATGAAATATAATAGTCTACTATTCTTTTAATACGCTAGATGATGCTGTCTCGTTAAAAACCTTGCTAGGAAAACCCAGTGGGATAAAACCATAGCTAAGGAAAAAAGAGTGCAGCGCGTATTGTCTCCCCCTGATACTTTTGGATCAGATATGTTGCCTCATTAAAAACCTTACCAAGAAAACCCAATGGGACAAAACTTAGTCAAGGGAAAAAGAGTGCACTACGCATTATACATAATTAACAACATGATTTATGATGATGTTAAATTAGTACTTCGGGACCTATAAGACAAACTGATACTACTGGATCAGTTATGTTGTCTCGTTAAAAACCTTACCAAGAAAACCCAATGGGAAAAACTTAGTGAAGGGAAAAAGAGTGCAACATTTGAGATTAGAACTGTAATCTTACCAATACATCTAGTAAGAACGTAATATAAGATGTCGTCTTGTTTGCAAGATATGTCAATGCTCTGATTGCAATTAAGTATGGTACTTCTTGACTAAGTAGTTCAACATCCCTTTCTTGGGGTTGATAAAAATATTTTTTCTACGTCAAGCGATCAGACAATTGTTCATGTACTCAACGAATGAGCTTTTTCTATATAACATCTTCTAGATGTAATCAGATTGATGAGCAAAACAAGTACATATATACTCGAACTACAGGTCGAGAATAACTACACTTTGTAAAGGTCATTCAAAATTTTCCTCTTTAGTTTGAGAGTTCCCTCTCGATGATGTTTACATTATCACTGTAAGAGTGAAATCTTGTTAAATAGATGTAGCTCATTTTATCAAAATTATACCTCTCTTTTCAGAGTATAGTCGACTGTACCACATACGAGTAGTTTCCTTTAAGATTCATATATATAACACCTATGGGGTTATTGTTTCATAATGCTTTGAGCATTTTTTAATCCTTCATGGAGTTTTCATACAGATGTCATTTGGAATTATCTCATACATGTATATGGTGATGACATCCATAAGTTGTTTTATCTGAGGTCATTCTGAGATTGCGAGGCCGCTTAAACAACTAAAGATTATCGCATCCGCTACAGGGGTATACGTTTCCTCGTAATCAACTGCTGGGATTTGGGAAAAATCTTTATGTTAAAACGTGTGCCTTACATCGCAAAAACTCATTATTTACGTTTCCTTTTATTTAAAGACACCCATTTATAACCTACTGGTTTGACGTCTATGGGTGTTCGAACTGCTGGTTCGAAAACGTTTAGTTTATCGAGCGAATTTAATTGGCATTTAAGTCATCTAGCCATTTTGGCTATTTATGTGCGTACACTCTTGCACAGTTTCCGTATACGTAATCTTTTTCATCGATTACATCTATTGCTATAGCATATTAAAATGTATCATTTTACACGTGTTTCATTACGGTTCCATATTGTACTTATTTTGTACATAATTCATCGCGATCTCATATTTATTTGGTACTAGGGTTTCTTTTAGAACTCCATTAGCCCCTTTTGGGGTTTTGACAACAACCTTTTTTAAGGTTTAGTATGCAACCACTTCTGGGGTTTTTTATGCAACCACTTATGTGCCACCTCTTTTAGGGTTACACCAACTGCGTTACTCTGCTCTTTTTGTGTTTGTGGGTTTTATCTTTTCGGAACCGATTTATCTCTCACAATTTATTAATATGATAATCATTTTGTGAGTACTTCCATTCGAGCAGATAAGTTTAAGCTGGTATATGTGACTTTGTCACCTTATATGTGTTAGTGAATGCATCTTGTATTTCATTTGTTATTATTTGCAAATACACGCTCTTTCTTTTGGACTTCATATTTCCATTGACCACTTCAGGGGTCGATATATAATATGATGCATTTTTTTATGTTACCAGTCTTTCATTTTCTTGTCTCCCCCTAAGACTGGGAATACGATGTACATATCCCATTTTATATGTTATGGTGGTGCTATTGGTACATAGGCTGCACAACAAAATATATAAAAAAAAAATGGAAACTTGGTTTTCTTCAGGAGACCAGTTGTAATGGGGAGTATTTGTGATAAGCAGTTGGTTTTGAATTGATATAATCAATCGACGAATTCCGTCTCGACTAGGGGTGCTAAACGGGTCGTGTTCACGGGTTGGCAGGTTCAACCCGACCCAAACCCGAAAATTTTACCCGAACCTGAACCCGACCCGAACCCGAAAATTTTGTCATGCATATGAACCCGAACTCGACCCGAATATTCGTGGTTTGACCCGAACACGACCCGTTTAACCTGATTTTTTTAATTTTTTTTTTAATTTTTTTGCCACAAATTAATATATTAAATTAAAATTTACTTTAAAAACACAAATGTATATAATAAAATTTCATTTAATTTATAAAAATTTATATGAATTTCTTTTTTAAAGTTATAATCATGGCATAAAATACACACCAAATTTAATTTATAACATAAAACATATTGTAAAAAAATATAACATAATATAAAGAGGTTAAACGGGTCAACCCGCCAACCTGACTTGGTTGAACCGAACCTGTCCCGTTTAGCTAAATGGGTTCGCGGGTTCAACCTGAAACTGACCCGAACCCGTTTAGACTAAACCTAAACCCGCGAATTTTGTGATAGGTTCGTGTCGTGTTTTTGGGTCGTGTCAGAAATTAACACCCCTAGTCTCGACTACGTATGCCTCTCACTATATTTCACATTGTGCCCAACAATGGTCCCTACAATTGGGTTGTCAAAGAACAGTGTTAAACCATGTAAAAAAACAACGTTCCATAGTGTTGGGCATATGCTACATACGGGTAGCTAAAACTCACATGTAACCATGTATGTTCCATAGTGTTGGGCATATGCTACATACGGGTAGCTAAAACTCACATGTAACCATGTATGAATGCCACAATCCACACAACTGTACATTTCAATGGTCCCATATAAGATGGATTGTTTGTAGGAGTTTATTGTTTGGAAGCGCATAAAAATTTATTTGCCACAAAAAAAACTAACTAGACATATGATAAGGCTTTTTGGGAGCAATGTTTTTAGATTACTTAGAGGTGCTAAGGTGTCGGTTAGCATGTTTAATTGTTTAGCATATTATGATGCTATCTTGATGACCTATTTGCTCATGCCATCTGGTTAACGTATAAATATTCTAGTAACTTCTGGTTACTCACCATATTTGATTTAATGGAATATTGTGGAAAATTAGTATCATTTCTAGTAACTTCTAATATAGTCTTCTGGCCATATTTGCTATACTCCCATACAATATTCATGGTGGCATCATTACAATTTTCTTAGTTATGTATATGATCATAACCTTTGAATTGATCATCATCACATTCATATTAGGGAATGGAGTAGAACCAAAACAAGCTTCATAGCTTTTCATTATTTACTCACTCACATGAGTATAAAATCATTTCATTTTTTTCATAACTCTTATAATGATTTTGCTACTTTAGGAGCATATGTCTCAAGTGTGACAAATGAAAAAAAAAATTAATCGATTTTTCTTGTAAATAATGTTCTCTTTGCTTACCATCAATTGAGAAGTAGTTGAGTCGTATAAAATTTATCAATCTTATATCTTACGACCTTTATATCGATCATTGTATAGTCATCACATTATTAAAAAGGTTGATCTCACTATTAACATGAGTATCATAACAATTTCCTCATTACCATGATCGTGAACTTTACAATGATCATTATATCATTACATTCACTTCAAGGAATGGATTATAATCGGACAACTTTCATGGTGTCATAATTACAATTTCCTTAACTATGTATATAATCGTGACCTTTTCACAAATCATTATATCATTACATTCACTTCTACGAATGGATTAGAACCATTCAACTTTCGTGGTGGTCGTTTCAAACCTTATATATATATATATTTGAGGTTTGACGAATGTGAATTGTTTTATTCAACATTTTCATATAAATAATATTCTCAGCATATAACATCAATTAAGAAGTAATTACATGTCCGAGTTATATAATATTTCTTGATTTAACATCTTACGACCTTCTATAAACTGATCATGAAAATTAGGAAATATGATAATTCAGGCGTGATATAAACCAAATTTGGTCTTTTATTGGCTTTATCCAATTATCTCTATATAAATATTTAATTAAATTTCACAAACAATGTATATGATAAAGACAAGTTATACGATACAAGCCTATAAAAACTAATTATAACATCTAGAAGTCAATGTTGTAACAACTTCAATACGTGCTGTCAAACTTGTAATATCAAAAACCCATGATCCAGAAACTCCATACACATCGATATAAAGTTTTCTTAATTCATTTTGGGGATATAACATACTCACATAACCTTATTTTTTTGTAAATTGTTGTATAATAAGCTTTAAAAAAATCAAGTTATAAAAAATTAAAGGTCGAATTTGTAAAGCATTAAAAAGAACGACCCGTAGGAAACTCAAATCACATACATAGTGAAATTTAAAAAGTGGTTAACAAAGACAAGACTAATGGAAGTCCACCAACTATTTTGAATTAAATTTAATGATTTCATGCATGGTACCCATAATTTGGAATAATTTTTTCATTTTGTTAACATATACCACTCAATTTATGAAAACCAATAATACGATATCTGAGATAATGGATATCACTAACTAGTTCTTTTTTTTTTTAAAGAAAACTAGTTCATTTTCTAGTAACTACAGTCTACATAAAATAAATAATCATAGCATCATATAATGTATAGCATCATGTAAATGTTTACTAATTGTCAGGTCTAACAACCTGATGAATGATTAAATACTTAATTAAAAATATTCAACTAATGAACTTTTAAAATATTAGTTACCTCATTTAAATATCTATTGGATAGGGGACTGAGACCCAAACTTTGTTTTGTTTTCTATGATAAAAGTTAATTTTAAAAAACTGAAGAAAATAGTTCACCTTATTCGATTCTTTTGAAAATTATTTAATGTTTTAATTTTTAACTTTAATCAAGCTTCAGTTACGAACTTTGAAAAATATTTAATGTTTCAATCAAACTTTAGTTACGATATCCCCTTTTCTAAAACAAAATAGCATTTATAGCTATATAATTGAATGCAATAAATAATATTACGGTTTCATGATAGTAATAACAACCAATTAACTTTGTTCTTTTAGTTTCTATATTCATAAATCTCTAAACAAATATTGTATAGCATTTAAAAGACAAGCAATTGTAATTTGCAAAAGTTATTTCAATAAAAAAAACCATTAGGTATATTCTGTAGGCATCAAGTACACGAGACTTTCAAAACATTGTTGTTCCCTAAATTACAATATTGATAGATAACCAATAGGGCTATGAAAATATACATTCTTAAATCATAAATCATAGGTGTATATCCATAAATATATACTACATACTTAATTTTTATGTTAAACAAAATAATTAGAACCTTAGAATCAAAATTATATAATTAATATAATAAACAAGTAAACCGAAAACTAAAGATATGGATACCATAATGCAACTTAATGTGCAAATCAGTTACTTTTTTTTCTAAAATAAGGGAAACAAGGCAAGACAAGATATGATAACAAACTAAAACTTTTAATCTTTAGGTTTGATGTGTGTATATAGACAAATACGAGAGTGTGTGTGCACATATAGACAGAAAAAATGAATAATTAAATCTTATAAGAAATCCAGTATGAACATACCAACGAAATCCAATATTAGAGTAGAAAATATGAACAAGCCACAATTGTTCGCAAAGAATCAGATAACCATAAGATGAGTTAAGAAACATACTGATCGATCACTTTAAATATTTGAAATCATAGTCATCTAGCAACATATTTTCTATATTACACATAATAGTTACTGTAGGGAATTTGAATTCAATATCATAACTAATATAATACTTCTAAACAAATATTGTTGCACATTTTAATCAAATTCATACTTTAATTTGTAAACACTAGTAGTTAGAATTAGAATACATACCGGATGATAAAGAGGCATTGATATCAAAGACTTGAAGTGGTCATTAGAGATGGTAACCAACTTATCCGGTAACTCCCGCATATTAATTGTGATCACAAGCATTACACAATAGAATATATGTGCTTAAATAACTCATGGTTCGAAACCGATTAGATAATAATGCTTGTTTAAATCAATTTAAAGCATGTTTAAATTAGTTATTTATTATTACGATTAAAAGGCAAAATACTTGCCTTCATTTCCATATGTTTTATTTATTTTTTTTTTGGAAATTACCAAATATGACAACCTATATTGAAATAGTCTTAAAGTAATAAAATATTAATCAATTGTATAATATAATCTTATAAAAACATATTCAAAGAAAACTCATGCATATCCATCACATATTTGTATTCATCCTTTCGATCCTATCCATATTGAAGAAACAATAACCTGGAAATCTCGCAAGATGGCATTCATGCCAACGATTATCTACTAAAAAAAAAATCAAATGCATTCACAGACTAATAAAAAGGTCATACGTACCTTAGTTACAAAGCATCCGCACCATGCCATTTCGATTGGTTGTTCTTTGTTGCGGCTTATTGATCTTTAATATAAAATCAGAATATCGACTTTCAACTAAGCAGTTGGGAAGAAATAATTAAGGTTTCTAGAGAGCACTTTCGTGCTGATAACGTGTTGTAAAACAACGGCCTAATAGCAACATCTAATATGTAAAGGATAATATAGAAAATATAGAGAGAATGAGAAGTATAGAAAATGAGAGAATTCTTATTCATTGAGTGTGTAATACTAATTACATAAAACCTCTATTTATAGATGTTGAACATTAATACAAATGTAATCAATAGATGGTGGTTACATATAAGGTAATCAATAGATGATGGTTACATATGTAGAGAGTCACCATATTATGGTGCATTCATAACATATGGGAATTATTTTTAGAGAAAAATGAGTGAGTTTGGTTGATTTTATCGGTTTGAAAATATTTTTATTTTAAAATTTCAATGGTAATTTTACTGTTTGGCAATGGTCAAAGCCATCACCCACAGACCCACACTATCCCGATGATCGATGTGCTGTTATTGGTTTTTTTTTTTGGTGAGAAAGAAAACCCCAAATATGGGGGCGGTATTCACATCCGTTGCAGTGGATCGCCGATACTCCCCGACCTTGACTCCACACACCCTATTTTATATTTTCCTATCTCATAATTCATTTCACTTGATTCAACGGATGAAAAACCAAATACGCATTTTCAAATATGTATCGTATTTTTAAATGGGTATTTTAGCCATTGATCAGGCAAAATATCCAAAATAGCCAATTGTAGCGGCTCAACGAGCCTTTTAGATCTCGTGTAACGGCTTAAAAAATCCTTTCAAGTCAACCAACCCCTAATTGCCATGTGTCCGATAGTCGTCCTTCGGTTGAAAGTTCTTAGTTGGTTAAAGGTTCTTAGCCGAGTACTTTCAACACGGCTCAAGCCTTTTTCAGATTAGTGTTTCTTTGGCTTGGCTTGAGAACTTTCCTTTACTTAAGATCTTTCAGTGTAGTGGCTTGGCTTGGCTTGGCTTAAGATCTTTCCTTGGCTTGGCTTAAGGATCTTGGATTTAAGATATAAGTTTTTTTTATATAATTTGACATATGTTAAATTATAAATAGAAAAGTTATATCTTAAATCTAAGATCCTTAAGCCAAGCCAAGGAAAGATCTTAGCCAAGGAAAGATTTTAAGCCACGCCAAGTCGCTACACTGAAAGATCTTGAGCCAAGGAAACTTCTCAAGCCAAACCAAAGAAAGACTAATTTGAAAAGGCTTGAGCCGTGTTGAAAGTACTCGGCTAAGAATCTTCAACCGGCTAAGAACTTTCAACCGAATGACGGCTGTCAGACACGTGGCAATCATGGGTTGGTTGACTTAAAAAGATTTTTTTAAAACCGTCACACGAGATCGAAAAGACTCGTTAAGCCGCTACAATTGACTATTTTGGATATTTTGACTAAATTGGAGATTTCCCCTTTTTAAATTCCAATTTAAGTTCTTTACAAAAAGTCAAACTTCAAATAAGCCGGATAAAATAAAATAGATTGTGATTACCGCTTTGGTGGGATGGTAGAGGCTTTGTGCTTTTTAGGGAGAGTCCAGGATTTAATTCCTGACATGGGGTAAAATTTGGTGTAATTTACGAGTAGTGTTATGTAACCTTTACCGTAAAAAAAAATAAAAGACGAATACCTTTAAATTCATTCAAGAAAAATAGATACGAATATGTGAAGATGAGATATAATATCCTTTTTCTACGCCATATTTAATTTCCAAATATAACATTTTATTATTTTTTGACAAGTGTGAGAAAATGAAACATATTCATTTAATTTCAACAGCTGTCTAATTATGAAGAAATTCAAAGCTTTCGTTATCAAAACAAGTGGATTTTTTCAATGTTACAATCGACGGGTCGGTAGATATTATATAGGTTTTGATATATAAGGGTCTGTTTGGTATGGAGTAATGGAATAGATGAGAGAATGGAATGGACGAGGTAATGGAATGGACAACGGAATGAAATGGATCATTCCATTCCATTGTGATGTTTGGTTACTCATATGTGAATAGAATGAATCATTACTTTGTACAATTTGATAAACAAAAAAAAAAGATGAAGTAACGAAACACAACTGTATTAAAAACGACAAAAATATAATTGTCTCAATAATAATAATAATAATAATAATAATAATAATAATAATAATAATAATAATATTAATGATAAAAAATTAATAATAGATTTTTGATATATATTAATATTGGTATGAATATTAATAAATATAAATATAAATACAAATAAAAATAAAAGTACAAGTATAAATATAATAATAATAATAATAATAACAGATTTCTTTCCATTCCTTGAAGGAATGAAAAAAAAACACCTACATACCAAGGAATGGAAATTATTATATTTGGAAGGAGTTACATTCCTTTGGAATGCTCCATTCCATTACCACATTATAACTAAACATGTTTCTTTTCATTCCATCAGAATGATCAATTCCATTTCACCTTACATTCCTTCATACCAAACACTACCTAAGAGATACATCCTGTGACGTCGATATCCACATGCTGTTTACATTGTTCGATCATAATTTATAAACGGTATTGTCAAGCTAGGTCTCTTAGTCCATTTTGCTTAACTTAATTTATTTGGGTTAAGTTATTTTAAAAATAATGGATCGCACAAAATGACACAATGCCAAGCAGAATATAATACAATGCCAGAAAATATAACATAATGTCTAGTAAAAAAACACAATGAGTCGCAAAAAAGACACAATAACGCAAATATATAAAAGACACAATGATAATAAATAAAAATTCTCAAATCTACAACCTATAAATCCAAAAGTGAAAACCTAAAATCTCATATGGTAGAGTTCGATGAGACGGTTCCAATGCCGCTTGAATGAGGTCAATCGAAGTCCGTTTGATACCCTTTGTACGACTTCTTATTTTTAGGAGTTTTTATATTTGATCCTAAACCTAATTTATTAAAGGAATATTTGATTTTAATAATCCCAACTATTCGCCGTTGGCCGCCAACAGTCCCAACTTTAAAAATAACCGCTGTCAGTCCTAACTTTTAACTTATTGGCCTCCAATGGACCCTGACTAACAGAACCCTAACAACGTTAGTCTCCGGTCACCGGAAAAACATTTTTTTCGCCGGAAAACTCAATATTTTGGCCCTGAACCTTATTATAGACCTTTGGATACCTTTTTCTATTAAAAACCCCAATTATTAAGGTCGCCGTAAATATCCTCTTTCACCGGAAAACTTCTTTTTCACTAGAAAACTCAACTTTTTGGCCGGAAAACTCAACATTTTCGTCCTAAACCTCTTTGTAACCTTAGATCGGACCTTTAGAAACCTTTTTTTTGGACAAAAGCGGTTTTCCGGCGAGCGGAGACTAACGACGTTAGGGTTCTGTTAGTTAGGGTCCATTGGTGGCCAATATGTCAATAGTTGGGACTGCCAGTGGTTATTTTTGAAGTTGGGTCTGTTGGCGGCCAACGACGAATAGTTTAGATTATTAAAATCCAATATTCCTTTATTAAACTAATAATGCTTTTTGGTTGTTTTCTTATGCAGTTTCTAATTAAAGTCACGTTATAACTTTTTATGTTTACCTTTGAGAGGTTATGTCTAGGGCTGTTCAAATTGCTCGGCGCTCGACGCTCGTTCGATACTCGTTCGAAAAATGCTCGGAATTTGCTCTTTGATTCAGCTCGATTGAAAAAATGTTTGGTTCGGATCGGTTCGGTTTGTAAACGAACCAAGCACGAGCAAAGGTCCGCTCAGTTCGGTTCGGCTCGGTTGGCTCGATTTATTTTTAATATATATATATATATATATATATATAGGATAAGGATCATGTGAGAAGTGATAGGCTAGTTGAGAAACTTGAGAAGCATTCTGGACCACACATTTTTCTAAGCCTTTCGTAATATACACA
Source organism: Helianthus annuus (assembly GCF_002127325.2). Classification (NCBI taxonomy): domain Eukaryota; kingdom Viridiplantae; phylum Streptophyta; class Magnoliopsida; order Asterales; family Asteraceae; genus Helianthus; species Helianthus annuus. Next base: position 12,037,820 of record NC_035440.2, read on the forward strand.
TATGTATAGTTTAAAATTGACTATATACATATGTGTATAACTCAATATACACATATGTATATAGTCAATTTTAAACTATACATATGTGTATATTACGAAAGGCTTAGAAAAATGTGTGGTCCAGAATGCTTCTCAAGTTTCTCAAATAGGGTGGACTTCTCTTAGGATCCCTACCATATATATATATATATATATATATATATATATATATATGTGTGTGTGTATCATTTTTAATGAAATGACTAGAGACCAACATCAACACTGTTTGGTCAAAGATCCAAATAGAGCTCATTTAAGTAAATAGAATTGAAATCCAATACCAATAGTCCATTTACTTAAATGTCTATTTAAGTAATTGAGTCAAATTTTCAAATACTAAAATATGAAGCGTCGATCAATAATCAAGTCTCAACCCGCCATTCGATTCAGAAGTATAAGACCCTAATCAAAACCCCCATTGGCCATCGTTATTCGATTTCTCCATCGCCACTCGCCAAGACGACAACTCGCTAGGCTTTTGCTTCAATCGGTTCATTCAATTTCAAACTTTCAATAAAACAAGGATATGTTTCAATTGGTCGATAATTTATCTTCCCGCTTAGCTAATCTTGATAGAACTCGTTGAGTGTTTTTGTATTCCTTGTTATTTGTTAAATTTTTTACTTGTGTTCTATTGGACGAAACATTAGGGACGAAAACTGCACTTTATTCTAATAATTAGCACTCCCATCGTCACTTTCATTGTTTGTGCTACGACGCTCGATACTCGCTCGACGTTCGTTCAAAAAATGCTCGGATCGAAAGACACTCGCTCGACTTTGGCTCGGTTGAAAAAACGCTCAGTTCGTTCGGATCGGTTTGTAAACGAACCGAGCACGAGCAAAGGTCTGATCAGTTCGGTTCAGATCGTGAACAGCCCTAGTTATGTCAATATTTTTATTTGCGTAGTCTTAAAATCCAACTTTTTAGCATAAACATTAATCACCTACACAATAAAAGACAACAAAAGGGATATACGACTGGAAGGTATGGTGACGGAGGATGGGCCGCCACGTCACCCGCCATGTCACCGGAAGCGAGGATGGGCCTAAAGAGGATGGACCAAGGGGGTGGGGGATGAGCCCCTTTATGTATATATATGTATGTATGTATGTATGTATGTATGTATGTATGTATGTATGTATGTATGTATGTATGTATGTATGTATGTATGTATGTATGTATGTATGTATGTATGTATGTATGTATGTATGTATGTATGTATGTATGTATGTATGTATGTATGTATAGGTATATGTAAGAGAAGGAGACACGGCGAGATCGTCGTGTGGGAGCCGGTTAGGACGAGCCGGGCTGAGGGGGGCGGGGTGGGGGACCGGCGCCGGGCCTAAGCCGGCCCCCATACCCTTTAGTCTAACATCAAATGCATCAATTAGAATATGTTTGAAGTGTATCTGGAAGTGTAATGGTTAGCAAGTTAACCGTCATAATCGATAACTAAATCATAACCGACATAATCGAACTAGTATTAACCTATAACCTACATAACCATTGGTTATAGTTATGAAGCTTTGTTTAACCAATCAATCTAATTACGGTTGCGGTTATAAATCTTTGTTAACCGATGTAACTGAAATTGTAATGTTAAGTCTATACGATGAATTTGTGTTTTACATTAACCATGTAAACGTCTTTTATTAATATAAAAGTGTGTTATTTTGATAAAGAATTGAGGTGTTATAATAATATGAATTTTCTGTATAGTTATGAGTGCATAACTTCTAAATTTTAGTTGCTGATTTTACACAATTCTATCAATAAGAATCACTTTCTATCAATTTGCATGTGAATATAACTTGGCTGGGACATTAGAAATATCCGTTGTACCACATCGAAGGATTAAGTAATATTTTTTTGTTGAGAATTACCATATTAAAAGTATGTTAGTAACAAAGTTATTTTGATATAAATGGCTTTTATTTTGATGAAGAATTGAGATTGTATGATCTATTAATCTTCTGCATTATAATGAGTTCATAATTAATATATTTAGTTACTGATTGTACATAACGAGTTAATTCCAACCCGCGCATTGCTGCGGCGAATTGAATATGGATAAGTTGTCAAATGTTAGAATTAACTTGGTGGTAGGTCGAATGAACGTCGTAGCCTATCTGATGTACTCGGTACCGTATTTTTTGGAAGAGATATTTATCTACCAAACGAACGTCGTAGGCTATTAAAGAAATGCAAGAACTTTGGTTAGATCATTATCTTATCACGCGTGAAGAGTTATTTATCTATCAAGCAAGTGGATCATAGTTATGGCTTACCAATAACAAACCGAAAGGAACCATGCGTGAGGCACTTGGTACCATATTTTTTTGATACCCACTTTATCATTTTTAGTGGTTTTGGTGAAAACGCATTTCGATTAACTTTAAAAAAGGAACCGAAACATAAAGACCTAAACAAATCTGATTAAACCAAAAATGATGGAAATTAATCAGAATCAATCATCAAATGTAGGAATCCATATTAGAACAAATTAAGACAATAATCAAAATATCTGTGGAAAACGATACATAAACAAAGCGTTAACTTGATCTTAGGGAAGACAATATCTAGATAATGTTGTAATTTATTTATAGTGCAAAAAAATTACAAAGAACAAACACTTGACAACAAATGCAAATTTTACTCTAAAATAACCATGTTGTCAGCAAAATGCACCCATAATTTCCAAACAAAATGTCACACCCCGGCCGCGTGTAACATGCAACCGCGGCGGAAACGCCGGGGAGTGTCGTGGACAGAATTAAATTTTTTCATAACCATGGCATACAAGTTGTATTTTATTTATAAACAAAGGTGTTACATTGTCTTGGAAAGAGAGTACGGAAATCAAAACATAATTAAGCTAGTTCAAACTTCATTTTTAGGCTCTAAGGCACAGGTCCGCCCTAGAATCATGATCATCGTCCTATGGAATAGCTCCTGAAAACACATGTGAAAGTAGGTACGTCAGCATAAAAATGCCTGTGAGATACATAGGTTTTGTGAAAATGGGGTTCATGACTTGAGTTTTAAAGAATGTTTAATAACAGTCAGTCATGAACCTTGTAATTTGTTTTGCTTTGTAAATCATTTGAAAAACGATAACATCAAACGATATGTATAGATAAATGCAAGGTTAAACGAATAACCAAGTAAAGTGAGTTGAATAAGATAAGTTGTTTGTGAAAATAATGTCTTGTGAAGAATATGTTACTTATGTAAAGTGTAATGTGTCTAAACTGAAATGACTTAGCTAACGCCACGATATGTAATATTATACAAACATTTATATATAGGAAGTACCAGCGGCGTATCCACCATGTTTGTATCATATTACATACGCCCCGTTACTTGAATCATTCACCCAAACCAATCCACCATGTAAATTGTTCATGTGTAAACCAAATGTCAAGTGTTATTGTAATCCATGTCAAGTGTTTATGCTCAAGTGTAAACCACCAAATGTATATGTCAATGTCGACGTGTTTATGTTCAATGTAAATCATGTAATGTGAAATCCCAAAATGTATGGTAAGCGAAAAGTATCAACTTAAACCATATGCACAAAACAAGTTGTTGAAGTAAAACGTGGTTTAAATCAGCGTTATGTTCTGCGGGAAATGCATGCTCAATTGATAATAACATTTATGCGGTATTGTAAACTATGCATACATCCAAGCCTTGAGACTGCGGCGATAAACCCTTAAACAAATTAAAGGTTTATCTAAGTTATGTATATCGAATTCGGTCATTCCTTCCAGTCCTATCAAACCCAGGACTTCAGGAATGGGAGTTGTCAATTCCTATGGTACCACTACCTACTAACGAACGGCGTAGCTAATGTTAATGAATGTATTGTCCCATGTTAAACAAACCAAATGTCATAACAAAATGAAGGCATGTGCCCATATGCTGAGTAAACATATGCAGCAGAAATGTTCATGTAAATCAATGTGTCCATATGCTGAGTAAACATATGCAACAGAAATGTTTATGTAAATCAATGTACTAAGTACGCACACAATGGGCATACATAGCATAAAATGTAATGAAATCGTGTACTATAATGTACTAACAACATAGCAGGCATATGATGTGAAAACATGGAAAGCATGAATGTAACAGGTAGGCACATGTGTTTCACCCCAAAACAGTTTGGAAAATAGTAAAAGAGGGGTTCAATGTACTCACCTGAGGTTGCTTTGAGTTCTTGTATAATAACCGGATAATGCGAAAGATCACGGGATATCAACGGCACCTAATAGGTAGCTATGTTAATATACCGGACCAATTCGGAAGGATCGGACAGTACGCGGGTTCGTAAACCAAGCGAGTATGGAGACTCGTGTAATATGGTTTAACAAAGCCTACATACCAAAATGAAACTTAATCTAAGTGCTTACGGTCCATCACGACCCGTTTAGGTAGCTTATGCTACCCTAACGCGTCGTTCGCGTAGAACGCGTTCGGAACGCCTAACATTGCGACCACACGGTATAACCTCGGAAGGTTATAGCTATGGTCACCTAATGTGTTTGGTCGGGTCCTAATGACCGACCAAATGGGTCGGGTTCGAAAGTATAAGCGATGGTTTAAATCGCTTACCTTACGACCCTATATAAGCACTAAACTAAAAGTGACGAGCTAAGCATGTTAGAACATGCTTAACTAAGTTTAGAAAACAGGTTTGGCATCAAAACAAACGGCTTTGATGCCCACGAGTAGTTTGGTTACAAAATACGCAAGAATGCACATTTTGGCCGAAACTACGACTCGTCACTGAGCCTAGATAACGTGGTGATCAGTAGGTATGGTCACTATGGACCATAACCATCGTGATCACGCTCACGTTATGAAGTTCTATGAACTTCGTATCGACCATAGGCTGGTCAATGCAGAAAGTCAACAAAACGTTGACTTTCGGACTCGAAAAGCGAATAAAAGAGCGAAAGAAGACTTACGGAGGGTCCCCGAGTGCTAATCAAGATCCAATAGCTCAGGTATGAAGCAAAAGCATCAACTTAGAGCATTTAGATCTGATTTGTGGGTTTTTACACAAAAGGGGGGGGTATTTATAGGAAAAGTGGAACCGTTAGGATCGTTTTATCGAATATCGTGCTTTGATCTCGTGCGTACATGTGTCTAGTGGATAAGTTCAGTGAACTTGGCCTTTGGCCCTTCATTGGGTGAAGAGGCATTGCCCTTTGATCGAACGAAAGGCCAGATTCTGCATTTATTGCAAAATCTTTCTGTCAGACATGTTCACGCGCCCCGCGTAAGGATTTGGCAAATCCTTACGCGCCCCGCCTAAGGTTCCCAGACCAGAATTTTCAATTTTGGTCCCTGCACTTCAGAAACACGTATTTTGGCCCATTTTTGGCACGTTTAAGCCCCGTTAACCTCATTTCAAGGCTCTAAGATGAAGTTAAAGTGTAGGGGACTTGAAATATGCTCAAAAATATTCCGGATGTCGGTTCGTTTGGCCGTACGATCGCGATGTTCGCTTAATTACGACGGAATGCGCATAAGCGTAAAAGACGATCCAAATGACGCGACGAATGGATTTTTCTCATGCCAAACACTAAGGCATAATATAAGGATGCTTACATAAATTTTTGGATGTCCGGATGTATTCAGAACGTAAGTTATGCGCGAAAGTGCAAACTTATGCACTTTTTGACACTTTTAGTCCCTGAATCATCCAAAAGTTTGTTTTAGCATACCAAACCCCTCAAAGCCTATTTCTAAGCTTAGTAAAGGATATTTATGGTATGTTTAACTTATAGACATGTTCCGGAATGTTCGTTACAGTTCAAATTGGCATACTTTAGCAGTTTGTCAAGTTTAGTCCCTGTAAGCGAATTAACTTGTTTTTGCCATACCAAAGCCTTCAAAACTTATTTCTAAGTTATGTAAAGGTTATTTAAGGTATGTTGAGTATATGTTGATGTTCCGGAGTATTTGTCGCATTAAACTGAGTACGTTTTCGCATCAGTTTGCGTATAATTCTCCAGAAAGCGATGTAGAGTTTGGAATTGAACAAAAGTCAAAACACGAAAAATGTAAAACACAATGAAACAAGCATTGGGATCAAATAACATTATTTTATTGATAATTGAACTGTTCACAATGATTACAAGCACAAATGTTACAGTCTCCCCTACTTGTGGAAATTTCGTCCCGAAATTTATTTAGAGGAAACTGATTGAAAAAGATGCGGATATTTTGCCTTCATCTGATCTTCACGTTCCCAAGTAAACTCGGGTCCACGCTTAGATTCCCAACGAACCTTGACCAAAGGAATGCGCTTGCGTTTGAGCCACTTGACTTCACGTTCCATGATTTCTACCGGTTTCTCAACAAACTTCAGTGTTTTATCAACACGAATTTCGTCAAGCGGTATGTGGAGGTTTTCATCAGCTAAACACCTCTTGAGATTGGACACGTGAAAGGTTGGATGAACATTTCCAAGTTCAGGAGGTAATTCAAGTCTGTAGGCTACCTTACCGATTCTTTCGACGATCTTGAATGGTCCAACATATCTAGGTGCAAGTTTTCCTTTCTTTCCAAATCTGATCACACCTTTCCAAGGTGCGACCTTAAGTAATACACGATCACCGACTTGAAAATCCAAGGGTTTGCGTTTTAGGTCCGCGTAACTCTTTTGACGGCTTCTAGCTGTCTGAAGGTTATCACGAACTTTCTTTACCTTTTCTGTCGTCTCTAAAATGAGGGCAGGTCCAGTAAGTTGAGCCTCGCCAATCTCATTCCAGCAGACTGGTGAACGACATTTTCGACCATAGAGAGCCTCGAAAGGAGCCATGTTGATGCTGGAGTGATAACTGTTGTTCTAGGAGAATTCAATCAATGGAAGATGTGAATCCCAACTACCACCAAAGTCGATCACACAAGCTCTAAGCATATCCTCCAGTGTCTGGATTGTTCTTTCAGATTGACCATCCGTTTGCGGATGATAGGCCGTGCTCAGATTAAGTTGGGACCCCATAGCAGATTGCATGGTTCTCCAAAAATGAGAAGTGAAACGAGCATCTCTGTCAGAAATGATGCTCAAAGGAACACCATGTCTAGTTACAATTTCATCCACGTAGATTTGAGCAAGTCTGTCAGCTGAATAATCCTCACGGATTGGCAAGAAATGTGCTGACTTGGTAAGACGATCAACGATTACCCAGATGGCATCATGACCTTTCTTTGTGCGCGGGAGTTTAGTAATGAGATCCATCGTAATGTTTTCCCATTTCCAAACTGGGATCTCTGGTTGCTCCAATAGACCAGAAGGACGCTGATGTTCTGCCTTAACCTTAAGACAAGTCAGGCATTTGGATACGTATAAGGCAATGTCTTTCTTCATACCAGGCCACCAATACTGAGTACGAAGATCCTTATACATCTTATCTGAGCCAGGATGAATAGAATAACGAGACTTATGGGCTTCATCCATAAGCAAGGTACGAAGATCATCTTGGCTTGGGACCCACAAACGGTCCATGAAATAGTACGATCCATTGTCCTTCAGTTCAAGAGCAGGTGTTATGTGATAAGGAAACTCCTTATCCATTAAACCTTGTGAAACACAAGTTTGTTGAGCCTGAGAAATACGGGCTTGGATATCGGTTTGAATAACAGATTGGACACGTACACAATGAAGCTTAGTACGTTCCTTGCGACTTAAAGCATCGGCTACGACATTCGCCTTACCAGGATGGTAGCGAATCTCGCAGTCGTAGTCGTTTAGAAGTTCAACCCAACGTCGTTGTCTCATGTTGAGTTCTTTCTGGTTGAAGATATGTTGAAGACTTTTGTGGTCTGTGAAAACCACACATTTTGTGCCGTACAAATAGTGTCTCCAGATTTTGAGAGCGAAGACAACTGCACCCAACTCAAGATCATGAGTGGTGTAGTTCTTCTCATGTATCTTCAACTGCCTTGATGCGTATGCTATGACTTTGTTTCTTTGCATCAGGACGCAGCCTAGGCCCAATTTAGATGCATCGCAATAAACGACGAAATCATCATTGCCCTCAGGCAATGTTAGGACAGGTGCGTCGCAAAGCTTTTGTTTCAAAGTCTGAAACGCTTCCTCTTGTTTGACTCCCCATTCAAATGGCTTGTTCTTCTGAGTTAGAGCAGTTAGAGGAACTGCAATCTTTGAGAAGTTTTCAATGAAGCGGCGGTAATAACCCGCTAGACCAAGAAAAGAACGAACTTCAGTAGGGGTAGTAGGTGTATCCCAATCCTTAATCGCACTGATCTTGGAGGGATCTACATGAATACCTTGTTCGTTGACAATATGTCCTAAAAATTGAACCTCTTTAAGCCAGAATTCACACTTGGAGAATTTGGCGAAAAGTTGTTCTTTCTTTAGGAGTTCCAATGTAAGACGAAGATGTTGCTCATGATCAGCTCGCGTCTTAGAATATATCAAAATGTCATCAATAAAAACGATGATGAACTTATCTAAGTAAGGTTTGCAGACCCTATTCATTAAGTCCATGAAAACAGCAGGAGCATTAGTCAAACCGAATGGCATGACTGTGAACTCATAATGTCCATAACGAGTACGGAACGCTGTCTTGGGAATGTCTTCTTCATGTACACGAAGCTGATGATATCCAGATCGTAGATCGATCTTTGAAAAATAAGAAGCGCCTTGCAATTGATCAAAAAGATCATCAATGCGAGGTAGGGGATATCGATTCTTGATGGTAAGCTTGTTAAGCTCACGATAATCGATACACATCCTAAAAGATCCATCCTTCTTCTTTACAAATAGAACGGGAGCACCCCAGGGTGAAAAGCTAGGACGGATAAAACCTTTGTCGGAGAGCTCCTGAAGCTGCTTAGATAACTCTTGCATCTCTGATGGTGCAAGACGGTATGGAGCTCTGGCAATGGGGTTTGCACCAGGTACGAGATCAATACGGAACTCGACTTGGCGTGCTGGAGGTAGACCAGGTAATTCTTCAGGGAATACTTCGGAATAATCCCGAACGTCAGGAATATCTGAAATAGGCTTACCCTTGCCTTTATCTGCTGTAACATGTGCTAAGAAAGCCACATAGTGCTTTCGCAGATACTTCCGTGCTTTAAAACAAGACATGAGTTTGAGACCACCGGCAGGCTTCTCACCACGAACTTGTAGGATCTCGCCTGTTGACAGCGGTACACGAATAATCTTCTCAGAACAAATTATCTCTGCGTGATGCTTGGATAACCAATCCATTCCCACTATAACGTCGAAGCTTCCAAGTTGCATTGGCGTGAGGTCAATAGGAAAAATATGGTCGTTAAGGTTTAACTGGCAGTTGCGCAGAACAGAATTTAGAACAATGGGTTCACCATTGGCAACCTCTACTGTCAAAGGTTTACCTAGTTTCGTTCTAGACACGCGAAGCATTGTCTCGAAAGACAATGACACGAAACTCTTGTCGGCACCCGAATCAAAAAGAACAGATGCTGGCTGATTATTAATAAAGAACGTACCGTTCACCACTTCGTTGTCTGCTTGTGCTTCTTGTGCATTCATGTTAAAGGCTCGACCTCGAGCCTGTGGCTGATTTTGGTTTGCATTCTGGTTCTGGTTGGCTAGCCTTGGACACCGATTTCTGTAGTGGGTCAGATCCCCACAATTATAACAAGCACCTGGTGGGTAGTTTGGTCGTGCAGCCTGACCCTGTTGTTGAGCAACCTGTTGGGCAGGGTTCTGGACTGCGCGATTCTGAGCAAACCGACAAACATCGGCAAGATGACCCGACTTCCCACAGTTAGTACAGAAACGGCACTGATATTGTGGCTGGTGGTGACTGTTGCATCGATTGCACAAAGGTGCACTTCCTGAGTAGGGTTTCTTTGCTGGAGGCTGGTTGGGAGCTGCCTGGTTTGCTTGGGCAGTGACAGCAAAATTTTGGGAAGCCTTACGCTTCTTTGACCTCTTTGAGGAACCAGAGTCCTTTCCCTTCTTGTTCTGATCTTTCTTACTATCCTCCTTGTCAGCCGACTGCTTCTTGCCCTTGTCACCCTTCCTGTGTAGTTTATTCTTTCGGATCTGCGACTCAGTCAACGTTGCTGATAACTCGATCGCCTGACGAAGTGTGGTAGGGTTGCTACCAGTAAGGATGTCTTGTACTGAGTCAGGTAGGCCGTCGATGTATCTTTCGATGGCCTTATCGAGTGGGGTAACCATATTCGGGCAAAGAAGACTCAGCTCCTCAAACCTATCTGTATAAGCCCTGTGCTCGCCACTATCTTGCTTCAACACATCAAATTCCTTCTCCAATGCTCGTTGCTCATGACGAGGACAAAACTCCCTCATCATAAGAGCTCTCAGTTGAGCCCATGTCTGAGCTAAAGCAACTTCTGCACCTTGATCTCTCATAACCCCATTCCACCATGTTAGAGCCCTCTTCTGAAACACGCTTGATGAAAACTCGACTTTGCGATTATCCGGACACTGAACATGGCGAAAAGTGTTCTCGATGCTCTCGAACCACTGAAGAAGCCCAGTTGCTCCTTCAGAACCACTAAACTTGAGTGGCTTAGCCTGGTTAAAATCCTTGTATTTGCATGTACCATTGTTGTTGTTGGCCTGGTTCCATTGAGTAAAGAGATTCGGAAATTGAGCAGCCATCTGCTGCGCAATAATCTCCGCCAGCTCGGCAGTAGCTATCTGGTTGTCGCGTCGAGGAGGCATTCTAGAAGAGAAAAACATGAAATGAAACGAGTGAGATGATTGGATGAAGAGAATGAGATGAAGCAAAAGCAATCAAAAGCAAAGATGGCGGTTATGCATCGCAAAGCAAATAAGCGATGTGAAATGTCTAGTCAAAGTAAATGGGTCAGAATTAGTGTATCGCGAAGACATGCTCGCCTATAAGTGAACACTCACCCCAAGAGTTCCCAGGTAAGAGTGACTGGTCCGATTATGTGGATTTGTACGAACACTCTAGCCTTAGACAGAAAACCCAGGGTACAGGCATTCACCCTTCCAGTTCGCACGTGTTCACACTATTAACCCAACACTTTGACGGGATTTTTTTGAAAATCCAAAGGGGTTCAAAACCTTATAATAGAGGGTTCAAAACCTAGTAATCAATCATCCTAGAACAGATGATTAATTTTCAAAGCGGATTCGGAACCGAAGTTCCCGTTGTGGTTATCACCTAAGGATAGGTGATGTGCATGTTTTAAACTCTAAACACAAGATAACTTGTGTTAGGGTCCTAGAAAGTTATAGTCTAGGTCAAAGCATTACTAATAACCTAATTCCCTATAACCATTGGCTCTGATACCAACTCTTCTGTCACACCCCGGCCGCGTGTAACATGCAACCGCGGCGGAAACGCCGGGGAGTGTCGTGGACAGAATTAAATTTTTTCATAACCATGGCATACAAGTTGTATTTTATTTATAAACAAAGGTGTTACATTGTCTTGGAAAGAGAGTACGGAAATCAAAACATAATTAAGCTAGTTCAAACTTCATTTTTAGGCTCTAAGGCACAGGTCCGCCCTAGAATCATGATCATCGTCCTATGGAATAGCTCCTGAAAACACATGTGAAAGTAGGTACGTCAGCATAAAAATGCCTGTGAGATACATAGGTTTTGTGAAAATGGGGTTCATGACTTGAGTTTTAAAGAATGTTTAATAACAGTCAGTCATGAACCTTGTAATTTGTTTTGCTTTGTAAATCATTTGAAAAACGATAACATCAAACGATATGTATAGATAAATGCAAGGTTAAACGAATAACCAAGTAAAGTGAGTTGAATAAGATAAGTTGTTTGTGAAAATAATGTCTTGTGAAGAATATGTTACTTATGTAAAGTGTAATGTGTCTAAACTGAAATGACTTAGCTAACGCCACGATATGTAATATTATACAAACATTTATATATAGGAAGTACCAGCGGCGTATCCACCATGTTTGTATCATATTACATACGCCCCGTTACTTGAATCATTCACCCAAACCAATCCACCATGTAAATTGTTCATGTGTAAACCAAATGTCAAGTGTTATTGTAATCCATGTCAAGTGTTTATGCTCAAGTGTAAACCACCAAATGTATATGTCAATGTCGACGTGTTTATGTTCAATGTAAATCATGTAATGTGAAATCCCAAAATGTATGGTAAGCGAAAAGTATCAACTTAAACCATATGCACAAAACAAGTTGTTGAAGTAAAACGTGGTTTAAATCAGCGTTATGTTCTGCGGGAAATGCATGCTCAATTGATAATAACATTTATGCGGTATTGTAAACTATGCATACATCCAAGCCTTGAGACTGCGGCGATAAACCCTTAAACAAATTAAAGGTTTATCTAAGTTATGTATATCGAATTCGGTCATTCCTTCCAGTCCTATCAAACCCAGGACTTCAGGAATGGGAGTTGTCAATTCCTATGGTACCACTACCTACTAACGAACGGCGTAGCTAATGTTAATGAATGTATTGTCCCATGTTAAACAAACCAAATGTCATAACAAAATGAAGGCATGTGCCCATATGCTGAGTAAACATATGCAGCAGAAATGTTCATGTAAATCAATGTGTCCATATGCTGAGTAAACATATGCAACAGAAATGTTTATGTAAATCAATGTACTAAGTACGCACACAATGGGCATACATAGCATAAAATGTAATGAAATCGTGTACTATAATGTACTAACAACATAGCAGGCATATGATGTGAAAACATGGAAAGCATGAATGTAACAGGTAGGCACATGTGTTTCACCCCAAAACAGTTTGGAAAATAGTAAAAGAGGGGTTCAATGTACTCACCTGAGGTTGCTTTGAGTTCTTGTATAATAACCGGATAATGCGAAAGATCACGGGATATCAACGGCACCTAATAGGTAGCTATGTTAATATACCGGACCAATTCGGAAGGATCGGACAGTACGCGGGTTCGTAAACCAAGCGAGTATGGAGACTCGTGTAATATGGTTTAACAAAGCCTACATACCAAAATGAAACTTAATCTAAGTGCTTACGGTCCATCACGACCCGTTTAGGTAGCTTATGCTACCCTAACGCGTCGTTCGCGTAGAACGCGTTCGGAACGCCTAACATTGCGACCACACGGTATAACCTCGGAAGGTTATAGCTATGGTCACCTAATGTGTTTGGTCGGGTCCTAATGACCGACCAAATGGGTCGGGTTCGAAAGTATAAGCGATGGTTTAAATCGCTTACCTTACGACCCTATATAAGCACTAAACTAAAAGTGACGAGCTAAGCATGTTAGAACATGCTTAACTAAGTTTAGAAAACAGGTTTGGCATCAAAACAAACGGCTTTGATGCCCACGAGTAGTTTGGTTACAAAATACGCAAGAATGCACATTTTGGCCGAAACTACGACTCGTCACTGAGCCTAGATAACGTGGTGATCAGTAGGTATGGTCACTATGGACCATAACCATCGTGATCACGCTCACGTTATGAAGTTCTATGAACTTCGTATCGACCATAGGCTGGTCAATGCAGAAAGTCAACAAAACGTTGACTTTCGGACTCGAAAAGCGAATAAAAGAGCGAAAGAAGACTTACGGAGGGTCCCCGAGTGCTAATCAAGATCCAATAGCTCAGGTATGAAGCAAAAGCATCAACTTAGAGCATTTAGATCTGATTTGTGGGTTTTTACACAAAAGGGGGGGGTATTTATAGGAAAAGTGGAACCGTTAGGATCGTTTTATCGAATATCGTGCTTTGATCTCGTGCGTACATGTGTCTAGTGGATAAGTTCAGTGAACTTGGCCTTTGGCCCTTCATTGGGTGAAGAGGCATTGCCCTTTGATCGAACGAAAGGCCAGATTCTGCATTTATTGCAAAATCTTTCTGTCAGACATGTTCACGCGCCCCGCGTAAGGATTTGGCAAATCCTTACGCGCCCCGCCTAAGGTTCCCAGACCAGAATTTTCAATTTTGGTCCCTGCACTTCAGAAACACGTATTTTGGCCCATTTTTGGCACGTTTAAGCCCCGTTAACCTCATTTCAAGGCTCTAAGATGAAGTTAAAGTGTAGGGGACTTGAAATATGCTCAAAAATATTCCGGATGTCGGTTCGTTTGGCCGTACGATCGCGATGTTCGCTTAATTACGACGGAATGCGCATAAGCGTAAAAGACGATCCAAATGACGCGACGAATGGATTTTTCTCATGCCAAACACTAAGGCATAATATAAGGATGCTTACATAAATTTTTGGATGTCCGGATGTATTCAGAACGTAAGTTATGCGCGAAAGTGCAAACTTATGCACTTTTTGACACTTTTAGTCCCTGAATCATCCAAAAGTTTGTTTTAGCATACCAAACCCCTCAAAGCCTATTTCTAAGCTTAGTAAAGGATATTTATGGTATGTTTAACTTATAGACATGTTCCGGAATGTTCGTTACAGTTCAAATTGGCATACTTTAGCAGTTTGTCAAGTTTAGTCCCTGTAAGCGAATTAACTTGTTTTTGCCATACCAAAGCCTTCAAAACTTATTTCTAAGTTATGTAAAGGTTATTTAAGGTATGTTGAGTATATGTTGATGTTCCGGAGTATTTGTCGCATTAAACTGAGTACGTTTTCGCATCAGTTTGCGTATAATTCTCCAGAAAGCGATGTAGAGTTTGGAATTGAACAAAAGTCAAAACACGAAAAATGTAAAACACAATGAAACAAGCATTGGGATCAAATAACATTATTTTATTGATAATTGAACTGTTCACAATGATTACAAGCACAAATGTTACACAAAATGCATTACCTTATGAACCAAAAAAAAGGTAATATGAATTCGAAAATACTAAACAAACACATAATATGAATTTGAAAATTGGAATGCGTAACTGAGATTGGTTGTATTGATTCCTCTACGGTAGTTTTTTTTCATTATTAGCAAACTAAATCTGAATGATAGATGTAATCAAAACAAAAAACAGAACATATAAAACCTAAAGTAATTGAGGTGCCGAATGTCTTTCACACCGAACGAACCAAAATCGATTACCAAAATACTAAACAAACAGAAAGTACAACCGTTTGAAAAAACACAATCGCCAAAACCGTCACTTCGGGCTTTAACCCTCCAAACCACCGTTTCGTTGAATTCAACGACGATGCCAGTAACCTTCAAGATTTCCACGAAGAACCAAATCTCTTGGTAATTGATTCATGATTCGTTGAACCGATTACGATATACAAATCTCTTGAAGAAATATTTCTTTATAAGGGAAGCAATCATCAACCGTTTGGGCATTCAACCCTTAATATTTCTTCAACGTAATATTGCTTGATAAGTTAACACCCACATTCTACCCTAGTTACAAACCAACGACTCACATCCTAATCGTATTCGCAATCCCCTGTACACACCAACCCAAGACGATGATTATCTAATCACGAAAAACACATAATATGAATTCAGAAATTGGAAGAATAAAAATTGCTGTAGGCAATCATGCATCCAAATCGAAGTCAAGATTAAGTGGCAGATTATTAACTGATTCGTCAAGGATGGCAAGTGAGCACTTATATTCATAGGAATGTGGAAATTGCTTACTTGATAATGGCAGCGGTGAAGATCGGTGGCGGTTTGTGAAGAAAATAAAGATGGTGGCTGTTGGTTTGTAATTATGGTAGAATGTGGTTGTGAATGTGCGAAACTTTGAAGGCGGTAGGGTTTAAATTAACGTGTATTGTAAAGTAAAAATAATTGATGGTAAATAGATTAAAAGGAAATGGTAAGTAAATGATTAAAAAAAGTTACTCTTTTAAAAGGTGGCAAGAGAGGAGATGTGTTGGTTAATTGTGTTTGAGAGGTGACCATAGGTGTTTTTTGAAGTATTATAAAATGAATAGGTGTGAGTAAAATGAATGAAAGGGTGTGACTTTTAAGTAAATGAGACATAACTTAAGTTGCTAATTGTATAAGGGTATAATTCTATCTATGAGAATCATTTTCTGTCAATTTGCATATGAACACACACTGGCCCACATCGAAGGCTTAAGTAATATTTTTTTTTTGTTGAAAATTATTATATTAAAAGGGATCACACATCGGTAGTTTAACAAAAAGTGTAGTTAGTTGTCTTATAAGATAGATTGTTGTGACGAGCTTCAGGCAAGAAAGATTTTGGAACTTGAGACTCAATCATAAGGGCATAGGTTACTTCTAGAAGGATGCGTTTTTTCTATCGGACACACGATTTTGTTCAGGTGTATGAGGGCATGTGGTTTGATGAATTGTCCTTTTTTGTTGACAAAACTGTTTTATAGAAGAATTCACAAATTCTCCTCCATTATTAGATCTTAGAATTTATATTTCGCTTTTGAATTGGTTTTAATCATGGTAGAATATATAGTGAATTTTTCAAACACTTCGGGTTTATTTGTCAAGAGATAAATCTAAAACATGCGTGTACAATCATCATTAAATAGTAAGTAATACTGAAAATTTGTCCCTCCACAATTTTTGATGGTCCTCATACATCAGAATGGATTAACAAAAAAGTAAAAATTAACCTTAGTATTATTCTGTTTGAATGTATGCCTATGAGTCTTGGCCAAAACACATGTCTCACAATTTAAGATTTTATTTAAAGGAAATAATTTAGGAAATAAACAATGCAAATAAGATGGGTGTCCCAATATTCTATGCCATAATCAAGCCTATTTTTTGTAGTTCCATGAGCTAACATCACAGGACTTTGTCGAGTCACTTCATCCATATCATATATCCTTGGCACTCGGTAGCACGCCCATGATGTCTTGTAAGATACAGAAAGTAGATTAGGAGTGATTGACAACAATTTGTGGGATAATGTCAATTTGACAATTTCATGGTACCTGCTCCTTTTACTTGAATTACTTCCTCACTTACATTATGTATTAGAGATATCTGAGGTTTTGAGTTTGAACATATATCGGAGATATCACCACAATCAAGTATATAAAAGTAAAGGAGAGTTCAAAAACCGGAAAAAAACAAAGAATAAAAGTAAAGAATCATGATCTACCAAAAATTAAATGAAATTAACAAAGGGGGTGAAACCGATAAGATTTTAAACGAGGGCGATTCAAATACAAGAAAAAAACTTTTGGATGAATGACAAGGGGCGGATGTAGAGGTAGCTTAGGGGTAGCCCATGCTACCCCTCAAATTTGTCGGCGTAATGTAAAATTAGTGTAAATTTTGTTTTTCTTCTTCATTTTATGTATCCGGATACCCTTGGTCAAATATTAAGATCCTCCTAAGTCTATATTTTTTTTTGCTACGCCTCAACTTTTCTTTTAAATCCACAACTGATAATGATATAAAAATAACCAAAACAAAAGAACGAAACGAAAATGACGGTCTACATTTGAAATCTTAAAAGGGAGGATAAGTATATTACTTATATAATTAGGCTGTTGTGTTGCCCTAAGATATTTGAAATCTTAAATGTTAAGAATTGAAATTGATTTAATTTGTGAAGATCACTCTTAATTAATTTGCATGTTCCGTTCTATAATATATAACATCCAAACTAAAAAATATAACATGTATCTAGCAGAACAAAGTAATATTTATGTATACTGTGTTGGTCAAAAATCAAATAAAGAATAACGTAACCAAATTTGATTTTGTGAGGTAGTGTGCTTGAATGTTTGACAAATGAGTGAACAAATGTGAAATGTAATAAACAATGAACACAAGGATTTGTATGAGAAAAAAACCTTTGATCTCAATGTGATCTCCGGCACAAAAAAACTTCGGATAGTGAAAATTAGTATTTGCAAGAGAAATAGTGTTTCTGCTAATAGCCTATGTTGTTATCTAAACTTAATCAACCCGTTTAAAATAGAAATAACAAACAAGTCCAAAATGGTGCAAGACCACGTCCAACCAAGTTAACGTTCGGCCATTTCCACACGTGCAACATCTTCAACGATTCCAGTCCGATGTTCTTGCCATGACTCAGACCATATTGCCCATGATCTGCATGCCATTACGAAAATATACAAGGAACAACTGTTAGTTAAGTTATAAAAATAATAAGGATCCGTGATTCTCAGACTTTCTACATCAGACTTTAAGGATCAGTGATTCAGGCGGGTCTGAAGATAAGTGACATAAGTATAAAAATTAACCCCTAACATATACATACACAGATGAATCACAAACTAAAAAGTTTGATGTGTTTTTTTAAATGGCCAGCAAATCAATCTCGATCACTCTCGTCGCACCCACTGAACAAACAGAGTACTCCGAGAGTAACCTGAGTCGTCCACCACCAATTATGGGGAAAACCCAGTAACTCACCCGTTCATAAAAACGACGATAAATTACCAGTAAAACATGTTTGGCTCGAAAATCAAACCAAATTTCTCTAAATCTTCGATCACTGCACACCAATGTCTCGTTCTCTTTTACAAAAGTTTGATGTGTTAACTCATGGTTTTTGTTCTTCTATACAAGTGGGGTCCATAGTTGCATGAAAATTAACTTCTTTTACCATCTCCCTCACAAGTCTTTTCTTGAGATCCTATCATATTTAACCGTCGATATAGAAAGAGAAACACAACACCACTCCACTCCACAACCTCTGTGTATATCTACGTTAGAGAGAGAGAAACAAAACCAAACAAAACAACCACATATCTAGTGAGAGAGAGAAAGAGATGCTTCAAATGATCTAACACAAACTTTGAGCAAAACATCCTCACTTTCTTTATGTGGCTTCTTAACCAACATGTCATTTTCTGGCACAAGGATCTTGTTGATCATCATCTTATTGGTTCTTCAAATATGGCCTTTGAATACCGGTTGTTGTAGAGTTATTGCAACAAGAACTTCACCACCATCACCACCACCGTTGCCACCACCACCACCACCGCAAAAAGATTCCGATGAGATCAAAAGATCCAAGCTTTACAAAAGATTCTTCAATGGCAGATATTCAAGACTCAACAACACAAAAGATAAAAGCTTCCAAGATGACAAAAGAAGAGTACCAAGTTGCCCGGATCCTTTGCACAACTAAAAAGTTCGGATCTTTTTGTTGACCCGTTAGTTTAATTATTATTATTACTTTCAAGTTTTTTTTTTCTTTTTTGAATAGTTGGTGAATTATCCAAAATACCCACGTTTTTTCCCACTATGTTTTTGGCATTTTGATGTAATATTAGTGCTAAACCGTGGGTATTTTGGTATTATCTTTTAGTAAAAAAAATGTTATCTTTTTTGGTTAGTAGATCAAGCAAGAAAAATGGCCGATCATGATGTATATACCATTTGAGATTTGAAATTCATATTTTACAATTTACAACACTTATTTTCTGCACTTGTTGTTTGGTTTTATTTTGGTTTTTTGATGTGTTGTTTTGGTTTTTTTTTTCTGGCTCATGAGTCATGGCCCCTTCAATTTTGACCCCATCTAAAGCTAGCTCACAAAATTCAATCATGACTAGTTAATTTTGACAAGATTTGTCATCAAGATCAGTCCCCACTTGCCCCTTTGAGGCTTTCATGTTCCATGATTATATGATGAACATTACAACACCATCATCATTGCCAGATTTGTTATTGGAGGTTTGTCACATGACAGGCAAAAGTTTTCTTAACACATTTAATGTTGAATTAATGCACATTTCACTAATTATAAACTTTTTTTATGTTAATGCTCAAAACTAAGGAAAACACTTTTTTTAATGGCACCAGATAAGCATTTTGGGATGCTCTCGATCGAGCAAATGCATCCCTTCCTCCATAACGGTCAGAGTTGGATGCAATACCCGAGCCATCAAGCCACCACTTTCGGGGAAAACCCGTCCGCCTGAAGGTCCACTGCGATAAAACTTAGTTCGGCTCGGTTTCGAACTGACGACCTCCAGAGAGGCCTGGTTCTAAACTTTATTGCCAATTTGCCACTACCAACTTCTTTGAAAGCGATGCTAGTGGAAGTTGAACTTGACACCTCAAAAAGAGAAACCAAATGACTAACCGTTAAACTAACTTGTAAGGACCTAAGAAAAACACATTATTTATTTATTTATTTTGTTGGAAATGATACCATGAAATGTTTATTTATTCATTTATTTATTTGTGAAGTAATTTTCATTTTGAAAATGAATAGTCATCTATATTTCTATTATATTCTTACGTCTTTGCTAACATAAATTCACATACTAATGTATATCTAAAAATGTAAAAAATAATCCTCTTATAGCATATAGACATTTGGTATAACAAAACATAATTCAAAAATATAACTTGAAACTTGGGGGAGCATTCACATAAATTTTTAAAAGAATTGGAATGTTTTCAAGGACTAAATGTTTGTAGAGATCATATTAACTCTATCCATAGTTGAAATGTTTTCAAGGACTTAATGTTTGTAGAAACCATATTAACTCTATCCATAGTTTGTGAAGATGTTTGGTTGTGAATAGTAATGTAGAACTGCGAGTAAATTAAATTGTTGTTAAAAAGTATATAGTAAGAATTGCGAGTAAACTAGATTGTTCTTAAAATAATATAGTAAGGGTTTGGAATGTTAATAAAATCGAAAAAGCATAATTAGCCTTAAAAAACACAATTTTTTTAAATTACTATGAAATGAAGATAGAGATTTATGAATGTTTTGGAAGAAATACGATGAATGTTTTAGGATTATTTAGTCAAATACATCATTCATCAAACCCCTTCGTATTATGATCATTACTTTGAGAGAGTGTTAGAGGAAAGTTGAATTGTAAAGTGTTCAATGAATTATTTAAAATAGAATTAAACACGTTTTTAGATAGAATTAACTCAAATTTCAAGTATTTTAAATTCCACAAACCTCTATAAAATTCTGTTGTATAAGTTACAAAATATACGAATATCGTTTTGTAAGAAAATGGATAGATATGAAGAAAGTTGATAAATATTTTGGAAGATTTGATGTAGAAAAAGTAATTTTAGGTTTTTTGGGATGTTTCTTTTCCGACAAATGCAAAGGGACACCTTTATTTTACCCCAAAAGGTCAAAATATGATACTTTCATTTGTCTTTTATTGTACCCTCAAATCTTTAAAACCAATTTCTAATAAAACATCCCCATGTGAAGTCATCTGACTTCTGCTCATTTCCTAACCCCTAATAATGATGCAAATATTTAGTATCTATTTTATGTGGGTAATTGAATTCTATGGGTGATGTGCCAATAAAGACTGATTTGACTTTTGTTGACCAACATATGTAGTTTTAGCATGCATCAAGGATGGACTTCCTGCAAAAGACAATTGCCATTTAGGTGTAAACATGGATACAAAGGATCAATGCCTTGGAAAGGGGGGCAAACATGTCTCATTATAACTTGTACTATATGTTTTAGTTTTACCACATGAATCTTTTTACACATATAGTTTTACAAAATATATGCTCATCATTTCATATATTCCATTCAATGTATTTAGCTTTCATTTTCATCAGCATTGTTGTACAAAAACACATTCAACTTATTTAACTTTCAATTTTAAATAAGCATTGGTGTACAAAAACACACGCTTTGCGTCCGAGCTAACGTTCATGTGTAGTAGTCAAAACAACGGTAACAGGTATTTGTGCGAAGTTCACGAGGAATTCAAACATACGCTAGATTCGTTTGCTAAACGATGTTTAGATTAGACCATGTGTAGTGGTAATGCTCCTACCATTGGGCGTTTTGCGTCATGTGGCAGCCCAGTCAGCAATGGGGCATTATGTGGCGTTTTCTAAAATAGGTGTAGTCGGGATGTGGGCATTGTGGTGTAATAGAATTAAATAAAAAAACCATAAAAAAATGTTATTGGACAATGTAGCATGGAAACAGATGATTGGCCAAAAGAATTGAAGCAGTGCGTTGAAAAAAAGCCAAAACCAATTTTTGTTAAAAAAAACGCCCAAAGGGTGGGTTTTGGGCGTGGAGGGGCGTGGATTTTGAAAAAAACGCCCAAAACTTATACCACTACAGGTGATCTTAGGATTGTTTGTATGTTTTCTTTATTGCTCATTTGATAATAAGATTTGACTTTCATTTTGACTTTTGGGTATTTTTCCTCAAAAACTTTTGAGAAATAACAGGGTAGAAAATGTAGGAAAGCCACAAGTTGAAGGGTATAAGTTGTGAAAAAAGAAAGCACATTATTAAAATGGTGGCATTCAACACATTCTTCCGTGTTGTTCGGGTAACGTCAACCTAACCCATACCTCCCTAATTTATTCTTCACACAGTCCTGTCCCACCCTTTACATCATAATATTTATAAATAATAAATATTTTTAGAAAATACGAGAATAATTATTATTTTGTCATATTTATACGATGAATATCTATATTATACGCTATATGTTATGTAAGTATGTTTTGAGTTTTGACAGTTGCTACTATTTCCATTTGTGGGAAATAATGATGCTAATAACTTAATTGATTGTACGTGTTGGTTAGTAAAATGGGCGTCATATCTAACCTATTTGAGATTACTTTGAGATAATTATTTATAAGCGGTCATGTGGAGATAGTTAAGTTATCACATGTAATGTAACTGATTGTACCAAACGAGATCCCTTTAATTTATCGAGTTTGGGGCATAAGCAAAGATGTGATAATCAGTAGCAGAGCTTGAATGAAAACTCAGTGGGAGCCGGACTCTAAAAATTCAAATCAGTGGGGGATGAATTTTTAAAAATCCAATATTTTACACTACACAAAACATATTTTTCAGAAAGTTTTGGTAAAATTAACACTACGAGCGAAAAATCAGTAGGAGTCAGGGCACCCCGGGCCATAAGTAACCTCCGCCACTGGTGATTGCTTTGTTGGTGTCAAGTTATTAGATATCAAAGGGCAAGTAAGCCAACGATATTGAGGTTTTGAAATGGTAGTGGCGTTGGTCAAGTCTTATTGTGGAAAAATGTTGTAGATATACGTTGGAATTGGGGGGGGGGGGGTGATCGAAATATCAAGAAGAAGGTGATGCAAGCAATCGTTAGGACTACAATGTGGTTTTTGTGGAAAAGGAGAAATGACAAAGTGATCAATTCTAAAACGATCTCTATGTTCAAGATGGTGAAAGACATATAGGTGATGGCGTTTTCGTCGTTGACAAATAGATCAAAATTGTATTCTATTGATTGGAATATGTGGTGTACGTTTAATTTGATAGAACTCTATGTTCTTGTTTAGATGAAATATCTCCCCCTTCTTTTTAGTTACCTCATAAGATAGTTGTCATGTAACTTCTTACGTTTTTATAACTTTTTAGAAATAGATTACCGTTATTTATGTGAACTAAAAACGTTTTTTAAGTAAACATATTTGATTTAAATATTTAATTAAATGATACTATTTTTCTACTAACATTCCACTTTCCAATACACCTCTCTCTGCTTTTTCCATGGAAATCAACATCTTCCATGAAAATGAGGGAAGTATATCAACGTGAATTAAATAATGAATTAATAAGTAAGAAGATTGGAAAGTTTGAGTTCAGTTTTTTAATACCCAGAATCCACCATTTCATAAAATAATCCAAGTTATTAGAAAATCACAAACTTTTCATTTAGTGGAATTATCCTTACAAGTAGAGTAAAATAATTAACAAAATATCAGAGGACATACAATTTATAATACATGATAAACCAGCCGAGTCATTTGTGAACTACTGAGTCGTTTGTGAACTACAAACTCTAGTCGTATAGTTAAAAACTTAAATTCGACTAAGCTTAAACAAGCTTGATCACAAACTTGACTAGAAATGAGCCTGTTATCTATATAAAAATAACTTTTGCTATATCTAAATAAGACATAACATAATAAATATTTTATACTTTGTTTTATATCTTAATATGAAATAACATAGTAAATATTTTATATCTATAGTAATGATAAAAATAAATAAAGAATATATGTTTTCTTGTATATAAAATTATAACTATAAAGACACACACATATTAATAAGTAATAATAAGCCGAGTTCAAGATCTCATAGACCTAAATGAGTAGAGTTCGGGCTCTTTTAAACTAAATAAACCAAGCTTGAGCTTTGGCGTACTTGAACTCGGATCATCTCGTTGACATCCTTATGGCCTTATCCATAGATTTTCAACTTACAATCATGATTTTATAAAAACATTAAAGTTTATAGTAGAGAGACTAAACCATTACGGTACTTGTAATACTCATGTAAAATTTCCATAAAATGGCAAATATTGAGTGTTTATTCTCACTAAGACAGTAACGAGTCAAATTCGAGCTCGAGCTTAATTCCACAATAATTTATATTTCTTTTGAGTCTGACTTGATATGATCTCACATTAGATAGACCTAACCTTTGCACCAATAGTCAACACATTTTTTGATTTTTTTTCTGTATGTTATACCTAATTTCTATTTATAATTTCTAACAAAACTACAAGTAGGGAAAAAGTAGTAATAATTAAAAGATGGAAAAGACAAGTTTTGGAGGTGACAAAGAACAAAAAGTTGAGTGATAAATAATGATTTTGTAACTTTTAGTGTTTGGAGTGTTTGTTAGACGAGGACTCTCGTTTTGTGCTAGTAGTTTTGTACTGCCAACTTAATTTATTAATAATATAATTTCAGTGGATTAATTAAATGTGCTGGGTGAAAAGGTTAAAAGTATTCAGATTCAGAGGGGGTGGTTTGTTTGATAGCAATTTGGAAGTGGAATCATGTTGACTCTATTGCTGTCTTCTTTCCACGTTTCAATTTCAATGGCTGCTACAAATTATTATTATTATTATTATTATTATTATTATTATTATTATTATTATTATTATTATTATTATTATTATTATTATTATTTATAAATAAATAAATAAGGAATTTGAGATAATATGAATCTATGAATTCAAAAGAATTATTCTACATTTGCACTCGTGTTTTATTTCTTTCTTTCAAAATTGCATGTTTTTTTTCCTGAATGAAGTACATGAAAGAACGAAGCGATAACTTAGCAGTAGAGCAAGATATTGTAGTCAGTAGGCCGAGGCATAATAGACTAAAGTGTATCAGATTGAAACATCGTAGGTTGAATTTCAATGTGCCGAAGCTCCAACGACTATGTGAAGGCAAGGACTAGGTGCGAGAAAAATTGACATACTTGTAAGCAAAAAGTAGTCTAGGGTAGAATACCATGCCGCCCACATTAGTGGCGCGACTAAAATAACCTAGATTTGTACAAGTAGCAAGAGATGGTACAACTTACAAGTGTATTCAATGAATCATGCCACTTACGCATGGAGCGTGATATAAATATAAGCATAATCTTAAATCTATCAGATATAATTTACTGCTTACTTCATTGATTATACCGATTATATGATCAAGCCTTCTTCTCATGCTAGAGTCGGGAATCCGAGCCGGCCTGTCTTGTCTAACCTTTGGTTTTCATTGTAGTAACAGTAATATTTGATTTGATTTATATTTTGTTTTCATTGCATCTACAATAATATTTGATTTGATTTATAATTTGTTTGCTTTTAGAAAGAAATATTGATGTGAAGAGAAAATAAAGATATATGTTATAGAAAGTCAACCGAGACTCTTTGAAGTCAAGAAATCATTTTCTTTCACTGTAGCTACTGTAATATTTGATTTGATTTATATGTTTGTTTACTTATATTTTATTTGATTTATATGTTTACTTACTTTCAAAAAAAAAAAAGATTGATGTGTTGGAAAAAATAAATAAATATGGTATAGAAAGTCAACCAAGACTCTTGGAAGTCAAGATTTTTAAACTTGTTTGCTTGTTTAGTATGCTTGTAAAAGAAAATTACAATAAGAACATCAACTGGTTTTTGGTTGGTATATTTATATGATCATTTTGTTTCAGTTAAAATTTTTTCATTTGTAGTTATGAAATCCGTGTCGTATTTACTCTGTATTCATATGAGGACGTAATCGTGATGGAAGGTTAGATGCAATGAAAGAACGGAGACACTTAGGTGTTGTTTGTTTTTTCAGAGGTAAAACCTCTGCAGTTTAGGGACCACATCTGAAGACATCTGTAGCAGAATACGTGGACCAAACCTCTGTAGTCTGCAAGAAAAAGACTGTTTGTTTTTCAACTTCTGCAAGCAAAGAATGGTCTAAAATCAGGAAAAAACACCATAAATCACATAAACAACACAGTAATATAGTGTTGATATTTGTACTTTTAGTTGGTATATAAGAATGAAACGGATTATCACTGTAAAACTCTTTGGTAGGTAGGAGTTAACGCTAAAATAGAATGAACAAACAACAAGTACATTTGTTGTTATTTCACGACTATAGGTTTGTCTCTTTTGTACACTTATGGGTGCCTCGTCTAAGTACCAAAACAATTACCAAATCGAATATAATATATGTATACTAGTGATAGTCGTCAACTATTATTACCAGATTGTTGCATCGATAAGGATCAAGACAAGATAGTAAATATTATCTAAAATTAAAATACAAATATATGTTATAGATACATGGGGTCTCACAACGTGAAGCTAGCGCCCTCCTCTCGGACATTGGTCTTCAGGACCCTAAGCGATCGATGGTACAGTCACATTTTATTGCTCGAGTCAAAGTATGGTAGTCTCATACAAGGGTTTGACCAAAATGACATGCAAAGGTGTGAAAAAATTGAGACTAGTGGGCCGAATATTCGTATGCTATAAGGCGGATGATAGGGATTTAGTGAAATAGTTGTTTCACATTTAGGCCCGATAAACTAAATCATAAGCTTCAGTGTGAAGCCCATTATGGTTGGCCCATATGGCGCAACTCCAGGTTTAAATGTTTATTGAGAAATGTTTAAATAAAAGCAGCCCATTACATTTTTCTTGATAAATTTGTGTGGGTTAAAAACTAATTTTAGTTTTTAGCCAACTAATTTTAGTTTTTAGCCATATTGTCAAAATAAAGATGATTATTTTGGGTAATTTGACCAAACTGATTGTGTGGGTGGGTTTTTACAAGGGTTGTTCACGGTTCAGTTTCAAACTGTGAACCCATCCAAATCAGTCACCGGTTTGGTTTCACGGTAGGTACTTTTACTTAATTTTCGGTCACACGGTTTCAATATTTTAAAAATATAGTTAACGATTTGGTTTACGGTTTATACTAGAAACCAACCGTATAAAACCGGACCGGACACTAAGAATTTACTTACTATTTTTTTTATGTTTCATGTCATATATAGAGATAAATACAAATCTGGAAAAAGTATATCGTACAATATGCCTTAACGTACGACGCGTAAGAAATGACAAATCACACGTTATGTTTTTAAAAGTACTGTATATAGGGGGAAATCGCATGTACACAATTTAAAAAACAAAATCGCGTGTACAATGAAGCAGAGGAAATCGCATGTATAAAGAAATGTAAAGCCGCACGAACCAAAAAAAAACTGGAAAAAAAGGGAAATCGCATGTTGTAAAGGAAATTTCGCATGTTGTAAGGTAATCTCGTATGGGTCGTATGATAAGACATATTATACAATAACGGCCTTTATAAATCTGTTTTTGATATATATTTCACTACATTAATACAGTATCACGTGAGACAACCATAACAGCAGCCAACCTATATTTTGATATATGGGCATATTTTGTTTGATGTATTTGCCTTTTGTACTGGTTTTGAGTTGTGGATAGTTATTTATTATTGTAAACATCTTGCTAAAAATTTGCACAACTTGTTTTTTCCCCGCAAATTCGGGTCAATTTGTATAAAGGCCCAACGAGCCCAAACCAGAACCAAATCGTTACTAACGGTTTGGTTTGGTTTGGTTTGGTTTAAAATTCATACGGTTCGGTTTTGGTTTAAAAAATAAAAAATCGTCATTCACAGTTTAGTTCATGGTTTTGACCCAAAAATCATGAAAATCAGACCGTAAACACTCCTGGTTTTTACTTTTTAGTCAAGTTATAAACTTTAACAAACTCCAACGTAGTTGCCACTTTTACATAAGTTTTATTGATATTTAATCAAACATTTTGGTTGAACACCATTCCTAAGTATATATATATATATATATATCAAAGCTTTTGAAAAAGAGGTTGGTTATTTTATTTCTTAAAATGGGACAAATTTAGTTAAGACTCTTCAGTTTTACCAATTGGGTCCTAACATATATGAATAACAATTATAAGTACTCATAACTAATATTTAAGGTTAATAACAGTTTTACAAGTTGTTTTTTGTTTTTTTTATTAATTCGACCCTTTAGATCCGTTTGACACAAGCACTGGCGGAGGATAGTGGAGGCCTGGGGTGCCCCACCCCCGCCGATTTTTCGCGCGCAGTGTTCGTTTATCGGAAATTTTTAAAAAAATGTTTTTTAGCGTAAAATATTAGATTTTTAAGAGTTCAGCCGCGATTTGATTTTCTAGAGTCCGGCCCCCACCGAGTTTCCGTTCAAGCTCCGCACTGAACACAAGTAACACTTTTACCATCAATATTAGTTTCCCTCGGGCATTTACATATCTTTTGATTAATGAAGCAAGTAAAATGTAAATTTTAGGATTTTAAAACTAACTATAGTTCAAGTGTTCGAAAATACTACAACACAAATACCAAGTGCAAAAGCAGCATTACTTTCTTAAACTCATTATTGAACTTCTATAAACCTTACTTGATGAAATTCTAAGTTATGCTGCAAAACTTGTCCTCTTAACAAATCTTCCTTTAATTCTAGGCCTCTTTTCCGCGTTCAATTTCCTTACCTCGTACCTTATCTTCTTCGAAAACAACCTTGTTTGTCTCTTCTTTTTATATCTTGACACTCTGGCTTCTCTCCCTGCATCCAACCTAGTTGTCGTCGATCCCATATCTCCAGACTCACAACGCCTCATTTCTTCACTTCCAACCTGTCGAAGCAAAACATTTAAAAGAATTTAATCAGTTGTAAGACGATTTGTGTAGGTTTTGTATTTCCATGCAGCTCAATCCCTATCAGGGGCGTTGCTACTTGGACCCCACCAGGGGTCGTGTCCTCTTGGAACCCCCATACGGTACTTGATATCAGAAAGGTTGTGTTAAACGTACCCCCTCCCCCTACTAAATCAGTAACATCATCACTCTACTTTACTTTTTCTTATGGAGGACGTGTTAAGCATAAAGAGGGGGTACGCTTAATCTCCACTTATCAAAATAGTCTTGAATGAGTATGTACTGCACACCTGCTAACTCGTATCAATGTTTATTTAAATTTCTTATCTGATATTAAGTAAATCTAATTATACTAAAATGACTGATACAAAGAGAATTAGCAATACCATGCAATCTTTAGGGTCCAACTCCGGCGGGTTACCCGTGGTCCATGGAGATCTCTCATCATCCCAACCAGCAATGATCCCATTATAATCTAACTTCAACATGTTCATAGTTTTGTTACGCATATCGCGAATATTGTCATAGAACATATCTCTATAGACATTCACATGATCATATCCATCACAAACTAATTCACAATTTTCATCTTCAACCTTAACCGGTTCATTTAATCCACAAGCTACCACCTCATTGTCATGACTCTTTCCTAATAACCTTTCCATATCAGCGGCAAACTCCGCTACTTCTGAATCCGACGGAAGTATTAATCCGTCGGATTCAGTGTTACTTTTATCTCCTTGAAACCATTCGCTTGAAAGTGGATCAAACACGGGTACTTGATAGTTAAACTGCTCGTCGCAGTTTATGTTAACCGGTTCATCGGTTTCGATCTCGGGGACTATGTGAAGTGGATTGAAGGTGACCATAGGGGCATGTTTTTTGCTATTTTTGTCACGAGGGGTTCGGGATTTCTTCGTGAAAGTGTGAAACCGTGGTGCCATGTTAGTGACACCATTTGATGATATAAAAATGTTGACATTTTCATATTTTATAATGAGTTTTGGTTTTGAGTTTAAATAGGTCCCACTAGGTTGCCTTATCTGGTCTGTGAATGGTTCATTATCCTTAACGTTGGTTTCTTATTGGTAGTCAATGGATTTTATGGACTCATGTGACCGATGACTAGGCATCAAACGTTGTTAAATTTAATTTAACTAGAATTACGACCCGCCGCAATGCGGCGGGGATTCTTTAGTTATAACTAAGTCGATTTAGGACGCATACGTTATGTTGAACCTGTCAAACTGGAAAAAATAGACGATGTAAAAACGTTCACCCACACACGCACGTTGCGTCGTGTTAACTCGCAAAATTTAGAACGAAACGTAAAAACCAAAGCATAAAGCGAAAAATTTGTAGAAAATGAAAATTATAAAGGACCAAAGTTGAAAGTAAAAAAAGTTGTGAGGATAGATTTGTAAAAAAATCAAAGCCAAGATTACAACACATAAGTAAAAAAAATCAAAGTGATTAAATCGCAAAAGATGAAAACTTTTGAATTAGAAATGAATAATCAAGTTAATGAAAGGGGTTAAATTGTATAAGATGGAAACTTTTGAATTAGAAGTGAAAAATCAAATTAATTAAAGGGGTTAAATTACCAAACATTAAAACTTTAAACTCAAATTGTCAAAGATTAAAACTTTAGGGTTAAAATGGAAATAAAGATTAAACTTTAAACTTAACTTGCCAAAGCTTGAAACTTTAGGGTTAGAAATAAAAAATCCATTTTTTTTTTGAAAAACTCCCAAAGCCACTTTTACAACTACTATATGCATAAACTTGTTGGTTATTTATAAGGTTTTAATATTATGTTACAAGCTTCTCATTTATCATGTGTGTACACTTTTAGGTTTTTAAGAGTTTTAAATTTTAAAACATATGAGTGACTCAAGATCTAAAATAGAAATTTTTATGAAAGGAGGTTGGGGTGAGTAATAACTGAACTGTTAATTAAAACCGAATTGAAAACTGATAAAACTGAACCGAAATTAACAGAAACCGAATTAACCGAAATTAAACGAACCGAACCGAATCATTTAAATCTTTATATATTTCTAGCTTTTATACATTCATGTCATGTTTTATACTTCTATTTCATGTGCGAGTGTGCTAGATGATTTCGGTTTTGCATGCGGGATACTATTGTAGATAGACGCATACCTATTAATAACAAGCTGCTTTTGGAAGAGTTCATGTGTAATAGACATAGTGTCTAAACGAATCATGTAACCGATGTTTCTCTAATGTTTCATGTATCTGTTGCAGCTACGAGTCGGGGTGTCATAGTACTTCTTTTAAAAGAAATTAGCCACTATAAAAAAGTTAAATACGAACCAAAAACAAGTTTTAAAGACTACAACATGAGCCCGAATTTTTACGTTATTTTACTATCTTCGTGAAAATAACATTAAAAGAAGGGGATGGTTAATCATGCATCATGTGGTGGCGTTGATAGCCGAAAGACAAGGGAGTACATGCACTAATCGTCATTTGTCTCAATTGCTGAGTGTTATGTGCCTTATGTCCAAGGCTTGATGCAAAACTACTATCAAACCGGAGGTCTCACTGGAAACTATCTACATTTTAACCCTCTCATACCTTATCTTAACTTTGTTTACTATGATAAACATGAGCCCGAATTATTGATGACTCAGCTCAACTTTTTCCCCACCATGTATATGTCCTTGTCAATATCATTTCCCCACACTAAATATTGAGATCTACTATTTATGTGAAAATATTTTTTCCCATGATGCGCTAGCTACTGTATAAAGTGTGCACTTTTTTGTTTTGTGTCCTGACCATAGGTCCCACCACAAAATTATTCAATTGATTTCTTATCAGTATAAATATCTAGACGTGAATGATAAAAACGTGCACTATATGGATAGTTAGGTGTGAATAAAAAAGATATTTACGTGACATGATTTTATAGCTTGTCCGTTTTTGTGGGAATATAATAGTAACATCATCTCTATCGTTGCAAACAAAGGGTGGAGCTTCTCTCCGTGCTAGAAGGCTCACGGGTCACCCTTCATTTCACATAGAGAAGAAATATACTGTCCCACTCTACTTGTCTCGACGACGGACCTGTCTGTCTTCCCTCCTTCTCTCTTTCACGTTGGTCGCAAATTTTATTTTTTTCATCACACATTGTTGGCGGTGGTAAAAGGGGTACCTTTGATATAAAATTAACCAAGGGAAACCTATTTTTGTTCATTTTGATTATAAATAGAAGTAGAATTCATAACCTTAATTGGATTGAGCAGTTTTGTAATGTAAGCTTTGCTTGTTCACATTCACTTGCTAAAGATAACTTAATAATACAATCAATGTCATTTAAAAAACACAACTTGTGCCAACAAATAAATTCCATTAGAAGGTACATCATTTAATATTTTACATAAAAAATAATTTGCTTAATATTGCTAAGTAAACAAGGAAAAAAAACACACCTATGCCAGGGGTGTCACACCCTGATTTTTGCGGAAACGTGATTATTGGTGTGACTTTCTTAATACCATAGCATTCAATCATAACAACGCTATATGATAAAAACCATAAGATGTTCATCTATATATTAAGTTTAGAAAATACCACAACATACTTGTCTGAAACGTAGACACCAAATTTTAAGTTACAACCACAACATGTTTGAATGAGTTCATGAAGACTCAACAAAAGACCTTAAATAAAACCGGGTTTAGGAACATGTATCTCGTCCAGGAATAAGATACATCTCCTAAACCCTACGACCCCGGATGACATCTTTTATTCATGACGCAACTTGAAAACATGCAACACCTGTCAGATCCACTTAGTTCCCTGAAATACATGTAGTTTAAAAACATCAACAAAAGTTGAGCGAGTTCATGTGTTTCGTATATGTATGTATAAACCTTTGTAAACAGTGTATGTAAATCCCGGTATGAAAGCAAACAAGTAAAACATCACCAATGGTTTGCAAGGCCACTGATATGTGTGACGGTGTAGGAAGACTCAAACCTAGCAAATTTGTATCGGGCTTCCGGCTGGAAGATATAGTCACCCTATGGGCCACCCTGGTCCTCATGGGTGTGGGCTCGCTACACCCAAATAGATTTATCACTCATGCTCCTTGGTCCTTATACGAGGATTAATGGTCTCAAGTATCCGCCTACCCATTCACATGATCTATGGTACTTTCCTAGGCTAATCATACCAATTGTAATTGTATGTAATCATTTTCGTAACATGTATTTCACCCCCGAAGTTAATAAACAAAACAGTTTAAAGAAAAGGGGGACATGAACTCACTGTTTTGCGTCTTCGGTACTCGTAACTCAAATCTCCTCAGCAAACACGACTAATTACAATGTACTATGGTCTATTAGACGAACGGGCCGTGCCTTGACTTAGAGTTAACGTTTTTGAGTTACGTTTCTTTTAATATTATCCCAAGTTATAATTTCTTGTTAAAATAATGATTATTTTAACTTTAAATTATATTTAATTTTGGAATAATTGTTTAGACAATATTTTGTAATAATACTTCTCAAGTATTTATTTTCGTATTTCCTTCCCAAGGATGGGGGTATCTCATACATGTATATTCGCATTCTTGTATTTGTAGTTCCAAAATATATTTTCAAGTCTCACTTTAGAAAATATATATAAATTTATTTTGTCCAAAAATAATGTATTTTAAGAAAATATATATTTTTCCCAAAAATCATATATCTTCCAAATATACTAAGAAAATATATTTTTACTTCCCAAAAATAATACATTTTCTCCTTGTCAAAATATGATATACCTTGTAATTATAATAAAAATCATATTTTCATTTCTTTCGTATCCAAAATAATATTTACAAAAATATATTTATAACGGTATTTTCCGGAATATTTTTGTAAGTTACGTTCTTGCGTTCGGTTCCACAATATTTTGTGTGTAACTTATATATATATATATATATATATATATATATATACATTCCTTATAACTTTTGGTATTATTTTGGATTGTAAATTCTTGATATTTTGTTAAGTTATATTACTTTAAATCCTAAAATAATATAACTAATACACAAAATATACAAATAATCACACACAGTGTGTCTTTAATGTAAATATATATTCTAAATACATATTTATCCATTTTTAGTTATAAAAACCAACCTCCAATACTTGTATTTTTGTAACAAAATCTATGGCAAAGTTTATATTGTAAACCATAGTTAAAACACACTTGTAAATATTTGTTTAGGAAATATTTTTCTAAGTGTTTATATTTTTAGAAAATTTTGCCATAGTTTCCCCTAAAAATGGAGGTGTCCATGCTATCAAAGCATATCATTTTCTTTTCAAAATCATCACAAACAATCAACAATCAATCTACACTTACCGAGTGTCAAAACAATGCTATCTACATAATAATCATGAACTTGAACTTTCATAAAAAGTTGTAGTAACATGGTATTGTGTTTAGTAGGTTTAGTTACCCTTCGAAATGTATTTACTTCTTTATAAACTTCATTCTTGAAAGATTTAGGTGTTTACAACTTACTAGATGATTTTTCCAAAAATCAGTCTCTTGAATTTTTCTTGTAAACAATGTATTCTTATACTTGTTTCACCACTAGAAACATGGTTAGTTTTCTTTAAAAACAATGTTCATGTAAATCTTGTGATTTAACTTGGTTTCTTTGGAAAACTATTTTTGAAATCATTTAAGTTTATGTCTAGTAATCATGTTACATGTTTCATCATTCATAAAGTCATGTTCATTTTTCAAGTTCATGAAAACATAAAGCATGATTATCCTGGTCTTTCACAAGATCATCACCTTATCTTACTAGATCATGTGTTTAATCACAATCTAGTAGGTTTCTTATGATGTCTAACATCACTAACACAAATAATCAATCATCAAGAAGCAAATCAACACAAATCAACATGTATTCATATGTTAATAAGCTTATGTTAGAGATTCATGGTTATGTTCTTCAGTGTTCATCAAGATTAACAATGTTCATCATCTTTTAATCACCAAAATATGAAGTAACAAGGGATCATAAGGGCCTTACTACTAGCTCTATGGCTAGGGATGAACACAAGAAGTTGAAAATGACAAATGGGTTGGATAATAGCAAATGAGGAAGGTCCTTCAAGATCCACAAGCTCCACACTTCCTTAAACACCTTCTTACACCTTAGGATGATCTTGGAACGGATGAGAATGAGATGGAAATGATGGTGGTGGTAGTGCTTGTTCACGGCCGAGAGGAGAGGAGAAGGGAAGGGAAAGAGAAGGATGGTGGGTGTAAGTGTGTGAGAGATGATGAGTTCTTGTTCCACTTATAACCATCTTATAGTTTTGTCCATTGGTTAAAATGTTTCTTAAGTACACTACACAATCTCTAATCAATCTTAGGAAGATCAAGCAAGATCTTGGGGTGGGGGCCACATGGTGACCGTCCCAACAAGGGGGGTATAGTTGGTGTTTAATGGATAATTAGGTAATCTAGTTAGAATTCTAAGTGTGATGGTTAGTGTTCATGCTTATGATGTGTTATATAGTGTGTTAGGGTGTTCGGGGATCATAACTAGCTTGGAAACATTAAAACAATACTTCTAGTATAATTTTGGTGTTTCGGGTAGTGTTCGGTTGTTCGGTTAGATACCGGTTCGTTAAAGTGTCAAACTATTCCGTTTAGTGATCTTTAGGTACCCTTTTGTGACACTTTTAATTCCCGACACTTAGGAAAACATTCAGGACCATTTAGTCATATTTTTGCATGATACAAACTTGCTAAAATGCTGATTTTTTTTGCTGAAAAATGCTGAATTCAGCACTTTAAGTGGGTTTTAGGCACTTTCCGGCATTTAAACTATCACCTAGTGAAGCAGTTTTGTGATCCTCACTTTCCTACATACTATACTAGTGTAGTACCTTGTCTCTGGCCCATACTAGGTCTCAAAACACTGTTTGTTTATGTACTGAACTTCGTCAACATCTTTTTGAGTTATCCGCTAACTGTGCTAGCTGTGCTTTGTGCATCGTTTATGTCAATGAAGTTTGTATGTAAATATGATGTGACATTATGCAGTATGTGATGCACATGTAAGTATGATGCAGTAATCAGAGAGAAGTCATTTGTAATTCAGCACAGTCATTAAGCACTAATCATGGTTAATTAAATTGTACGGATACCTGGATTTTTGACGGTTGTCACAAGGGGTCAAACAACTAATCACTTTGGCTAAGAGACCTTGTTCATTTGTACACAAACTCATAATCTTTGAGCCTTCTGTACACTATAGAATAGAGGATTTTCATCAACAAACTAACATGTTGGAAATCTATCAGTGAAGGTACCGTCGATGAAGGTCGGTGTGTAAACAATCCACTGACAGAACACCAACCATTTTTGTCAATGGATCATCGATTAGCGATGGATATCTTACTAGAGGATATTTACTGGTTGATTATAGTGGTAACATCATTGAGAGATAGATGTTACCGGTGGATTAGCCGATTAGTGCATTTTAGGTACACTATATCCTATAATAATAGAATATCCTATAATAATAGAATAAGAGGCTGTTTGGCAACATCGAAATGTCGGTATAATGCATAACCATTCAGAGGCAAATGTCTAACAAATTCAGATAAGAGGTCTTAACCATTTAGACTCAGTATATTGCTTAACCTTTCAGAGACAAATGTCTAAACCTTTTAGACATTTGCTCATGAAACAAACAGTCTGAACTAGGGCTGTAAACGAACCGAACGTTCAGCGAACAGTTCGTGAACCGTTCGGCGGGAAGTTCGTTTATGTTCGTTCGATTAGCTTAACAAACAAACACGAACAAAAAAATTCCGTTCAGTTAGCTTAGCGAATGAACACGAACACAGGCCTCGTTCGTTCGACTGTGTTCGTGAACGTTCGGTAATATGTTCGGTTACGTTCGTTCATATTCGTTTGTATTCGTTTGATTATATTAAAAAAATAATAAATAATAAACCTTTTATCTATTGAAAACTTGAAACCCTATATTTTCTAAGTAAGCTAAAATTTGGACATTCTAAACCATTTTTTGGGATAATTATGTCTAAGTTAGTTAAACGTGATTCATTGTTTGATAGTGTAGTAGACTTCTTGTGTTTTAATTTATCATTTAATGGTTGTGTTTAACTACCTATATAATTTTTAAGGATGTCAATGTTTTTATTTTTTATTTTCAAGTTAATGTTCGTTTTCTTTCATTTTTATTTGCCTGTATTCGTTTGTGTTCGAGACCAGTGTTCACGAACTGTTCGTGAACAACTGAATTTCCTTAACGAACGAACACGAACATAAACTTATGTTCGGTATGCGTTCATGAACAGTTCACGAACATGTTAATTTCCTTAACGAACGAACACGAACATGACCTTGTTCGTGTTCGTTCGGTTTGTTTACAGCCGTAGTCTGAACCATTAAGCACTGAACTAGTAAAAAGTCTGTACCAAAAAAACAATGTATTATATAAGGATAAATATACAATAAATATATTACTTTAATTAGCTTTTGTTACAAGTAGGTTTTTGAGGAAATTAACTAGATGGATGGAGGGGAAAAGTGACACTTTCCGATTATATATACTACAAATACATGGAGGGAAATAGTGTCAGGCATTTTTCCTGACACTTTCCGATTAGTTCAGCCGAATTACAATTTTTCTTCGTTTAAATTTACAGTTTTGTCATTTGTTTTTTTTCTCCTAGCCAAATTACAATTTTGCCCTCAGTTCAAATTTACAATTTTGCAGTTGTTTTTGTATTTTTCCTGTCAAATTACGATTTTTCCCCCAGTGTAAAATTGCTGTCATGCCATCGTTTTAGTTTTTTTTTTTTTTTTTTTTTTTTAGAAAAGTGCTTGGATAGTCTCTGTGGTTTTCTCATTTTTCACCTTTGGTCCCCAACTTTCTAAAATTACAGTTGTAGTCCCCAACTTTTGCCATTTTGTTCCCGGATAGTCCCTGGCGCAGATGAAGGTTAGTTTTCTCAGTTTAGTTGGTGTGAAATGACTATAATGCCCTTATTATTTACTTAAATATAAAATCCTAACCCACACCCCCACCTTTTACCCCCTTTCTTCTTCATCTCTGGTCAAGCCACCAGCACCACCGCCACTTCTGCCTAGATTCCTGCAAACCCATAACTTCCGGCGCCTCATAAAACCACCACCATACACCTCTCCGCCGAACTCCACAATTCCGGCAAATAGGAGATTCGTTGACTCAAGAACAACTCGACGTAGTTGCCTGATTGTCTGATGAAAGTTTTGCAAAGTATTATATATATTCCCTTTATCCACATGTAAACCAAAATTATTTTCATGTATCTCTTTACTAAAACCTCATAAAACCCACCTACACCACAAGTAACCACCTTCACCAAAAAGATAAGGATTCCTATTTGGGACCTTTGTGATCTGAAGCCATAACAGCATATTAACTTCAAAATGACAATGAATCCAAGCTCAATAAAGGTCCACCTTGTTGCCATGCTCACAAACAAACAGTTGGTCGATATCAGAAAAATAATCAACTCGGGATGAAAACTCACCTAAATCGGAGGTGTTGCAGGTGTGGAGGTGTTACAGGTTAGCTAAATCGGAGGTGTTGTTGGTCTAGTGTAAATTTCGGGGCGTTTGTCAGTGTAAATTCCGGCAAGCAGGTTCGGTCGGCGCCCCGTCATCGTCTTCACATGGTTTCTCCATCATCTTCATATCAGCAGCTACAACTGGTTACCGAAGTGAGTAGTGACCACTATTATCACCAATCTGTGATCACCGAAGAATTGTCGCCGTCACCAGAGTGACCACCGTTATCACCATCGTTTGTACCTTATATCGTTGGATCGGTGATTACTGATTTGGTGGAGTGGTGATTATGATTTGTCGTTGCAGACAAGGAGAAAGAGTATAAGGGGGGGTTAAGTTTGGAAAAAGGTGGGTCCCACATGTGTTTCTTTTAATCTTTAATGTTTTATTAATTAGTTTTTAACATAAAGAGTAATTTAGTCATTTTATAGGCACTTAACACCAAAAACTAACCCCTATCCGCGCCAGGGACTATCCGGGAACGAAATTGGAAAAGTTGGGGACTAAAGGTGAAAAAATGAGCAAACCCCAGGTACTATCTGGGCATTTTTCTCTTTTTTTTTTACAAAACTATGGTAGTGTTTTGTTTTAACTGGTTGACTCGGTGTAATTTTTTGTCGTGCTAGACATCTGTTTGCACACACTAATTTGTCCTGAAAAAAATACAATTTTGCCCCCATTTATAATTATAGTTTTTCTGCCATTTTAGTTTTTTTTGGCAAAAGTATGGTAGTGTTTGGTTTTAATTGGTTTACTCAATGTATTTTTTTAGATCATGTTATAATTAGTATGTACAAGTACCCGAAACACAGACGTACATGTTATGAAAAAGAAATATTCGGCTTAGTGCTCCGCAACGCGAGCTGGGCAAAAATTAGTAGGTTTACATGGATGAACTTAAAACAGTTAAATAAAAAGAATGAACATGACAATATGAAGATTAAGTTCATAATGGTTAAATGGTTTTAGTGAGTTACGAAAGATATATAGGGTTTAAAATAAAAAGGACTTTGAAACAATTGATTGAATATTATAATTATAATTAATAATAAGGTAATCAAGGTTTAGAATCTTGTAAAAAAGGATTTTTTTTTAGAAGTGTGAGAAGACATAAGAATTGATATGTAGGCATCATGTTTTGGACTTAGCTATGATGTTTTAGATTGTTTTGGCCAGGGGCGGACCCAAGTTATGGGGTGGGTGGGCGGCCGCACCCCTTGAAAAAAAAAATTAGTGGTATTTTTCGTGAAAAATCCAGACCGTACCCCTTGGAAATTTTCGTCCGCACCCCTTGAAAAATTCCGACCGCACCCTTTAGAAAAAAAATGTTAGGAATTTATGTAAAAAAATTGTGAACACGGATTGAAACCCGATCAAATTATGTAAATAAGTTAGCCTACTAACCCCATTAATAAAACTTAAATTCAATCCATCAAGCCCAATAACTTAATACCCATTCAAGCCCAACCCAACTACTAGTTTTGTTAAACAAACCAGTCCACGTAATTAAAAAACACCCAAATCGCTGCCACTTGCCAGCGACTCCCGCCCTTCCTCTGCCTCACTTGGCAAACATGTTTGTTGATTATATGATTGTTGGTTGGCAAATAATAATTACTAGGGCTTGAAATTCAAAATTTTAAATTGAAAAATTACGAAACATGGGCTATGGTTGAACACTTGAAGATACTTGTTTATTTTGTATGTGATATGATTAGGAATGAACAATGAGTAGGGAAGTTATGCCGCGATTTCTTAAGAGGAAAGGGGTTGAACCACTTTTTTTCGCCCGATTATTCTAATTAAAGACCAAGGTATGTTATAGATAAGTTTTTTTGTTCTTTTATTGAATGATTAAGAGAAATAAAAGTATGGATGGTTTCAACTTTGGTGTTTTTTGTTTGTTAATATGATAAGAAGTTAAGAACTAGAGTTTGATTGTTTGAGAATTGAAATGGACCCGACCCGATCTGATTCGACCCGCCATTAAACTTTGTTTGTTTGTTTTTACTTGTTTTACATGACCCGACCCGACCCGATCCGACTCGCTATGAACCGATTTTTTTATATAGCTAGGGGTCTAAAATCTTTAAAAAATTTTCCGCACCCTCAGGAAAAAAATCCTGGGTCCGCCACTGGTTTTGGCAAGAAAAAAAAATCAAAAATAACAATTTAAGATACAATGCAATAAATTATAGGCTTAAAACTTAAAACAACATGCCAAGAACATTAAGTAGTGTGTTTTAAGTGTTAATTAATGTATTTTAGTTATATGTTAAATTTCATGCCTAAAATTCACTGCATTGTGTCTTAAATTGTTATGTTAGGTGTTTTTCTTACCAAAACAACCCAAAATATAATGTCTAAGTCTAAAACATAATGCCTAGATGTCAATTCTTATGTATTCTCACACTTCTCATGAAAAAGGTCATTTTTAACTCTGACTAGGTAATTAATTCAATTGTTAAAGCATTTCTATGCCATTTCTACGTACAGAGGTACAAAGTCAAAATAAAAAGCACAAGGCTTATGGATTGCAAATGGAATTGAAGGGAATATTTGGGACAAAACTCAACAACGTAATATATGTTACCCTCAAGATTCACTTCTGCTTTATATATGAGTAATTGTGGAGCACTTTGGGCTACAACTAAAAGTCGATATAATGGGCCAGTACTAAAACAAGATAAGCCACAACAAAATTGTTATGCAATTTCATTGTGATGGAATTAAATAGACTCTAAACAACATGACGTGAGAGTCAAGTCGGCAAATTAGGGATATTGGAGGGCATGCTTCACGAGGACTATTTATGGTTTTCTTCATCAATCTAGTGAGGGCCGAAGGGAAAAAGGGGACCCACCCACGGCGATCAAAAAGCAGCTACACTGTTGCACGAAAATCGAGAAGATGCAAGGGTTTTCGAATTGCCGGTTTTGAACGTGATGCGTATCGTGATCATCTCCAACTATAAGGTTCATATAGGTAAAAACAAAACTTTCTTTGATTTAGATTCTTGGATTGTTTTCTTATTGATGCTTCGAAAAAACTTGTTGTTTGGTTGATTTAAACAAATTATTTGTGTTTTAGATATTCATCTTTTATCATTCGCATTCAGTTTTATTGCATCGTGTGCACTGTGATAATTAGAGGGGTATTTAGCATCTATGATTTGGTAATTAGATTGTGATAATTAGAGGGGTATTTAGCATCTATAATTTGGTAATTAGATTGTACAAGTTAGTATTAAAAACTGGCTAATAATTATCAATTTGATTAAACTATTTACAAGACCATATCTATGTGGTTTCCATACGCCCCGCTTGCGGTATGCTCATATAATGTATATATGTGTGAGCGCTCGGGGGGTGGGGGAGTGAAAGTGCACTAATTTTAACGTTATTTTACTAATTTCGTGATAATAACGTTAATAGATGGGGATGGTTAATCATGCATCATGTGGTGGCGTTGATAGCCGAAAGACAATGGGGCACATGCACTAATCGGCATTTGTCTCAATTGTTGAGTGTTATGTGCCTTATGTCCAAGGCTTAATGCAAAACTACTATCAAGCTGGGGTCTCATTGGAAGCAGCCTCTCTATTCCTACGGGGTAGAGGTAAGGTTGTCTACATCTCACCTTCCTCATACCCTACCTTAGCTTTGCTATTGGTAGGATATACTGAGTATGATGATGATGATCTATGTCGTTTCCAACTGATTAAACAAGTTTGTGTGGATTCTTATACCTGAAACCTGGAGATTGATCATCTTTCTTATATTTTTTTTTATAACTAATACAAGTTTTGGAGTAAAATGCCCGGATGCTCCCTCTAGTTTTGTAAAGTAACCCCATTTAGTCCCCAACTTTTGGAAATTACACTCATGTTCCCTGTGGTTTATCACTTTGTTACTCGGATAGTCCCTGAGTCAAACGGATGTTAGTTCCAAACGTTAAATGGTGTCACGTGTTGTACTTGTGAGGGCATTTTTGTCCATTTATGTCAAAACCCTCCCTGCACCTCTTTAATACCCTTTCAGTTGGATCCCCTCCCAATTCACACCAACACATCAGTATCCCTCTCTCTCTCTCTCTCTCTCTCTCTCTCCCTCTCTCTCTGCTACAGGCGATCATCCTCAAAATAAAAAACGATCAAAACCCTAACCCTAATCCAAGATGGAAGACGATCATCCTCAAAACCCACGGT
This sequence comes from Helianthus annuus, assembly GCF_002127325.2. NCBI lineage: Eukaryota > Viridiplantae > Streptophyta > Magnoliopsida > Asterales > Asteraceae > Helianthus > Helianthus annuus. Next base: position 12,080,642 of record NC_035440.2, read on the forward strand.
ATCACAAAACTTAGAGAATAAGGAGTCCTACTGAGGCGTTTGTAGCACATAATGTGTATTGTAAGTATCCTAAAACCCTAAGTAGATTTTGTAAAAAATCAAAATTATTGATGTTTCCCTTGTTCATTGTGACATAACAGTTGGTTACGACAACTTGTTCACTTTAAAAGTCTATCATGGAGGTATATTCACTAAACTTCCAAGGAGAAAATACGTGGATTGCAAGGTTAGCTATATCGACTACTGCAAAATATAGGAGTTTTCTGTTCATGAGATTGATTTCTGTTCATGAAATTTACTACCATTTTCAAATACATGGGCAAGATTTGGACGCTGATTTGACACCATTAGGAAATGATGGGGATGTTCTATGTTTAGCCAAATATGTTGCAGGAAACAAGGTTATAAGGAAGTATATAGAACATGGTTTTACTAGGATTGCAGATTACCTTACCCCTCCAAAAGCAACTTCAGTGGTTATTGAAGAACTAGAAGATGCAGGGCCCATTATTGTTAATGCTAATATACTAGAAGGAAGTTGCAGGTAGCTAAAAGCTTGAGGGTTTGACATAAATGGACGAAAATCCCCTCGCATGTACAACATGTGACACCATTTAATGTATGGAACTAACGTCCGTTTGACTCGGGGACTATCCGAGTAACAAAGTGATAAACGACAGGGAACAAAAATGTAATTTTCAAAAGCTGGGGACTAAAGATGTTACTTTACAAAAACCACAAGGAGCATCCGGGTATTTTACTCTAAGTTTTGTTTAGTTATTTAAAAAAAAAATCAATCAAATCCAAATTCATTTTTAAATTAATTTGGATATTTTTACTTAATGAAACGTGTAATACTAACCGCATGCTCCTCGTGGATTCGATAGGTCAACATTAGCAACCAATGAATTAGGTTTTTGCATAAACCCAACGACAGGTCAACATTAGCAACTAATGAATTACCATAGGATTATTGGTAGATTATTCCCCAACTGAAAGGCGAGGATTGATGAGTCTTTCACCAAGAACTCTTTTCGTCGATAATAGCTATTTTCTAGCTGATGTAAGTTTTTGATAAGATCTTTAATAGTATCCTAGAAGACTCATTCTTTTTCCGAGAAAAACGATAACATCGAGATTTTGATTCTCGAAGAATGAGGGCAAGATTATCCCTAAACTTGATGTGAGTTTTTCATTTTGATTTGCTACCCGCTATGATTGAATGAGAATCGATAAGAGGCTCGTAAAATGAAACATTCTAAATTATAAGAAAATACTATTAAAAAAAAACCTTTTTTTAAATAAAGTTCTATAAAAATATACAAAATATGTTAAGAAATCCCATAGTGGGTGTGGTTAAAGTGGCGCAGTGTTGTGTTTGTACCTTTTTGAGCGTTTTTAGTTTTGATTCTTCAAGTTCTTGAGGAGACATAATCTTGTTGATCATCAAACCACTTTCATGGACAATGAGCAAAATATATACCCAAAATATGTGAAGAGACCACCACATAATCGCATATATGTGTAAACATTTGGTTACTATATAAAAGTATAAAACCCATAACTCACTAGATGGACGGGTGTCACCGTATGATAGGGATCAAGACAATTAAACTTACATTATAATATAAATTATTATTATTACGTGACAATTATTCTATCATTACATTAGGATTACTAAGAAATTTAGTTTTAAATTGATGGATGTTCAATTTTGCCATTGTTAGGACAATTAAACTTATTGGAATGACTTATTTACTTATTTGCTTATTTGAAAAGCAAATAAGTCATAATGGAATGGCTTATTTACTTATTCCTCTCACATAATAAGCTAACCCAAACACCTTTTAACTTTTCAAAAAGTAAATAAGTCACTAAAATAAGCTTAGCAAAACACCCCTTTATTTCAAATAATATTATGCGTGTTTGGGCCCATAGATGGTGGGCTTATTGTTTGGAGTTTATTGAGTGTATAAAGAACCCAGATTTCAGCCCATATGAGACAAGCACATAGTAGTTGTAGAGTAGTGGTTGTAGTTGCTTATTCTCTTTCTTCATTTTTTTGAACGGACTTATAACTTGAATAAAAATATCATTATAGATTTTAAAAACCATAATCTATATGTAGAGAAATTTTGTATTTTATGCTTTTAAACTTAAATGTCATGTGTTTACATATAATAAAAAGTATGTACGGACTTTCCTTTTCGAGGTATAAATACCTACTATTTTTTAATTCAAGAAATATTCTTGTAAAATATATTCTAATTCAATAGTTGGAAGAGAAACATAAATGTCTATTATGGATTTATGGGTGTTTACGGTTTAGTTTGTTCAGTATGAAGACAAGTTTAGAGTGAATTGTTAATTACAGTTTCGAAAATGACAAAACAAATTAAACTGATCGAGTTAGACCTATCAAGTATCCACCTGACCAGTTTTATTTGTTTTGTCATTTTGGTATGAGCAGTGTGAGTAGTTAATGGTTCGTTTTCTACGGTTAGAACTTATTGAGTACACTACATATTCATAAGTGTGTATTTCATATTGAAAAAAAAACTAGCTAAACAAGATGGGTTGGTTGATAATGCCAGTTACACGTTTCAAGCCGTCGGCCAAACCGAACGTAAAATGGGTGATTCGGTCGGCTCACAGTATTCCGACAATACAAAAACGTGTGTAGAAAATGAAATTAAAAACGTTATCAAGCCCACAATATATGACTAGCTATAACAAACCAAAACGATAAATTTAAACAAACCATTAGGAAAACTAATATAACCGAGGTAAAGTTAGTAAAAAATATTAGGAATAGATTAATGGAAGGGGTCTAAACTTGTTAGGCTGGAGCTGTGGGATAAAGCCTCTAGGGGCTTTATCACATCACGTCAGATGCATGTCAATGCCACGTCATGAAATAAAGCCACTTTAAGAGCATCCACAATAGGAGGATTTGTTGGTGTTTTTAGGGAGAGAGAAAGTGATGTGGAGGAGAGAGAGAGTGATGTGGAGGAGAGAGGGTGTAGAGATGTTTGTGGTGAAGAATGAGAAAAAATGGAGAGAGAAAAGTTATGTGAGTGTAGAGATGAGAGAGGAGAGAGAAGAGAGGAGAGAGAGAAGAAATGTGTTTGTGAGAGGGGCAAGTGAGAGAAAGATGAGGATTGGTTGGGCAAGTGCCACCTTGACATTAGAAAAAATATGAAAAAACATCCCTTATTGGGGATGCTCTAACTTGCATGATATGGTATAAAACCCCCTATTAAACAAAATTAAAAAAAATTATTGGATGAAATGATGTGGACCCCACCTGCGCACACCTTCTTCCTCGTTACCACGGTGGCAGATAACCATGGCGCCCCCTTTTAATTGGCTGGGTATGGGTGGTGCACCCCTCCGGCGCTATCGGAGGTGAGGTGACAGGGGTGGCGGCCTCCACACCCTCCGACCTTATTAAAAATATATATATATTTAAGGTTAATACAAGGTCTAAACGTGTTATTAAAAAAATATATATATTTAAAGTTAATACAAATAGTTGAAAAAGAAAGAGAATCCCCTAGAAATTTAACAAACTGATACGCAAATCATAATTTAATAGCGTCAATGACACAAATTAATGTCTTTGACCAATAAAAATCAGAAATGTGTGTGGGGAGACATCATGCTCCGGTTTTCTAATTTAATGTCGTTGATTTTTAATAATATTAAAAATCCATCCCACCTAGTCACCCATGTCCCATATCTCACCCACCCTCTTTTTGTTTATAGTCAAACACACTATAATTTGAAGCGTACTATGTCCACTCTAATATTAATAATCAAAATGTTACACATTACCATGGACTAAACTCTTGGGATTCATTATATTATATTAAGGTAAATATTTAAATTCAGAACCCTGGATTAGAGGTGTACAAATCGGTTAATCGGTTATTAAAAAACCGGTTTAAAAAAAACCGGTTTTTTCACCCAAAATAAAAATCGGTTTTTTTTTTATAACCGGTTCCGGTTACTAACCGGTTTTTGAGGTCCAAAACAATAACCGGTATAACCGGTTGGGACCGCTTTTTAACCGGTTTTTCCCAAAAACCCGGTTTTTTAATAACCGGTTCGGTTAATAACCGGTTTTTGAAGTCAAGAGTAGTAACCGGTATAAAAACCGGCGGTTAAAAAAAACCGGTTATAAAAAACCGGTTAAAAAAAAACCAGTTTCGGTTTTTTTTCCGGTTTCGGTTCTAAAACCAGTTTTTTTGTACACCTCTACCCTGGATCTCTACATTTGTATACCTATATTAATTAATGCTTCAATATTTTTGCTAACTGTAGTATTTTTTTTTATTTTTTAATTTTTTTTTGCGTAAAACCAAGGCCCTAATAGAACATCCTTGTGGTTAGGTAATATATTCCACAATTAAAAGTTATTTATCCTAGTAGGTATCCAACAAATTGAGTAAAATGTTTTTACTTGTACAAATTAATTTGTCAATCACTTTTCTGTACTCGAGATCACATGTTGACAGCAACCGGCTTATTCATGAAGCCAAAACAAAATAAAACTAAAAGCCGTGAAAACAAACGTTTTCATGCGAGAAGAAAATCGAAATTACGCCATCTTTTCCAAACAAAATCAGGAATTTTAGCTTTTTTTTACTCAAGGAAACCCACTAGATTTTATTTGATCGTCCAAAGCATCTTTACGATAAAGGGGAGACAACTTACCATCATATCATATCCCTTAAGGACAACAACTGAGTTAAGTGTCTCAAACATATATTTTTTCTTATAAACGGGGGATCAAGTTGTTTCATCTCTAGATTTGATTAATATAAAGTTTATGAACCTACTTCTAGTTATTTATAACGAAAAGAATAAAATATATTATTTGAAAATAAGAGTTATGTAAAATAAATTGTGAAAATTGTTCATGTCATTATAGCTTAGTAACATCTTAGGGGTGAGATAATGTTTAGGGACCATTAGGCCATGGGCTCGATTCTCACAAGGGGTTTTTTCCCAAGATTTATTGGGTTACTCCTGAATTTGTGTATAGGCATTATTGCCTAGTGAAGATGGATATGATCGGGTGGCTCCGCTGGTAGCACAATGATACTCCAGCGGTCTGTCAATGATCCAAGTTTATCGTGCAAAAAAAAAACGTAAAAACTATTTATGGTACAACAATTATGACATAGATTTGCTTTTGGTATTTCGACATGTTGAAAATAACTTAGTGAAGAGTGGACAATGTACGAGTGAAAGTCTTTAATTATTCTTAGATCTAACTTGAAGATGAAGGTATCCAAAGCCTAAATAATTGGTTTAAATTTACTTTCCTTGTCTTACAATTACTTTTCAAGTAATTAGGTTATTATTCGGTATAAAAATGATCATATTGTATCATTTTTATTGTTGGTTTGAGAATTAAACCAGCTTCTTTGTTTATATATTTGTATTCTTCTTTACCTTTTTATGTTTGATCACACCATTAAAATTTGCAGCAATACTTGTAATGTTTTTTGTCTTCAATTGTTATGGTGTTTTTCCAGTTTTGTTAGTTTATTGTGGGTTTTTCTTCATTGTTTTTTTAAACCAATTTCTTAAATCAAGTTGCATGTTTAAGCATGAAAAAAAAAATATTCAAACTGAGCATAAAAATTGTAATGAAATTTATAAAAGGGCTATGAAATTGGTGTCAAAAATAAATATTATTGAATAAGGTTTGAAGAATTATCATAGAAAATATCACCTTATTGTTATACCTAATATTATTATATCTTTGTAAACCATAAAATGAAGCGATTTCTTCCTTTCTCCTTAGAACATGTGTAGTGGGCAATATTCACCTTTAAGCGTTTTATGTTATATGGTAGCCCAGTTAGCAATGGGGCTTTATTGGGCGTTTTCTAAAATGGGTGTAGTGGGGATGTGGCATTATTGGTCATTATGTTTTGTAGTAAAATAAAATAAAAAAAAAACATTGAAAAATCTTATTGGCCAAGCAAATGGAAGCTCAAATGTGATTGGCCAACAATCCCCCCATTCGACGTTTTTCAAACCACGCCAAGGGGTTTTTTTTTTTTTTTGCAAGATAACGCCCAATCACGCCCAGGGGGCGGTGAGGGGGCGTTTTTGGGCGTGATTAGGCAATTTAAAAAAAAAGCGCCCCGCTACGCTTGGTCTTATGAAGATTAAAACAAATGACTTAATACGCTAATCAAGCAAGTCAATATAAACATTTTAAATTTTACACGTTGAGCTTTATGAGGTGCCTCCTTAGAGTGTGTGGGCGCGGAACACCGCCACATTGGGTGCTATGACGGGGTGCAGGAGCGAACGTTAACTAGATTGCGGGCACAAGGGAGGGGGAGGTGTTGAACGATGGATGAGAGGGGAAGGTGAGTAATGGACATAAGTGCACCTTTAAATTTTCAAGTTAGTACAATAATATTCCTGGCTTATATTTCACAGCGCCGCAACACACCTTAGTGAATATGAAATGTGAAAGCACTTATGCCTACTTAGGTCACACGGGGCGGTTCCGTGATGGAATAAAATAACGAGTGATGGATTTTTTTTTCCACCGCCACTAACCTTTTCCACGCGTTATAGTTGTTGGTTGGGGCGATTCCGTGATTTTTTTCACGCCGTGATGGTTTTATGTTGTGAGGGTAGTTGTTGGTTGGGGGAAAATTATAGGGTGTGGTGGTGAGTGATGACCACCGCCACTAAAAAAAGCTGTGAGTGATGGAAAAATGGTTGCTGACATGGCGGAAAATAATTGGATGTTTGTGAGTGATGGAATTCCATCACTTGTAACCACCTCCACTCCCCTTAGCACGTACGTAGTTCATTTTTTTTACATTTACACCACCACAATATATAGTCAAAAATACCTATCTAACATTAAGAAGAATGAATATCTTTAGTAACTAAAACTAAATATATAAAGAATGCATGAGGTGCTTATAAACATATTTTAAAACTTTTCTGATAAGGTGGTTTTTCTATATCTATTGGATTTCCTTTTGAATTGGTGTATAGGCATTATGCCTAGTAGAGATGGATATGATCGGGTGGTTCCGTTGATGACACGATAATACTCCAGTAGTGCGTTATTGATCCAAATTTCCTGTTAAAAAAATTAAAAAAAAAAACTTTTCTCTAAACTAATAATTAAAATAGGGTTGTTCTATTTCCACACCCCTATAATCTTATTTTCACATCCCAATTTGTATACGGACCGTATATAATTATACTGGCCGTATAGAATGTTTATGCACAGAATTTAATGAGTGGAATGTTTTTTTGTTTTTATATGTATACGGGCCGTATATTATATACGGGTCGTATACATACTAGCATATTGTTTCGAAGGTTGGACAAGGGTTTTTAGTTTTGAAATCTGTATACGGGCCGTATAATGTTATACGGCCCGTATAGAAAGAAAGGTTAATTTTTTGTTGAAATCGCGAAACCGTTTGTTGTATATATCGGATTATGTTAGGAGTTTGTAGTTAAATGTATTTATTATGTTTAATAAGTTTCCTCCTTGTAAAACGATAAATATGTATAGAAAAGTTAATTTTTTGTTGCAATCGGGAAACCGTTTAATAAATTTTGAAAATTTTAAAATAGTGTTCTATATATCGCATTATGTTACGAGTTTGTAGTTAAACGTATTTATTATGTTTCATAGGTTTCCACTTTGTAAAACGATAAATATATATAGAATAGTTAATTTTTTGTTGCAATCGGGAAACCGTTTAATAAGTTTTGTAAATTTTAAAATAGTATTGTATATATCGGATTATGTTACGAGTCGAGTTTATAGTTAAACGTATTTATAATGTTTAGTAAGTTTCCAGTATGTAAAACGATAAATATGTGATATGATTATGATAAACTACGACGACAATTATTAAACAAACAAGTTAACATCTAAACATAAGATTAATATTTATAATGTTTTACATCTAAAACAAAAAAAAAGATAAACTTTTACAAAATTTCAAACGTAAAATAACAAAATAATAATAATAATAATAATAATAATAATAATACAAAAAAGCAGTTACGGCGGTGGTGGTGGTGGTGGTGCTGCGCCAGCTCGTGGAGGTAGGGGCGCGGCAGAATGCATAGCCACAATCGCCTCGACCATCCACCGTACATCATCTCTCACTGCAGCTAAATCCCCCCTGACTGCAGCTAAATCCCCTCTGACTGCAGCTACATCCGACTCGACCTGAACGAGTCTCTCCTCCACCCCTAGTGGAGGCATCACACGCTGTCTCACGCTGCGTCGAACGTACGGGCGATCACCCCGTAACTCCTCCGCAGCTACCTGAGATCGATCGCCAGCATGACCGACCCCCTCTCCGTCGCCTCCATCTCCCTCCCCCCTCGTCTCCTTCTCCATCGTCTCCCTCCTCATCACCACACTTTCCACCACCCTCTCCAGGGGGTCCCTCACCCACACCATAAGCCCAAACCAGCTGCCCTCCCTCGAGCTCGCGAGCCAAACCCATCGATAGGGCTGTGTCCCTTCCAACCCTGTCAAGCTGGCGTGTCAGGGTCATATCACTTGCCACCTGCGGGGACAGGAGGCGAAAGTAACTCTTCGCCAGACGGGTGACGTGTCACACCCCGATTTCCACGTGTATCACCGGTGGGCCCGGTGGGGGATTACCGTGACGTAGTTGGCAACAATATAGTCAAACCACAATATATAAATGCACAGCGGAAGCATAAAGATAAATATAATTCAACCATTTACTGTAATATCAATGTATCACAAGTAGTTGAATAGATTCCACAGGATGGATCAAAATAAATAAAAAATGTAGTTCAACAGATAAGACATCAAGCTTGCGAGACTTCTTAATGATGCTATGGAGCTAATGCCAGCCAATTACGTGTAGTACCTGCACTTAATCTTTTTGGGAAAATACGTCAGTTTACACTGGTAAATACATTCAACCGAATCTTTTGTAAATGTTTAATAAAATTGATTTGAATGCACGAGGCACAAATTCTTTTATAACTTGGGAGAATTATTTAAAATTTATAATCTTGTGAACGAATTACATGTTCCTTCTTTGCGTTCAGTAGCCCGGATCGTGTCGGGTTAAAGATCAATAGACACACCACATTTGCGTAAAACCGAGGTGGGTAAACCATCGGCTACGTCTTTAAATAGTATAGACATCATACCGGGTGTACGCCTACACCCGGGTGTCGAGGTTGTGGCCATTTCGTAAAATGATGCGAAGGATATCCGGGACATGGTCATTAACCCCCCAAAGGCTTTTAAGTAACAAGACTGTTTAAATGAGCCAATCAAACTATTCAATTAACCACCTAAGCGATGGAATTATTTGATGCTCAATCAAGCGGTATTTTATATACCGTAACCCAAGCCCGTATAAGGGAAAATAAGTTAAAAGTATTTACCTTTGCAATGTATATTCCTTAATCAATTAAGTCACTGATATCTTTTACTGGGGCTCCTTATTCTGGAACGAAGGTTTTAAAATAACCTATTAGAATCCTAACGGGTCTTTATATTAGCCGTAGCCTAGACCGGTTAGTTTCGAGGGATAGATACGGTTTAATCGCGTGAAAGGAGAAAACCGAGAATGGAATGTGATTCCGACCCAACAAGTTCGGAGACTTGTTTTATATGGGTTTAATGTTCACACTCTGGATTTTGGGGTCAAAATGATATAGTTTGACCCGTATCGGCTAATTTATGTAAACTAGTTACATAAGCCGAACCGTGCGCGCGATAGGCGCAACGGGTAACCGTAGGAGTCCTACACTGTTTTCCTAAGTCAATATACTTTAAAGAGGTTGTGGTATCAGTAGGATACCTTCCATAATGCCCGTAACGAGTTTTAGTTCATTATACGCCCCGTAGGGGTTTTCCGGTCATTTTAAAGACTTTTAAAAGGGATTTCTGAGTTCTACAGGAAACCTGAGTTGCCCGATCAGTTTAATAAGTTTAAAATATCTTATTTATTATTTAAAATCAGTAGCAACTGGAATCGGGTCAAAAGACCTTGTAGAACTCAAGTTTTGGCCGAAAAGGGCATATTCGGTATTTACCGAACCGTAGCCATAACAGCAGGTTATGAGCAGGTTAAAATTAATTAAAAATCTTTAAAAATCCCAAAATATTATTTTAATACAGTGGGTAAAAGTTTTGGTGACGAATTCTTGGTTTAGGTAGGCGTTATGCTAATTGCGCCGTTTATTACAAAAGTTTCTTATAAATGCGTTAATTAGCATAACTCCCATTCTAGACCTCGGATCGGCGTGAAACTTTCGGGACATGCTTAGAATTTAGTAAGCAAGGTTATGGTCCCTTCACGTGTCCGAAATACTCGTTTTATTTTAAAAAGGGCGTTACGGTCAACTTTTAAGTAATTAACGGAAATGCGTAAAGGACTCGGATAAACAATGAACCGGTCACAGAGGGTTATACCATCATGTAACCTGGTCCTAAGAGAGTCCTAAGGCATATCTATACCTCACTAAAACGGGTCAGAACTGAAGTCAATGCAAAAGTCAAACTTTTGCGACATTCGGCTCCGAACCGGGTCAATATAGCAAATGGTCGATTCAAACGAGTTTAGACAGGTTTATATACTTAACATCATGTTTTATAAGTGTCAAAACAGGTTTCATATCATCTACATTACACATTATACAAGAATCGCTAAAATAGCTTTCTGTTGACTTTTTAAGCATTCGTTTGACTCGACATTTGAACTAGTTAGAGTGGTGATCAGAGGGAACCCTTTTTGGGGTTTATTACCCACATAAATACCAACACATAACTACTTTTGATTCGACAATTCACCGGACCATTTGTGAATTATCGCAAAGTCAATCGTTAGTTACGATGGATTGACTTTTAGGCTAAATTAAGCAAAAACAAAGCTATGGAAGGTATGGCATACTTACAGAGATTTGTTGGAAGATTTAGAACAAGAGAAGAACACTTGAGAGCTTTAGGAATGACCAGAGAAGTGTGTTTGAGGTGTGTGTTAGTTATGAACCTTGGATGTCTATTTATAGTGAAATGTATGCACTTAGATCATCACAACACACCCTACAACTGAGTATGGATGATGGGCAGGTGTCCCAAGGTGTTATAGGTCGAGTAGGGGGCGCCCATGCCTCACTTATTGGCCATATGATCGTTCACAAGCTCAAAGGGCATGCAAGTCCAAACTTTCTGCATCTGGGCGTCCCACGCGGCCCGCATGGGAGAACCATGCATCTTGTACGCGGGCCGCCTGAGTTCAATATCAGACGCGTACAATTTAGGAGGCTCGCGGCCCCCCTCAACTTAACCAAAAATGTAATGCGGCCCGCGAGAGGGTTGTTTTTCAAAGATTTTAAATCTTTTGTAATGATTGCGAAATCCTGGTAATTAATAACGAAATCTTTGGTATTTATTAACCTGACCTTTCGGGTTTGAAGGGGTAACTTTGCGATTTCGCCCTCGATTATTTACAACGAAGGACCTCGTGTTATTTACCCGTATTGTTAAGTCCCTGGTTATCTTTGTTAATTATTCGGAAAGCCTTAACTTTCATTGTTGACGCTTTTAACCCTTCTCGTACGAATTTGATCATAACTTTCTCGTTTTAAAACGGAACTTCGCGGAATTTATATATTATATTCTAGTGAGCGTATTTTACGGTTACAAAGCCTCGGGTACGTCAAAGGGTCACTCAGAGGTATAATTAAACATGTTGACACAGTTAACCCCCGCAGTTTGTAATCTCTCACTTTCTTCCGCGTTTCGCTTCCGTACGATCCATGATTTATTCGTTTGAAGGTACGAACACCATTTAGGGTTACTATACAGTATACTTACCCTTGTTTGACATTTATAACCCTCGAATTTATATACTTTCAAGGTTTGTCAACATTAGTCCTTTATTAAATATAATACGCCACGTGTAAACTTAAGACACGTGTCAATACATTATTGGACACAAAATTTCGAGGTGTTACATCCTCACCCCCTTAAAATAAATCTCGACCCGAGATTTACTCAAACAAATAGGGATATTTTTCTTTCATCGTGGATTCAACCTCCCACGTGAATTCGGGACCTCTCCTGGCATCCCATTTAACTTTAACTATCGGCACATGTTTTCTTCGGAGCTTTTTCACCTGTCGGTCTTCAATCGACAAAGGCTTCTCCACAAACTTCAAGCTCTCATCTATATGCACATCTGTGTGTGGGATCACTAATGATTCATCAGCGAAGCATTTCTTTATATTGCAGATGTGGAACACATTATGAATTCCATTGAGCTCTTCCGGTAAGTTTAATTTATAGGCAACTGACCCGACCCGTTCGATAACCTCAAAAGGTCCTATGTATCGCGGGCTCAGTTTACCCTTCTTACCGAATCGCACCACCCCCTTCCAGGGTGATACTTTTAGTAATACCTTTTCACCTACCTCAAAGTGAAAATCTTTACGCTTCGGATCAGCGTAGCTTTTCTGCCTATCACGGGCAGCTTTGAGACGTTCCCGAATCTGGACAATCTTGTCCGTTGTCTCGAAAACTATCTCTGGTCCTGATAATTGGACCTCTCCCACTTCCGCCCAACAAACAGGCGATCTACACTTCCTACCGTATAATGCCTCGAAAGGCGCAACCTTTATGCTGGTATGGTAGCTATTGTTGTAGGAGAATTCGATTAGGGGTAAGTTCTTATCCCAACTACCACCTAAATCGATAGCACATGCTCGCAGCATGTCTTCTAACGTTTGAATAGTACGCTCACTCTGACCGTCTGTCTGAGGATGGTAAGCCGTACTGAAATTCAAACGTGTGCCCAAAGATTGTTGGAAACTCTTCCAGAAATGTGACGTGTACCTAGTATCCCTATCAGAGATAATAGATACAGGTATGCCATGTAAGGCGACAATCTTATCAACATATAACTGGGCCAAGGTATCGGAGCTATAAGTCTCCTTGATGGGTAAGAAATGAGCTGACTTAGTCAGTCGATCGACTATAACCCATATCGTGTCGTTTCCTTTGCTCGTTTTTGGTAACTTGGTGATAAAGTCCATAGTTACACACTCCCATTTCCATTCAGGAAGTTCAGGCTGTTGTAGCAAGCCAGATGGCTTTTGATGCTCAGCTTTGACTTGCGCACAAGTCAAGCATTTGGCTATGTAGGCGGCTACAGACTTTTTCAAGCCTATCCACCAATAGCTTGCCTTTAAATCCTGATACATTTTGTCTGCTCCGGGATGGACAGAATATTTGGAACTATGGGCTTCCTGGAGGATAACATCTCGTAGTCCTCCAAAAATAGGAACCCATATCCGCCCATTCAACCTCAAAAGTCCATCCTTGTGAAGAGTTAACTGCTCCTCAGTTACTCCCAGCTTCTCCTTAGGATAATTAGCTTCCAACACAGTCTCTCTCTGTGCAGCTAATATCCTTTCAATCAAGTTATTCTTCACTTCCATCCTCCTCGCATTGATTCGGATGGGTTTCATCCTTTCTTTCCGGCTCAGGGCATCAGCGACTACATTCGCTTTGCCGGGATGGTACCTGATCTCACAATCATAATCATTCAAGGTCTCCATCCAACGGCGTTGCCTCATATTTAGCTCCTTCTGATTGAATAAATGTTGAAGGCTTTTGTGATCTGAATAGATCACAAACTTGATTCCATATAGATAATGCCTCCACAGTTTTAGTGCGAATACAACGGCACCCAGCTCCAAGTCATGGGTGGTGTAATTCTTTTCGTGCACTTTCAACTGTCTTGAAGCATAGGCAATCACCTTGCCTTTCTGCATGAGCACACACCCCATGCCAGTGTGTGACGCGTCGCAGTAGACTACGAACTCTTCGGTGCCTTCCGGCAGCGTCAACACAGGAGCGTTGCTCAGCCTTTGTTTCAAAATATCAAAGGATTCTTGCTGCTTAGGGCCCCAAATAAACTTTTCCTTCTTCTTGGTTAGAGAAGTTAAGGGCGCAGCAATCCTTGAGAAATTCTCAATGAATCTTCGGTAGTATCCTGCCAATCCTAGGAAACTACGGATCTCTGTGGGCGTCTTTGGCTCTTGCCAATTCATGACCGCCTCTACCTTAGCGGGATCCACCTGGATACCACGCTCACTTACGACGTGTCCAAGAAATTGGACTTCTCTTAGCCAGAATTCACACTTGGAGAATTTGGCATAGAGTTTCTCGCGATGTAGCAATTTGAGAATACATCGTAGGTGTTTCTCATGGTCGGCTTTATTTCTTGAATAGATAAGAATGTCGTCGATGAATACGATGACAAATTTGTCCAAGTACGGCTTACAGACGCGATTCATGAGATCCATGAACGTAGCCGGTGCATTTGTGAGCCCAAAAGGCATCACTAGGAACTCGCAGTGACCGTAGCGAGTCCTAAATGCTGTTTTGTGTACGTCTTCATCTCGGACTTTCAACTGGTGGTAGCCCGACCTCAAGTCGATCTTCGAGAAATAGCTAGCCCCTTGCAATTGATCGAACAAATCATCGATCCTTGGCAATGGGTATCTATTCTTTATCGTGACTTTATTAAGTTCACGATAATCGATGCACAGACGCATCGATCCGTCCTTTTTCTTCACAAACAGGACAGGAGCTCCCCAGGGAGACGAACTAGGCTTGATGAAACCTTTTGCTAACAGTTCATCTAGCTGGGTTCTTAGTTCCTTCATTTCAGTCGGTGCTAGTCTGTAGGGTGCTCTAGCGATGGGAGCTGCTCCAGGAATGATATCTATTCTGAATTCCACCTGCCTATCTGGTGGCAACCCAGGTAGGTCTTCGGGGAAAACTTCTGGATACTCCGAAATGACAGGGATGTTCTCTATCCTTGGTTTGGGTTCTTCAATAATCACTTGTGCCATGTAGATGACACAGCCTCTTCTTAAGCACCTAGAAGCCTTGATCACAGATACATTCTCTGGCAGTCCACACTGCGTATCTCCTCGAATGGTGAGCGATTCGCCAGTCGGGGTCTTTAGCACAATTTGTTTTCTATTGCAGATGATCTGGGCCTGGTTGTGTGATAACCAGTCCATGCCCAGAACAATGTCAAAACCAGCTAGATTAAAGGGAAGTAGAGATAGAGGAAAAGAATGGTTCTTAATGGATATTATACATCCCTCTAATATATTGGAGACGGTTTCTACAGTGCCGTCTGCTAGCTCTACTTCGTATTTCACATTTAGGGTTTTGATAGGCATGTTTAGCAACTTGCAAAATTTTTGGTCTACAAAGGATTTATCAGCGCCTGAATCGAAAAGTACTCTTGCAAATATATCATTCACGAGAAAAGTACCTGTTATTACGTTGTCGTCTTGCAGGGCTTCCTTCACATCCATTTTGAAGACTCTGGCGTTATTCTTTTTGGTTTCCTCGGTCTTCTTGGCGAGCTTGGGGCAGTTGCTCCTGATGTGCCCCTTCTCACTACAGTTGTAACAGGTCGCGTCCTTGATTTTCTTACAGTCCACAGTCTTATGGTCTTTGGACTTGCACAGTCCACAAGCATACGTCTTTGACTGCGACTGTGAGTTCGACCCAAGCCTGCACTTCTCGAAGTGGAATTTCTGGCAGTTCTTGCATTTGGGCTTCTCTCCCGATTGTTGCCCATCCTTTCTCGACTCGCCCCCTTTCTTGCCATCACCGTTTCCACGGTGTTTCTTTCCCGACCTTCGCGAGGTATCATCCTCGCGCTTCCTCTTTTCGGCCTCCTTGTTCCTCTGCGATATCAGTCCGACCGCGTCCATCGTGAGGGACAAAGAGAGGTCAGTCACGGACCTGAAGGTCGTTGGCCGAGAGGCCTTCACACTAGCCTTTATCGCGGGTTCTAACCCCCCGATAAAACGAGCAATCCTCCTTGGTTCTAGGGTGACTAGATAAGGAACCAAGCGAGACATCGTATTAAAGCTCGTCAAGTAGGCTTGGCAGTCCAGATTTGTCATCACCAATGACACAAAATCGGACTCTATTTTCTCCACCTCATGCTGAGGGCAGTAATTTTCCCTGATGAGAGAAACGAATTCCTCCCACGTCATGCTGTAAAGCACAGCTTTTCCTGAGGCCTGAACCAGTGCCCTCCACCAAGCTAGGGCCTCGCCCTTAAATGACTGAGACACAAACTTCACTACATTCTTTTCAGCGCAGCCACTGATGTCCACTACTGTGTCCATCTCGTCCAACCATGTCATACATTCAACAGCACCCTTCTCCCCCGTAAAGTCTCGGGGTTTACAAGATACGAAGTACTTGTATGTGCAGCCCCTGGCGCGGGAAGCATCAGTATACTCCCGTTCGCGACGAACACTATTTTCATTCGACGAGTGATTGTCGTCGTCTTTCTTGGGCTTGGACGAGTGTTTATCGTCGTCCTTCTTTGGTTTGGATAGTGGTTTGCTGTGGGATTTTGGTTGTGTCTTGGGCTTTGATGGTGGCTTGGAAACTGTTCTGCTTCGGGATTCTGTATATTGTCGATCCAGAGCTGCTTGCACAGCATTGTCGACAAGAGCCTTGAGTTGAGCGCCCGTTAGATTTATTTGGGCATTATCATACTCATCTTCATTTGTATGACTACTTCCTTCATTGGGATTTGCCATAGTAGCTTGTATCTGCTGCAGAAGATAATGAAAATTCTATTTAGGAGTTTATCATTGAATTGTCTTTTATGGCAATTCATTAACCATGGTATCGAAGACCATATCTGGTTAATTTGTTACTCACTTTACATTTAGGATTTGAACATACTTATCCTAATCACAATTAATATTGCTAGTGGCATAAAAGCCTAGTCACGAGGATGTTATTATAATATTAGCCGAGATTTCAGAGAATCACGGTATGAAGGTTTGAACCGTAGTCCTTTTACTCCTTCTGACAGGGAGTCATAGACCACCACTGTCTTTTGTCTTATTATGACAGCAATTATGGCCCGTAGGCACTACATCACTAACGGATGTTTGATAATTTGGCCCTTAGGCACTACATCACTTATGGATGTTTAACAAGTGATCATCTTTATTGATGATTTAACCCATGATTTATTATATCATTAATTTGGGTTTTGGAATCCTTTAAAGGATTCTTGTATTTGAATGACGTGTGCGACTTTAACGAATCACATCTGTCATGTTTGTTAACATGCTTACAGCGGTTAACAGGGAATCAGAATCTTTTAATTAGGTCTTACCATCTTGGCCGGATCTTAAAAGACACCTGGCTAGGTTTCACTCTAAGATTCTTTATTTAGGCAGATCAAATTAAAAGGAATGGTTTTGATTTATTTCATATATAGTGATAACAAAATGAAATTCATAATATAACATTCCAAAATTTTAATACGATTACACACCGCCCTAAACGGGACTTTTCAATAGTGCATACCTACATAGAGGTTTAAAAACAAGTGACAAGTCCTCGCAGGGATTAATACAAGATAAATGTCCATGTAAGGACTAAAAGATAAGTCCACGTAGGGACTGAAGTACGATAAATGTCCACGCAGGGACTTCTTTTAAAATAAACACTACATTAGAACATACATAAGGGCTAATGGTCACGTTTCTTCTTCTTGCCCTTCAGTAGGTTTGCTAAGCCCTTGAGGAATCCTCGGTGGCTCTTACGTTCTTCCTCGAAGTCTCTTTCCACACGGCTCAAACGGTGGAGTATTTCTTCTTGTTCAGGAGGTGAGAAACGTGGTTGTGGCGCTTGTTGCGGAACTGGAGGTCTGGGAGGTGCTGGATACCCATGTGCTGAGTAGTCCGGTACTCCCATGTTCCCATGAGCTCCGTCGGGATAGCGTGCATTATACCTAGCCGACACCACATATGGGTCGCGCTCATAATTGTAGTTGTAATGTGCTTGTGATGATGGTTCGAACGGGTTGTAAGCCGTTGGACCCGTGTAAGCAGGTATGGGTTGGTCATACCCAAAAGGTGGCGAATTTGGTGCAGCTGGTGCGGAGTTCGCCTCCTGTACAGGACTTGAAGGTCCTTCTTCTTGTAGTGGCGGGTAGTGGCTACTACTAGAGTGTCGAGGGGTGCTGAAGTGGAAATCCCCTCCTCCTCGTGTGGACATACGAGCATTTGTCCTCCTACGCCTTGGCGGATCAGGCATTACTGGCTGTACCGGTGGCGGAGGTGGTGGCGTAACTGCCACGAAGTGTGGATCCTCGGAGGGATCTCGCGGATGTTGCGGTTGTTGTGAGGTTTGCTGAGGTGGTGTGTAGTACCACTCATGTCGGTCGAACAACGCCTGAAAGCTATCTGGTCCCTGATAGGGTGTGCTATGGAAGGATGTCCCATCAGAGACTTCTATTGGATGCGTGGGCGTACCACGAGCAGGTTCTGTCGGATCAGTATCCTCGTCCATATGATCTTCGGAGAAATGATCTTGTGGCCCTAACGGAACAAAGCCTGAAGGTTCCTGGATGTAGTCAGCTGGATTAAACTGACCTCTGAAGTATGGAGTAGGGTCGTCAAAATTTCGGTGCGATACCGAACGTTGTAGAGGTATGAAGGAGGGTTGCGGGTTGTTGGGGTCATTTTCTGAATTTGGCCCGAATGAGTGCCGGTATGATGGCGTCGAGCTGTGCGAGGTGGAATGCCTCGCAGGTTCATAAAGGTCTCTTCGCCTCTGCGGTTCTTCACTCCTTGTGGTCGAAGGAGCTCGCGTATTTGAAGGCCCGGCTTCGTGATCGTGGTGAGTAACTATCTCTCCTCTGCCTCTTCTTCCCCTTCCTCTTCCTCGGAATATCACTGGCGGCATATTTCCTGCTTTTTAAAACTTTAAATACCAATAATAACAGAAAAGACAAAATTGGAATAACAATTCGAATTTGTCCTATGTTCTTGTCTAGACTCAAGTATGTGCAATTGTGTCATTGAGATTAAACACATTAGGATAGTGTTTAATTCACTCAATGTTGGCTCTGATACCAACCTGTCACACCCCGATTTCAACGTGTATCACCGGTGGGCCCGGTGGGGGATTACCGTGACGTAGTTGGCAACAATATAGTCAAACCACAATATATAAATGCACAGCGGAAGCATAAAGATAAATATAATTCAACCATTTACTGTAATATCAATGTATCACAAGTAGTTGAATAGTATCCACAGGATGGATCAAAATAAATAAAAAATGTAGTTCAACAGATAAGACATCAAGCTTGCGAGACTTCTTAATGATGCTATGGAGCTAATGCCAGCCAATTACGTGTAGTACCTGCACTTAATCTTTTTGGGAAAATACGTCAGTTTACACTGGTAAATACATTCAACCGACTCTTTTGTAAATGTTTAATAAAATTGATTTGAATGCACGAGGCACAAATTCCTTTATAACTTGGGAGAATTATTTAAAATTTATAATCTTGTGAACGAATTACATGTTCCTTCTTTGCGTTCAGTAGCCCGGATCGTGCCGGGTTAAAGATCAATAGACACACCACATTTGCGTAAAACCGAGGTGGGTAAACCATCGGCTACGTCTTTTAATAGTATAGACATCATACCGGGTGTACGCCTACACCCGGGTGTCGAGGTCGTGGCCATTTCGTAAAATGATGCCAAGGATATCCGAGACATGGTCATTAACCCCCCAAAGGCTTTTAAGTAACAAGACTGTTTAAATGAGCCAATCAAACTATTCAATTAACCACCTAAGCGATGGAATTATTTGATGCTCAATCAAGCGGTATTTTATATACCGTAACCCAAGCCCGTATAAGGGAAAATAAGTTAAAAGTATTTACCTTTGCAATGTATATTCCTTAATCAATTAAGTCACTGATATCTTTTACTGGGGCTCCTTATTCTGGAACGAAGGTTTTAAAATAACCTATTAGAATCCTAACGGGTCTTTATATTAGCCGTAGCCTAGACCGGTTAGTTTCGAGGGATAGATACGGTTTAATCGCGTGAAAGGCGAAAACCGAGAATGGAATGTGATTCCGACCCAACAAGTTCGGAGACTTGTTTTATATGGGTTTAATGTTCACACTCTGGATTTTGGGGTCAAAATGATATAGTTTGACCCGTATCGGCTAATTTATGTAAACTAGTTACATAAGCCGAACCGTGCGCGCGATAGGCGCAACGGGTAACCGTAGGAGTCCTACACTGTTTTCCTAAGTCAATATACTTTAAAGAGGTTGTGGTATCAGTAGGATACCTTCCATAATGCCCGTAACGAGTTTTAGTTCATTATACGCCCCGTAGGGGTTTTCCGGTCATTTTAAAGACTTTTAAAAGGGATTTCTGAGTTCTACAGGAAACCTGAGTTTCCCGATCAGTTTAATAAGTTTAAAATATCTTATTTATTATTTAAAATCAGTAGCAACTGGAATCGGGTCAAAAGACCTTGTAGAACTCAAGTTTTGGCCAAAAAGGGCATATTCGGTATTTACCGAACCGTAGCCATAACCGCAGGTTATGAGCAGGTTAAAATTAATTAAAAATCTTTAAAAATCCCAAAATATTATTTTAGTACAGTGGGTAAAAGTTTTGGTGACGAATTCTTGGTTTAGGTAGGCGTTATGCTAATTGCGCCGTTTATTACAAAAGTTTCTTATAAATGCGTTAATTAGCATAACTCCCATTCTAGACCTCGGATCGGCGTGAAACTTTCGGGACATGCTTAGAATTTAGTAAGCAAGGTTATGGTCCCTTCACGTGTCCGAAATACTCGTTTTATTTTAAAAAGGGCGTTACGGTCAACTTTTAAGTAATTAACGGAAATGCGTAAAGGACTCGGATAAACAATGAACCGGTCACAGAGGGTTATACCATCATGTAACCTGGTCCTAAGAGAGTCCTAAGGCATATCTATACCTCACTAAAACGGGTCAGAACTGAAGTCAATGCAAAAGTCAAACTTTTGCGACATTCGGCTCCGAACCGGGTCAATATAGCAAATGGTCGATTCAAACGAGTTTAGACAGGTTTATATACTTAACATCATGTTTTATAAGTGTCAAAACAGGTTTCATATCATCTACATTACACATTATTGTAACATCCCAAAACCCGAATGTTTATAATTGCCATGTGTTCTTATATGACTTAGCACGAAACGAATAACTAGGTTATTTAACATAGTTAAGTGTGTGTGGGATTAGAAGTACTAAATGACTAAAGTTATACCCATTTATGCTTTAGTGGCTAACACATGGTGTAACACCCCAAAACTCGAACTATTTAGTTGCTAGAATGTTACTACATCTAAAAGAAGGAAATGTAATAACTAGGTTATTAAACCTAGTTAAGTGTTTTGTTTAAAACAAATAGGGATATGAAGTTGGGTTAAGTATGAACAAGGGACAAACATGAGGGGTTGAAAATGGGCAAAGAGAAAGGCAAAATATAAAACAAAAATTAAAATCATAAAAGCCCATTCTGGGCGTATGTGGGATCGAGCAGAGGAGAAGAAAAGAGGGGGGGTGCCCTCTCAAACCCTAAATCACAGAATCAGAGTGGAATTCAAGATTGAATCTTGTGCATGGACCCAAATACACGATCATCTAGCCCTAACAAACACATGGTAAGTTGTAATTTTGGATTTGATGATGTTTGTATGAATTGGGTTATGATCAAACTATGAAATTGTATGAAATTGTGCATGTAGAGGTGTTAGAATCACCATTTAGATTATGTGTTATGAACAGGTTCAATTAATTTGATGATTTAAAGTGAAACCCACAATTATGAATGAAAGTGGCGACATGGGTGTTCTACCCATGTCCAATTCTTGTTTGATGTACTTGTTCCTAGCTTGAAATATGTTATGTGATGTTAGTCTAGGGTTAATTCTATGAATGGAATGTGATTTTGAGCACTTTCTTAATGATTGGAATTTAGAAGGAGATGACTATGTCTAAACTAGTTGTAAACTATGCATAGTAGGTTGTATGCACACCAAGTGTTTGATGAAATGCTTAACTAGTGGTAATAGATGATATTGTGTCCGTGAAGAGTGTAAATTCCTAGCATAATGAGTTGGTTGTGTTAGTGTTAGTAAATATGCAAAAAGGAAGGTGTCTTGAGTGAATTTCATGTTTCAATTATAATAGTCATGTAATCGGTAAAAGATGGCATCTTAGAGGTCCATGAACCTTGTTGTTGTAAATGATACATATTATGTGATTCATTAGTTTGGTAATCATGAAAGTAATGTGTTGTAAGGGATGACATGTAGAATCTTAATCGAAAGCATTGATGCTAGGACCATGTGTCAACGATTAGTCTAAATGTGAAAAGGTTAGGTGGATAGGATCACAAGTACGTGTGTTGATATTGAATGCTCGGAAGTCAACATGACATGAAAGCCGATTGTTGATGTGATTAATTACCATTGGCTTGTGGATTAACATTCATGTGTATGTAAATGTTAATGAAGGATAGGCCCTCGGAAATGTGGACTTATACCTTCGGAGTTAACAAGACAAGGGAAGCGGTATATCAAGTAAGAAGCATGGGGTCTATGAGGTAAGTGACTTTCGACTCACTTCTTAGTATACATAAGGATTTCTTGTTTGTAAATGAAGGGAAGCTATGTACGGTACGAAATAATTGAAAGTATTAAAATAAGCATTTAAGCGTAAACGGGTCAATTCTTGGTAAAAATGGTAGTAAGCCGAAGACTTAAAAGTCTGAAATTTTATTAATTTGGATGTTGGATTTTAACTCCATAAGATGGAAAATTAAATTACGGACGCGTAGGAAAAAGAATCGGGTAAAACGGACAAGAAATGAGAAAGTTATGACCAAAACTGTAAAAATTCGTCATGCTGAAAGTTGCAGGTCTGAACCAGGCGCAAGGTTGCGCCCCCCTGGCACAAGGTTGCGCCCCTGACTGGTGTCTTCTGTATTGCGCCAGAACTGGCACAAGGTTGCGCCAGATTGGTTTCTTCTTGCGCCAATTGCTGGTTCTTTCATATTTTTCGCATTCTTCAACTCTAAACTTGTGTGAAGGCTATCTAAATACGTTATATGCATTATATAACTATATGTAAGTATGTAAGCATGTACGTGTAGATGAGTTTATGTTTGCATGTATGTTTTCGGGTGTATATAAATAGATGTATGACTATACATATATGAAAGTATGTAGATATGTATTAAATGGGATTGAATGTACACAAAGGAATAAAGCTTGTGTGTATGTATGTAAGTAAGTATGTATGCATGTATGTATGTAGGTATGAGATGTGTATGAACATACGTGTGTAGGTACTTATCCATGAAGTAGGATTTGTTGTGCATGAAAGAAAGGATCTTGTATATATGCTTATATATATGGCTCTAACATGTTTGAATGGTCATGTTACTAATGGCGTGCCATGGTGAATGAAGTGTAACGCAGGAATAGAGAAGAAGTCTCACCGCGGGTCGTATGATCAGATGGAAAGCCGGAATGTAAAGAGTTAACGGAACGGAAAGCGAACGTGAATAGATCTTTTATGTTATAATGCGTACTAATGTTATAAATTTCAATGTGGTGAGCGCAGGTTGTACGAGTCATGAGGATCTTCAAGGATTAGAGATCGAGGATCGAGTCGCAAGACAGATTGTACGGGAACGTTGGTGTTGAAATTTTAGAAAACCCATGTCATGTATTTAATTGTAAATGAGTCGGTTGATGACTTCATGTGAAAAAGTTGTGTTAAAATGAAGTTTTAAGTAAGTCAAGGTAATTATAAGGAAAGAAATTTTATGGTATGCGTTTCCGCTGCAACTTTAGTCATTTACGAATTAGGGTGTTACAAGTTGGTATCAGAGCCCAGGTTTGAGAGAATCAAGTAACTGGAGGTAAATACTTGAACTCAAACCGGTGTGCTCTCGTGACCAAGAACCCGTACAATCTAAGACTCGATCGAGGCCTAAATGCAAAAGCGAATGTAAGTATGTATTAGATTATGTACTTGAAGGAAACTAATAGTGTGTTATGTGCAAGGTAAGCTTAAGAGTTTGAAGAGGGTGATCCGTGAATGCAGAATAGGATGAACGCCAAGGCGGGCGAAGGTGCACTAGGCAAATTAACCCAGGTACACAATACTAATATGTATGAGTACCGATGTCAAAATAAAAAGGAAAGGGTCTCCTTGGGAGGGTAATTATTAAACGAAAGACCATGATGTGGTCTTGGGGAAGTTTTAGAAATATGCACGAAACTGAAACCCATCTCTCGGGCATAAGGCGATGATTACACGAAGGCGCGAAACTAGTGTGTGGATTGCGCACCTGGCCAGTACGCAAGAAGCATATGACGTTCGTGAGACCGTGGCAATTATTGCAGGTATGCCCGGTAGAACGGGGTAGCAGGCGGGCGCTATGTTGTAGCGAATATGAAATAGCAAACCATTGCGGATTTGGTTATGCTAACGAAGGTTATGATAAGCTATGCGAGCCGACCGGTTCTAGCAAACAAGTCGAGCAAGAGTAAGCTACCATCCGTTTTGAACGGGTGACTTTGAATGCTCTTATGAATGCTAGAAGCTTAATCCGTTATACGGATAGAAAGAAGAATTTATGTTAAAAGAGAAAAAAAAAAAAAAAAAAACCCCAATTTCTTGGGTAGTCGAATGTGTATGCTTAACTCTCTTTGAGAGAGTGTTTATGCCAAACCCAATTACTTGGGTAGCCGAATGTGTATGCTTAACTCTCTTTGAGAGAGTGTTTATGCCAAACCCAATTACTTGGGTAGTCGAATGTGTATGCTTAACTCTCTTTGAGAGAGTGTTTATGCCAAACCCAATTACTTGGGTAGTCGAATGTGTATGCTTAACTCTCTTTGAGAGAGTGTTTATGCCAAACCCAATTACTTGGGTAGTCGAATGTGTATGCTTAACTCTCTTTGAGAGAGTGTTTATGCCAAACCCAATTACTTGGGTAGCCGAATGTGTATGCTTAACTCTCTTTGAGAGAGTGTTTATGCCAAACCCAATTACTTGGGTAGTCGAATGTGTATGCTTAACTCTATTTGGGAGTGTTTATGCCAAACCCAATTACTTGGGTAGTTGAATGTGTAAGAAAGAAGAAAGCTCATATGTGGATGGAACTAAAATGAAGTGATTATGATTCGACAACTGAGATGACTAACTTTAAAATCTTGTGTTGCATGTAGAAAATTATGGAATTGGTCTTTTATATAAAAGTGTTATGGAATGCATACTATATGTGAATGCAAGAGTTACGTAAGTGTACGATAAAATGTATACAATGTCGTCCGTATAGTCGATTATGATGTTACGGGCATATGTTGATAAGTTGATAGTTACCTATGGTTAATAGTTGACTCTTGGAAGTCAACAAGCACAAGAAGCATGATTTGACTCGTTATTGCAAAAGCAGGATTATAGGAAGTCGTTTGATACTTGTTATGTTAATATGTGTTAATTTTGATTACCCGATGAATTACGTGTGTTGGAGAGGATATGAAGTTGATTAGATGTTTTAATGCTTGTTAGTAATGACTAAGGAAAGTTAAGTGTGAATTATGCGAATGATATGATTGTTACATGTACAAATAAGTATGCTAATAAGAGCGTGGTTTCGATGAAATGAAAGTATAGGAATCACGTCGTGACGGACTCAAGCATGAAAGGATAACGGGTCAAGAAAAGGCGAGGAATCGGATACGAGCACGGACGCATAAGGTAAGTGATTTCCGTAATCACTTCTTAGTTCAAGTAAGTAATAAAGTGTTGAAATTAATTAAATATGATGTTTGAGGTTAAATATGTAGGAAAGTCTTTTGTCGTAAATGATGGAATTAAAGTCGACTGGAATGCCCTTGATGGGTATTTTGGGCAAACGAATAGTAACAAGTAGTTTAGAAACAAGTTATTGATTAGTGTAATGTCTTGGACAAGTACGGAAGCGAAGAGTATGGTCTTAGTATGCCATAAACCATTTAACGCGCAAATACCCTTAACGGGTCAAAACTAAGTATATGAACGATAATGTGTTAAGAGGATGCAAATTGTCTAAGGACTTATTATTTTATGATAGATGCCACTAATATTATTAGGTTTATAAGAGTTTATGGTAAAACAAACAAGTTGCGTTGATGAATGCATGAACGGGTCGAATTGTGGGTAAGAGGGTAATAAGCCGATAGTGTGTAAGTTAAGATTTTCCTTAAGGCGGTTATAGGATTTTAAGTTCATTTGATAGAATGTGAATTTACAAGCATGTAGGAAGAAACGGGAGGTTAAACGGGTAAGCGGTTCGAAAGTTACGCGCGTTTTAGTGCGTACGAACGATGGAACGGAACTGCAGAAAAGTGGCGTTTCAAGAGGGCGTCGCCGACGGGCTCCCACCCCGTCGCCGACGGGCTCCCAAAACCACCACTTTGGCCGACGGCCTATTTAACTGGATACGGGAAAGTTGGGCGACGGGCATTTTAAGAAGCCGTCGCCGACGGGTACCCACCCCGTCGCCGACGGGTTATCTAGCCCGATTCTCTGATTTTGTCTTGTGTTGCATTTCCGAGTGATCCGTAACGCACCCCGGAGTATCACTCGATGATTCGTAAAGCCTCTCATGAGCATATAGGTATGCACCTTAGTAGATAAGCAAGTATGTACGTTTGTATGCATCTGTACACGTATATAGAAGTTATGTAAGTAAGGTATGTATGACCATGGGTACGTTTATAGTAGGAAAGCTAGTTTTATGTACGCAAGTGAGTACGTACGAAGGTATGCACGTATGTAGGATTGCGTGAAGACATGTGATATGTATGTATGAGTAGTATGAAATGAATCGAATTATCCCGGATAGTAAATGTACAGATGTAATATGGTTAAGTAGGAAGCTAGAAACGAGTTATAACCTTAGGTCTATACGAGTGATAATTGTATGCACTTGGAAAAAGGTTCATCGAATGAAATGTTAAGTGATCGTATGTACTAGAAACTGGCAATATAAAATGAAAGACACTAATAAGAGCTCTGGATCAGACCCTGATTCGCGTGTGATTATGAAAGTTAATTACTAATCTAAGAAGATCACAATGCGTACGATCATAATTATGAATGAATTATGTTGTAATGTGCCCATTAAATTAGTGCGTTAGAAAGGTAAGAGAAGGAACGAGGAAGGTTTCGGGGACAAAACCTTCTTTAAGGGGGGTAGATTTGTAACATCCCAAAACCCGAATGTTTATAATTGCCATGTGTTCTTATATGACTTAGCACGAAACGAATAACTAGGTTATTTAACATAGTTAAGTGTGTGTGGGATTAGAAGTACTAAATGACTAAAGTTATACCCATTTATGCTTTAGTGGCTAACACATGGTGTAACACCCCAAAACTCGAACTATTTAGTTGCTAGAATGTTACTACATCTAAAAGAAGGAAATGTAATAACTAGGTTATTAAACCTAGTTAAGTGTTTTGTTTAAAACAAATAGGGATATGAAGTTGGGTTAAGTATGAACAAGGGACAAACATGAGGGGTTGAAAATGGGCAAAGAGAAAGGCAAAATATAAAACAAAAATTAAAATCATAAAAGCCCATTCTGGGCGTATGTGGGATCGAGCAGAGGAGAAGAAAAGAGGGGGGGAGCCCTCTCAAACCCTAAATCACAGAATCAGAGTGGAATTCAAGATTGAATCTTGTGCATGGACCCAAATACACGATCATCTAGCCCTAACAAACACATGGTAAGTTGTAATTTTGGATTTGATGATGTTTGTATGAATTGGGTTATGATCAAACTATGAAATTGTATGAAATTGTGCATGTAGAGGTGTTAGAATCACCATTTAGATTATGTGTTATGAACAGGTTCAATTAATTTGATGATTTAAAGTGAAACCCACAATTATGAATGAAAGTGGCGACATGGGTGTTCTACCCATGTCCAATTCTTGTTTGATGTACTTGTTCCTAGCTTGAAATATGTTATGTGATGTTAGTCTAGGGTTAATTCTATGAATGGAATGTGATTTTGAGCACTTTCTTAATGATTGGAATTTAGAAGGAGATGACTATGTCTAAACTAGTTGTAAACTATGCATAGTAGGTTGTATGCACACCAAGTGTTTGATGAAATGCTTAACTAGTGGTAATAGATGATATTGTGTCCGTGAAGAGTGTAAATTCCTAGCATAATGAGTTGGTTGTGTTAGTGTTAGTAAATATGCAAAAAGGAAGGTGTCTTGAGTGAATTTCATGTTTCAATTATAATAGTCATGTAATCGGTAAAAGATGGCATCTTAGAGGTCCATGAACCTTGTTGTTGTAAATGATACATATTATGTGATTCATTAGTTTGGTAATCATGAAAGTAATGTGTTGTAAGGGATGACATGTAGAATCTTAATCGAAAGCATTGATGCTAGGACCATGTGTCAACGATTAGTCTAAATGTGAAAAGGTTAGGTGGATAGGATCACAAGTACGTGTGTTGATATTGAATGCTCGGAAGTCAACATGACATGAAAGCCGATTGTTGATGTGATTAATTACCATTGGCTTGTGGATTAACATTCATGTGTATGTAAATGTTAATGAAGGATAGGCCCTCGGAAATGTGGACTTATACCTTCGGAGTTAACAAGACAAGGGAAGCGGTATATCAAGTAAGAAGCATGGGGTCTATGAGGTAAGTGACTTTCGACTCACTTCTTAGTATACATAAGGATTTCTTGTTTGTAAATGAAGGGAAGCTATGTACGGTACGAAATAATTGAAAGTATTAAAATAAGCATTTAAGCGTAAACGGGTCAATTCTTGGTAAAAATGGTAGTAAGCCGAAGACTTAAAAGTCTGAAATTTTATTAATTTGGATGTTGGATTTTAACTCCATAAGATGGAAAATTAAATTACGGACGCGTAGGAAAAAGAATCGGGTAAAACGGACAAGAAATGAGAAAGTTATGACCAAAACTGTAAAAATTCGTCATGCTGAAAGTTGCAGGTCTGAACCAGGCGCAAGGTTGCGCCCCCCTGGCACAAGGTTGCGCCCCTGACTGGTGTCTTCTGTATTGCGCCAGAACTGGCACAAGGTTGCGCCAGATTGGTTTCTTCTTGCGCCAATTGCTGGTTCTTTCATATTTTTCGCATTCTTCAACTCTAAACTTGTGTGAAGGCTATCTAAATACGTTATATGCATTATATAACTATATGTAAGTATGTAAGCATGTACGTGTAGATGAGTTTATGTTTGCATGTATGTTTTCGGGTGTATATAAATAGATGTATGACTATACATATATGAAAGTATGTAGATATGTATTAAATGGGATTGAATGTACACAAAGGAATAAAGCTTGTGTGTATGTATGTAAGTAAGTATGTATGCATGTATGTATGTAGGTATGAGATGTGTATGAACATACGTGTGTAGGTACTTATCCATGAAGTAGGATTTGTTGTGCATGAAAGAAAGGATCTTGTATATATGCTTATATATATGGCTCTAACATGTTTGAATGGTCATGTTACTAATGGCGTGCCATGGTGAATGAAGTGTAACGCAGGAATAGCAAAGAAGTCTCACCGCGGGTCGTATGATCAGATGGAAAGCCGGAATGTAAAGAGTTAACGGAACGGAAAGCAAACGTGAATAGATCTTTTATGTTATAATGCGTACTAATGTTATAAATTTCAATGTGGTGAGCGCAGGTTGTACGAGTCATGAGGATCTTCAAGGATTAGAGATCGAGGATCGAGTCGCAAGACAGATTGTACGGGAACGTTGGTGTTGAAATTTTAGAAAACCCATGTCATGTATTTAATTGTAAATGAGTCGGTTGATGACTTCATGTGAAAAAAGTTGTGTTAAAATGAAGTTTTAAGTAAGTCAAGGAAATTATAAGGAAAGAAATTTTATGGTATGCGTTTCCGCTGCAACTTTAGTCATTTACGAATTAGGGTGTTACAATTATACAAGAATCGCTAAAATAGCTTTCTGTTGACTTTTTAAGCATTCGTATGACTCGACATTTGAACTAGTTAGAGTGGTGATCAGAGGGAACCCTTTTTGGGTTTATTACCCACATAAATACCAACACATAACTACTTTTGATTCGACAATTCACCGAACCATTTGTGAGTTATCGCAAAGTCAATCGTTAGTTACGACGGATTGACTTTTAGGCTAAATTAAGCAAAAACAAAGCTATGGAAGGTATGGCATACTTACAGAGATTTGTTGGAAGATTTAGAACAAGAGAAGAACACTTGAGAGCTTTAGGAATGACCAGAGAAGTGTGTTTGAGGTGTGTGTTAGTTATGAACCTTGGATGTCTATTTATAGTGAAATGTATGCACTTAGATCATCACAACACACCCTACAACTGAGTATGGATGATGGGCAGGTGTCCCAAGGTGTTATAGGTCGAGTAGGGGGCGCCCATGCCTCACTTATTGGCCATATGATCGTTCACAAGCTCAAAAGGCATGCAAGTCCAAACTTTCTGCATCTGGGCGTCCCACGCGGCCCGCATGGGAGAACCATGCATCTTGTACGCGGGCCGCCTGAGTTCAATATCAGACGCGTACAATTTAGGAGGCTCGCGGCCCGCCTCAACTTAACCAAAAATGTAATGCGGCCCGCGAGAGGGTTGTTTTTCAAAGATTTTAAATCTTTTGTAATGATTGCGAAATCCTGGTAATTAATAACGAAATCTTTGGTATTTATTAACCTGACCTTTCGGGTTTGAAGGGGTAACTTTGCGATTTGGCCCTCGATTATTTACAACGAAGGACCTCGTGTTATTTACCCGTATTGTTAAGTCCCTGGTTATCTTTGTTAATTATTCGGAAAGCCTTAACTTTCATTGTTGACGCTTTTAACCCTTCTCGTACGAATTTGATCATAACTTTCTCGTTTTAAAACGGAACTTCGCGGAATTTATATATTATATTCTAGTGAGCGTATTTTACGGTTACAAAGCCTCGGGTACGTCAAAGGGTCACTCAGAGGTATAATTAAACATGTTGACACAGTTAACCCCCGCAGTTTGTAATCTCTCACTTTCTTCCGCGTTTCGCTTCCGTACGATCCATGATTTATTCGTTTGAAGGTACGAGCACCATTTAGGGTTACTATACAGTATACTTACCCTTGTTTGACATTTATAACCCTCGAATTTATATACTTTCAAGGTTTGTCAACATTAGTCCTTTATTAAATATAATACGCCACGTGTAAACTTAAGACACGTGTCAATACATTATTGGACACAAAATTTCGAGGTGTTACATGACGAAGGCCCCACAACTGATGTGGGAAGAGGGTCGGTTAAAAGCGTAGTCGGCGAGATATGCGGCCAACTTGTACGCCAAGTTGGCCCTCCCGCCGCTAAGTAAGTCGTGCAAGAAGAATAGGTCATTTTGGGTGACCCATTCCCTGCTATCATGACGACCGGCGATCGTCACGGCGATACACCGATGTAGGTATCGGTGTAACGAGTCGTAAAGATCAGTCGCCCGTGCCTTCGGGGATCGCTGCTTCGGTTTCGCGAACTTCCCGAACCCAATAGTGCGCCAATACGGCCACAACACGTCAGTGTGCGTGCTGACTGGCGCATCAAAAAATGCGCGGGACCTTGAGTCCTCCTGTGAGTACAGACCCAAGGCAATAGCGAACTGAGGAAGTGTCATCCTCTGACTCTTGCCGCAAATAGAAAAAGCTATGGCCTCTGCCGTCAAAAAATGCTGAAAACCCCCACCCCGGGTGTCCGTAAATGAAAAGGTAGATAAAAACTCTAAAGTAATCTCCCTGTGGGCCCGCTATGCGGCGGCATCAAATAAGCGGTCCCACGGGGAGTTAGCTGGCATGAGCTCCCGGACCCGACCGATCGCTCCAATATCGGTCAAAAACTGAAAATCTATGGTCTGAGGCGCATCCAGCACCATCTCTCGTAATTTGCCCAAAACCCTATAGGCAACCGTACCTCGGGGGATATCTCTAACAAACTGCCCCGTCTCAGTAAAATCGGGTACAACCTCCTCCTCCTGTCCACGTCCACGTCCCCGTCCGCGTCCACGTCCACGGCCCCGACCCTGACCTCGACCTCTACGGGCCGCACCAGCTGCTGATGACTCAGCCATATCGTCTGTAACAAATAACAATTACAACTTAGCAATCACTATACGATTATCGTTAACGTATTATACGAATACTGTTCTTGTATACGAACGTATTGTACATATCATATACGCTCGTACAATGTTTGAATATTCAACAAGTATACGACCGTATACATTATATACGCTCGTATAACCTTTGAACATTCAAACAGGTATACGACCGTATATAAATATACGATCGTATAACGTATGAATATTCAAAGGTTATTCAAGTGTATACGGTCGTATAAATTGTATACGATCGTATACAGTTTGAATAATCAAACATTATACGATCGTATACAATTTATACGACCGTATACACTTGAATAATCAGTTACAATTTTCTGTTTCAAATTTTTTTTTCAAATTGAATTATACAATCGTAATCGTTATGCCTATCTACGCTTTACTATACAAGACCATAATCTAACATGTTACGGAATTTGAAAGTTTACTATACGAAAACGTACCGTATAGGAAGAACGAGAAGAAAACGCCAAAAACGCCGAAGAACGTTGTCCAAGAACGATCCGAGAGAAAACCGAGAGAATTTTTTGTGGAATGTTGAGGCCGTATGGTGGAAATGAGGTCGTATAAAACTTATACGATCTTTTTTCCTGTGTATACGGGCCGTATAAGTGTATACGGCTTGTATACATTAATTTAATTTATTATAATTATGTCATATACTTAATATACGATCACTGTATACGAGGCGTATATTTTTATACGGCCCGTATACAATTCAGTGTTTTTCATTTATTTCCAATTACTATATGCGGAACTGACGAAAATACGGTCGGTATGCGTCAACGTTGATTCGTTTAAACGTTTTTTCAAAATCAATTTCAACAAGTTGCCAAAACATTTATATAACGTGTATGTTGATCATTACAAATTGTCAAAACATGTAAATAACATTTTATATTCACAACATCCCTATATCTATGTAATCCCTGGTCCTATATTCATCAACGATCGTATTATATTGATCAATACGTTCCTTGTAATAGTGATACCAACTTTCTGCTGGCGTATTCCGTGTCAGTTGTCGCCAGTATCCTGATGGGGTTGGCATTGGATATTCCCCTTCTAATCTGACGTGAATAAAATGGTTCCTGTTTACATGTACAAGCGCGACTGTTCGATGCGGAATACTTTCTTCGGCTGTTGTGAACATGGGAAAAAATGAAGCACAGCCAAGGTCACTTAATAAGAGACAAATGACATTCCACCGGTTTGCTATCAGAATCCCCGTGAATGGCATTTGTATCCACTTATGTTCAGGTGCTCCGACTATTTGGTCGGACCAAACTAATGATTCCAGAACTTGTTGATACTGAACTTCATTTATGTTTTTCCAATATTCGTGGAACCGGTTGCACTCATCATGAAGATTCTGCCGTATGAATGGCCACTGCCACTCTTTAAGCGATAAGCCGACCGCTATAGATCGAAACCCACAATTACCATCACCCTGCACATTTTTTATGTGACTGAGGTGTGGATAGAAGCACGGTGGAATGAACTTTTGGTAGTGCAAGAACATATTAACTTGTCCGACAGGCAGCAAAGGTAAATCTGGTGGCTCTTCCTTTGATTTTGCGACCTTGTTTTTTGTTTTCGAATTCTTAGCGCCTTTCGCAATCTCGCCGAAGAACATAGGTGTTTCAGTACAATAACTTTGTGACTCGACAAACGAGTTGTGCTTGGTAGGTTCGATCGCTGACTCTTGTGTGCCAAACCCATCTTGTGAATCACTATACTGGTCCTGCGTTGTAAAAAAGCTGTGTCTAGAAGGCTCCGTAAACGAATCATCCTTCCTTTGTTGCTGAGCTTTTAAAGTTGGACGACCCCGTGTGTTTTTTTTTGCATAACTGGTTGTTTAAGCTTCGTCTTATTGAGTTGTACCAAATCCTTCATTTTTTGAATCAAGTTTTTCTTGAGTTCTCTCGGCTGAGCACTTAAATGTTGTTTGAGAAGCGCAAATTCGCCGTCTAAGTCGAAAGAGTCCACCTTGCTCGGTTCCACTATGGAGTCCAAATTTAACTTTCTCCAAAAAGGGTCTATCAACTCCAACGGGATCATTTCACCTAAGAAACATATCAACAAACAACATAAAACGTCAATAAGATTTTGCGTGATGAAAGGCTATGATTATAAAATGTGGTTGGTCGAATAATGTATTATCATTCGTTGTATACGGTTCCAACCGACACGCGCACGGCAACCCACAGCTTGTATACAAACGGCACGCGCATGTACGGTTATATAACATTAATTTTTCTATTTCATTTACTTCGTCTGATATCAACTCTAGGCAGGCATGTGAAACCTTCTTTAGTAGGAGATTAAATATTGGTTTGTTATGATGACCTAATGTTCGGCTCCTGCTTGTTTCAATGTTGCCTCTGATTTCTGTCACCTGGTTTCTTATGAGCTTATCGATAAGTGGTACCACTTTCTCCAGGATGTAATTAGAGTCGCCTAGGTACTGCTTCAAAAGGGCATGTTGACCCTCTGCCCTGTTCGTTGTACGTTGACCGAAGTTCAGATGTTGGTCGCTCCAGAACGAAACAAACCGGTCTCTATATGGTTGTAACCAGATTGAATCCAAATAGTTCATAATCTCTGTAATCAAAGTCAAGTGCAGTTAAGACAAGTCAAATAAATACGATTATTAAGCAAAAATTATATAAAACTTACCATCGGTTTTTTTGCGTGGCAAGTTTGATCGTATTCGCTCGTACCAGTAGTTGTAGTCATGATCGGTCGTTGACTTAATTAGCTCGCCCCACTTGTAAAGAAACCTTTCCCATTGATCATCTGTTTTAAAGCTTTTCCTGCAATGTTTGAAGATGTTTTGCTGTATGTGCCACCTACACAATGAATGTCTAGCCCTGGGAAACACGGTTGCACATGCGTTCATTAGGGCGCGATCTCTATCCGTTACTATTACACGGGGTTCCATAACACTGTCTAATGAGTGTTTCAACCTCTGTAGAACCCATGTGAAGTTTTCCTGTTTCTCGTTGCTTACGAACGCATGAGCAATGCAAAACGACATCAACGTGGATGTAACGCCGATAATCTGGACCAGCGGCATTTTGTACCGATTCGTCTTGTAGGTGGCGTCTATAAGTAACACATGCGGGAAGGCGCGCCACAAGATGTTCGACTCCGGGTGGATGAAGAAAACATCCTCGGCCCGTTCGCCGTTTTGAGATGTTCTATGGTAAAAAACAAACCCAACCTTCCCCAACCGGTCGAAAAGTATCTGCATTGGAGTCTCGCCGACTTGTTCCATTCGACCCAATTTGGCCCGAGCGTTGTATATGGTGTTTCTTGTTGAGACATTATGGGGGTTCTGTTCTTTAATGGCAGCAAGAATGTCTCGTGGTTTTATGTTCTGATGCGTCATTTGCTCCACCGTCGTCTCTTCTGATGGAGTCAGCCTCATTAGGGACGGATGACCCTCTGGATACAGAAATGGTTCGTGGTTATGTTTAGCTTCATCAACCTTTAGTTCCCAATAACCTAACCTATTTTTGTATGCCCCGATCAGTTGGAACTTGCAACCGGTTTTCCTGGTCCCGCTACGTCTGACCGTGGCTGTTGATTTGTACTCGCCGGCACAATCGCACGTAAGCCAGATTTTTAACGGCTGACCGCTACCCTGTTTATCGTAGATGGTGCGTTTGGTGACGAGGGCGTAGCCATTTACGCGTCCAACGTCTCTACACCACTCTACCAATTCATCCATGCTAGCGAATATCTAACGAAAACACTTATATGTGTCAATTAATGATTAACCAATCGGTTTAGCTTTAGTATAAACGGGTTCGGGTCAGTTTCAGGTTGAACCTGCGAACCCGTTTGGGTTAACGGGTCGGGTTCGGGTCAACATGGTCGGGTTGGCGGCTTGACCCGTTACACATTTATACTATATTATGTTTTTTTAACAATATATTTTACGTCATAAATTAACCCATGAAAGTTCGGGTCGTGTTCGGGTTGTTATGTATGATACGATTTTCGGGTTCGGGTCGAGTTCGGGTTTGTGTAAAATTTTCAGGTTCAGGTCGGGTTGAACCCACCAACCCGCGAACACGACCCGTTGAGCAAACCTAATCTAAGGTTTTAATAAAAACAACATCAAACGTAAAAACACTAAAATAGTTAACGTACAACAAATAAACGTATAATTAAATGTTATACCTGCTTGTTTTGAAACTCACTACGTTCCTGGTCAGCATTTGGACCCTCCGGCGGTCCATCACTTATGGGAGGAGACTGAGAACTATCAGTCGGTGGTCCAAAACTAACAGGAGGGGCTTCAAAATTAACCGGGTGTTGCGATGGATAATAACCAGCATAATTAGGCTGAATTGCATCCAAACCCCAACTATCCTGACCTGCATCCGACGCAAGAATGGAATCGAACGGAGCATTCAGATCAAACATGCCCGCTTTGTTATCTTCATTGTTATCATAACTCCCCTGATTCGCCTCGTTATCAAACACATTAAAAAAGTTACCCCAACCCGACATTATAGCGTAAATAATTTGAATACAGAGAAAAATAGAAGAAACGAATAGAAGTTGAATGAAAATGAATGAAATTAGTGTCGTTTATATAGAGAATTTTACGGAATATTACATCGTTTCAAATGATTAACACGCGAATCGAGGAATCTAACGTCGAATCAAATAACTCGCACGAATATCGAGGAATCTAACGTCTAATCACATAAATCGCACGAGAATCGAGGAATACAACATCGAATCAGAGAATCTTACGTCTACTCGCACGTGAATCGAGGAATAATACGTCGCGTCAAATAGTAATAAAACAATAAAATAAAGGAAATTCATTGTATACGAGCCGTATAGATATATACGACCCGTATAAAGTAGTCGTATAATATATATACGACCACAGTATCATCTTATTTACACATAGTTTATACGGGCTGTATAAAGTTATACGACCCGTAGAGAATAAAGTGAACTGACAATGACAAAGGCCATATGGATTTATTAGGAACCTTAAAATAACTTTATGAAGATCATCCAAATCTGCATGCAATCTTATGTTGTCATATATATTAAATAAATCCGGCAAACACATACCAATTAACAAATGTATTCTGACATTTTAAATAAACAAAAATGTATTTTCTTACCTTTTCTATTCTGTGAAGTAAAAAAAAAAGGTCAATCAAAAGGTCAAATTATTAAAAGAAATTTCCACAATTCAACATGTATTCTGACATTTTAAATTAACAAAAATGTATTTTCTTACCTTTTCTACTCTGTGAAGTAAAAAAAAAAGTAAATCAAACGGTCAAATTATTAAAAGAAATTAAAAAAAAACTTTTTATTAAATTGGATGTAATAAATAGCTATGCCGATAACTGTAAAATAATTTCATTAATATATAGAGCTACAATATGAAAATGCGAAGGTTGGTCTATCCTAATAGTAATAGTAATTATAAATAAAGCAAACATAATGAGTTATGTCCCAATTAAATTTCCCTTTAATTATAAGCTATCATCAATTTCTTTAGCATTTTAGTTACATTATTACTAAATATTGATGGTTGTTAATCATGTTTGTTGGTTAGTGGTACAATTATAATACATTCGTTTCTATGAAGACACTTTGATTGTGACTAGTAGAGACGTGTATTATTCTCATCTTTAAATATATGTCTATGCTTTGAGAAGCATAATTTTGAACACAAATTAAAAGAAGAAAGAAAAAGGATTTTGGAATCAAATTTCAATTCCTCAATACTTCCAACCTTAATCCCTTTTGGTACTTTTACTGTATTGTTCAACACAATTAAGGAAATTTGTGTCACATGCTTCATTCATATACTATAGATCTTGGGTGATAAAGTAGCTAAATTTATATGTAGTCTAATATATCTTTATTTTATATAATGGTTATTCAGATTAAAGAAAAATGAAAATAATAAGGTTTTAAGTCGAACAAGTTAAAATTTCGAACAATCTCACCTTATACTATGTTGAAAGTGTTAGAAGTCATTCACATCTTATTAGTTTGGCTATCGTATTTAATAAAATAATATTTATTAGTTTGGCTATCGTATTTAATAAAATAATATGCCCTTCGTAGCAAAACATGCATAAGTTGTCATAACTAAATGTTGGTTAATTAGAATGACATTTTCGTTAATAAGTTGATAATAATGTGTGTAACACCTCTCACTAATAGATCGTACAAACCAAAGTGCACAAAAGATAATACATACACGAGGGGTTAAACACGTATGCAAGATTTTAGGCCGACATTGATGAAGTAAAGTGGGATACATGAGCCAAAGCAAATACGCAACCATGGTATTAGGTATTTGTAGCTAGTCGTATCTCGTGGTTACATGCTTAATCAATCTCTAACCACAACTATAAAAACATCACACACACAACATGACTACTTTTGTAATTTTCTTTTTAACTAAACAGCTCACACACTAGACTCAAATATGTCCATGGTCTATCTATCATTGTATGCGTGAATGTTAAGGATTAGGACCATTAAAAATCAATGAAGCACATGCATGCCTTCATGAACAACAACTTAGTGTTTATCCAACATACAATAAATTGTGTTTATAATCAGGTTTTGTTATTAAAATCAATTAAGTACCTTATAATTTAAGTGTAAATTTTTTAAATCGTTGGCTCCTAAGTAAGTAAGAGTGAGGCACTGGTGGGCAATGATAGGAGATCCAGGGAAACCTGGGTTTGATCCTGGAGTCAAACGAGTTTTACCGGTAATTTCACCGTCGTGTCTACGGATGGGTGAGTTACCGGGTTTTCCTTGGAATTAGTGGTGGACTCGGCTTACTCTCGGAATACTCGTTTGGTCCAGTTGATACTCTAAGAGTGCTCAGGATTGATTTTGTTGGTCGTTAAAAAAAATAGAGTAACGACAATAGTGATAGCAAACATTTAAGAGCCACCAAACAATTTGACAATGCCACCAAACACACTACAAATGCTCAACCCTCATCACCCACCTGTGTTTATTTGCTGACAAGAGTCACGAAACCAACATGTGAGGTACGTTTGTTGGTATTGCATTAAAGCCACCTTAAATTTTGTCCTTCTGATGCTCTGATATTTTGGTGGTAAAAACTTGAAATATTTATTGAAATAATGTTTTTTAAAAATTATATATGAAATTTAAAAGTTCATAAGTATAAAAATTGGTTAGGTCTTAAGGTTTGTTCATACTTTAAGAAACTTTGTGTGTGTTTATCAAACATATAATCCTTTAGATTCATATGCCATGATATGTACAGCCGTATAATTTGATACAAACAGTTAATTAAATTTTAATTACTTAAAATACATAAGATGATAAGACTTAGAGACGTTTAGTTTATATTTTGTATGAAATGGAAAAAAAAAATTGAATTGACTAACATAATAGTGGCCATGAGATGAGATCCAAACATTGTTTTCGGAATGAAACGAAACCAAATGTGATTTTTTAAAAACATATTACATGATTCCTAACTATAAAAGTAGCTTAATTCAAGGTGTATAAACTATAAAGTAATTTTGTGAGATAATAAAGGTGAAGGGTATTTATAAAACAGAACCAATTTGACAAGTGAAGCAAGTAAAATTGGTCCTAAGGCCAAGCGGGGCACTACGTTAACTTTCCGTTATAATGCAATTCAACGCGTGATGGAGTAACTTTCCCCACCGCCACCGGTTGTTGATAACTCGTGAACATTTAACGCGTGAATTCTTCAACGCGGGATGGTATTAATTTTGTGAGGGTAATTGTTGGTTGGGGGAAAATTTTTGGGTGTGGTGGTGAGTGATGACCATTGCCACCAAAAAAGGTTGTGAGTGATGGAAAAATAGTTGATGACATGACGGAACTTGTTTGGTGCTTGTGAATGATGAAATTCTATCACTAGTGACCATCCACCCCTAAGTGACATCTAAGTGATATTTATGTGGCATCTATATGGCATTTGCCAACTCAAGTAAGGTTGTTTAGTGGTATACCGCAAGGACACCTAGTACCTTAAAAAAGTATATATTTAAATTAGTTACAACTTCATTTTATGTTATCTTTGTCATAATTGGTAACCACTTCTAAATATTTTGATTTAATGTATAGACATATATGACGTATGTGTGTATATGTTGAAAATCTTAATCAAAACACCACATATTACGATTGTGTTTTTTCAGATGCATTTTACATCTATAGCCGGTAGGTTAATAGGTGGTTGAAAGTTTTGGTGGCGAGCACGTTTTTAATTGTTAATTATGTTGTTTTGGATGTTATGGGCAAAGGATTAGGCTCGATTAGGCTTAATGTTTATGGTGTTTAGCCTTAATGTTTTAGCACCACTATAAATAGCCTGATCCTTTATACATTTCATAACTTTCTTAGGAGCTGTTTGGTAGCCTCTGAATGGTCATTAAGAGACTACCTCTTAATGGAACCATTAAGAATTTTACCAATGAGAAGGTAGAAGAATGTGACATGTGATGATTTACTATTCAGATGATAGCTCTTAACCATTCAGACTTGAGGTTACCTCTTATTCATTCAGAGGTTTTAAACCATTAAAAGGTAGCATCTGAATGGTTATTAAGATGCTACCAAACAGCCCCTTACACTTTTTGTCCAGAGTCAAATTTCTTTTGTGTGTTTTGTAGATCCAAATTGTAACCTTCAAACTTTATTAATCATATGGATTAGAGTTTATTTACTTTATGCTTGTGATTTGATTTACGTATTGATTCGGATAACACATGATTCAGTCCATTGTTACACACAATGGATTGTAGATCCAAATCCAGTACGTGGGCCTTATATACGGAAATACGATACCGTCCGAGTCTTTGTCAAAGCACCTGCCACAACACGCGGACAAACTCCTGGTTATTTATTTTTTTCTATAAAATAAAATTTTCTTAGAAGAAAATACTATATTCAATAACACGTGGCCTAGTTGATAAACATTTTCAACTAGAGCTTACAAACCTTTTTATTCAAAATTGTCATCCTTTTCAAACAAAATGCCTTTCTAAGAGAATATTTAGAATATTTGAACAACCTTAAAGCAATGTACAAATGTGCACTTCAAATTATAAATTCATTAGTCAAACCGTCATGAGATCTATACTATATAATAAAAGAAACCACTTTAGGGACACGTGTCATCATATTAGGGCATCTCTTATAGATAATTATTATTTTAGTTTAATTTCTTTAATTAATTATAGATAACCCTCTTATTAAATATTATTTAATTTAATAATATATATTATATAAAAACGTTAATGGAATAAAAGAATAGTATAACATCATCGAAAGTAGATGGGTTATTATTTAATAAAAATTGTAGATAAAGCATCTAATTAATTGTAAATAATTTTTATTATTTAATATAAATTGTAGATAATTATTATTTAATTTAAATTATTAAATTTAATATATGTTTCAAACATTTAAAAAATAACGGATAAAGTTCCATAAAATATCTTATTATTCATTTATATTAATTACCAGGTTAAAAATTATATCTTAATAATTGAAACAAATATCGAGCATTTTCATAACGAGAGTGGATGAAACGATTTTCTTGCTTAAAAAATTATTTACTTATTTAAGAGTAAATTACGATTTTTGCCCCTGTGGTTATATCACTTTTACCCTTTTAGCCCCAAAAAATATTTTTTTAACATCTGAGCCCTAACGTCTTTTTTTAACCCTTTTGGCACCTAACATTTGACGTTAGGGGCTCAGATGTTAAAAAATTCTTTTTTGGGGTAAAATGGTAAAAGTGATATAACCACATGGGCCAAAATCGTAATTTAAAATGCAAGAAGAATAATAACTACATTTATCATACTAATGAATTTATCCAAAAATAACCATTCATTTAAGATGCATCTCACGTCCAGATATTTAAATTTTAAAGTTATATATAATTACCAATATTTATACTTATCTAATTAATTTAAGTATTATTTTGTAGCTATAAGTTTATATAATTGGCTAATTGCTATATGTCTAATCTCGATATTTCAATAATTTTTAAGAAGTAATAAATTAAGACCACTGTTATTTAACTAAAACTTAGGTTATTAAATGTATGTTCACGTGACTTTTAAAACTCATAAGAAAGTAGATGATACATTTGTCTTCTAATCGATGGTTCAAATGCTTTCATATTTACAAACTTGACAAACATCACAAGTTTTGATCATACACGGCACAAAATTTTGTTCGAATATTAGAAAAGCGTCTTAAAATATCATTTTTTAATTATTAAACCTCTGTTATTAACTATTTGATTTTTTATTTACTTAACCCGTGTAATACACGGGGTTATAACCTAGTATATCAATATCTATCAGACTAGTGGGGTGTTCACAATGGAACACGGTATTTAATTTGGTGATTTTTAAGGGTGCATGAGAGGGTTTAGTTCGGTTTTGAGTCATAATCATAATTATAACCAAAATCATTTTGTTTTTGTTAAGGTATTTCAGAAACTAATAGGGCTAATAAGCCGAGCTAGGTCGAGCTAAGCTCGTTTACAACTGAGCTAAACTATACTCATCCATTTTCAAATATTTAAATTTAATTTTTAAACAAAGTATTAACAATTACGGATTTTAATAATATGGTTTTATTTTAAAAATTATATTGTGTAGGAACTAATCGAAATAGAGATGGTTTTTGAAACCAAATTTGTCAACATTTTTTTCATTTGATGAAATGCAAATCATATCGATTAGTCCATTCCGTCATTTCTAAATTTAGAGAGATGAACACAAAAATTGGATGGTTTGCGGGTTACTATCAACAAGCATGGAGTAATCGTCCGAGTGGTGCAAATGATGAAAATGTTTTGGCGACGTCTATCGGTAAATACACCAAGAAACGTGGGAAGTTACCATACATGAAGCCATATGAAATTTTGAGAAAATGTGAGAAGTGGAAACCAGAGCCTAATGAGGTATCAAAAACTAAAAGATCTAAAACGAGCGCGTCAGGGAGTTATGGTGGTGGTGGTGGTGGTTCTGAGGCACGGTGTGCTATCAATATAAACGATAAACTCGAGTTCGAAGATGAAGCTCCAACTCCTGAATCAGAGCATCCAATTGGAAGGGATTGGGCCAAAAAAGCAACAGATGCAAAGGCTTCGAGTTCGAAGAGAACGACCTCAAGTGACGTATAAAAAATGATGCACTTCTTCACAACTTCAACGAGTTTAAGGAGTTACAAATGGAGAGGTACAAAAAGAGAGAAAAAGAAAAGGAAGTAGCACCGGCGAGGGAAATGGAGAGGCTGTAGTTGGATAGGAAGCGCCTCGAAATGAAACTAAAACAACAAAAGGCTGAAGAGTTCCGAATTATGAGAACCAACATTGAAAGTCTACCAGAATGAGACCGTGCGTTGATCTCAAAAATGAAAGACAAGATTGCAAGGAAATGCACCGTAGTAGTTTTTTATTTAAATTATGTCATTTTTTATTTTATTTTACGTAGTTTTTTTAGTTTTGAAGAATTTTTTTTATATTTTATAGATTAGTGTTAAAAAAGGAACAAAATGAAAGGGGAAAGGGGGAGGAAAGCAACCACACCCTTGAAAGAAGGAATGAAAATGAGATAGAAAGGAAGAGTGACGTGATTTTGAAGTGGAGAATGGAGAGAAGAGGGAAATGGAAAGCACACCCACAACCTAATATGAGCACTTTAGGTAAATAGTCAAAGAAAAAAGAGATTTGATGAGTCATTAGCCATATTTTATAGAGCCACAAATTTACCCACCCAATAAAATTATTTCTAAATTTTAGCCAAATGTCTAATATGATTATGGTTGTTAAAATACTGACTGGTCTTTGATTAGTCGCTGATTAATCACTAATCGGTGGTTCACCGATTAATGGTCGATTAATCGTTAGGCGGTCAATGACGGTCCTATTCTTGCAAAATTTTGACTAGATTCTAGCCAAATTTCAACCAAACCTTATAAATTCCCGTCAATTACTTTAAAAAATGGGTCAATGTGGGGTTAAAATATGTCTACTTTAATAAACTACATATAAAAATGTGTGTGTATATATATAACTAAAAATCAC
The DNA here is from genome assembly GCF_002127325.2 of Helianthus annuus. NCBI lineage: Eukaryota > Viridiplantae > Streptophyta > Magnoliopsida > Asterales > Asteraceae > Helianthus > Helianthus annuus. The sequence continues at coordinate 12,124,953 of NC_035440.2, forward strand.
ATATAAAATCCCAAACCGATTAATCCCTATTAATCTCGATTAATCGCTAATCGATACTCCACTGACTATGATAGTAAAACCTTTACCAAGTGGTAAGGGTGGGGTTTACTATCATAGTAGACATTTAGGTAAGATTTAGGAATAATTTTATTGGGTGGGTAAATTTGCGGCTCTAAAACAAAGCTAGTAATCTAGTACGATGAGTAAATATAACTTTACTACTAAATTAAATACAATTTATTGCGATTTAATAGATAGTTAATAAGAGTTACAATAAGTCATGAATAAAGGTAAGGTGTTTTCGTCAAAATATACGTTCTTCAACGCTAGCCTAGAAATTCAATAGCCCGTTTACCAAATTACCAAAATTGAACACAGAAATAATAATAGTTGTAAGAAAAGCTTTGATCTCAGATTTATTTCGCATTCAATTTTTATTTTGAAATAATTATAATAATTGAGTATAATATAACTACTTTAATTTAATATGTGGACCTTATTATATTGAAGAAAACCAATAGTAATTATATAATTTTCTAAACTATGATTATTATATAAAATCGCGTAGAAAAGTCGAGTTGTGACGGCTGCCAAATATTTGTTTCTTGGGGGCTACGTCCCTTCCCATCAAAATATTAACACAGTAAAATGAAAATGACATGCTAACTACTAACACACTTATTAGTTGAATACTAGGTGAGTTTAGACTAGTTTAATCCCAAGATTTTAACATTTATGTCCACGTTCTTCGGTATTTACTTTAGGGTATATGGAGTGGGGTGCGGCAAACTTAGTTTGCCAATTGGTAACACCATCGCCAACATAGTGTGTCACTCAAAAGTTTGCCAAATCGGTGTAAGCTTGCCGAAGTGGTGAAGGGAGGGAAGGAGAGAGAGAGGGGGTGTGTGTGGTGGGGTCCATGTCATCTCAATTAATCACACATTTTTCTTTTTTTTAAATAGTTTACCACTTCACCAAGTGTCTAACCATTGCCAACACTTTTGAGCATAGTTTACCACTTTGACATGGCACACTCTCATTGATTGATTTTTTAGTTTGTCACTCTCAAGTGTCTAACAACTCCTTATACCCTTAGGATAATATGTTTAGTGAAAAGCTTAAGTAAAAATACGTTTAACGTATAAAACGTATGAACTAAAAGTTTTGCTGAAAAAAACGCGGTGACATTTTCGTAATTATCTTGTAGGGTAATTTTGTAAAATGATCTTTTGGGTAATTTTGATATTTGTGGGGTAATTTGTTAGTGTATCATAATTACTCTACAGTCTACAAATGATCTTGTGAAATAATTTTGATCTTGTAAGTTAATTTTGAATTGTATGTTGTTTGATAAAGTAGTAGAGTAATTTTGATAATTACCCTAGAAGCACATTTTACAAAATTACCTTACAAGATTATTTGTAGGGTAATTTTAATAATTACTCTACGGGTAAATAATTACAAAAATGGCACCGTGTTTTTTTTACGTTTTCATGTCTTTCATACGTTTTGTACGATAAGGTTGTTTGTACGGAAACTTTACCCAATATGTTTATTGTATTCTTCTATATGACCTATAAAAGTCCCTGCTAGATTTTTAGAAAAATAAATGCTCTAACATAACGCTTAAATATATAACAAACATATTTACTAAAATCCTAGTTATAACAAGTTATTGATAGGGTATAGGAAATGTGGAATAACAATAGCTACTAAAACAACAAAACAAAAGGTATTTTAAAATAATAGCTAGGATACCCTAGAATGTGGGGCTGCAAAAGAAATCACACGTTCGGCGGAAAGTTTGTTTGTATTCGTTCGTTTATTAAACAAACGAACACAAACAAGATATTTCGTTCATTTAGTTAAATGAACAAACATGAACAGAGGACGCGTTCGTTCATTTATGTTCGTGAACGTTCGGCAAATAAAATACTTCAAAATTCCGGCAAATAAAATATTTAATAAGTGTCAATGTATTATATATTTTGTTCATGAACGTTTGTTTGTGTTCGTTTGTTACCATTTGTGTTCATAAACATCAGCTTGTGCTCATTTGTGTTCATCATCGTTCGTCTTTATTCGTTGCCCAAAATTAACAAAGAAACACAAACGAACACGAACAAGTTTATTTCCTTAACAAACAATCACGAACATAAAATATCGTTCGGTAAGCGTTCATGAACAGTTCGTGAACACATATATTACTTAACAAACGAACATGAACAAAAACTTGTTCGTGTTCATTCAATTTATTTGCAACCCTACTTGAATGTACACATACGCTCCCTTCAAAGAAATCTACGTTGTCATCCCCTTATACCTTGCCGTAGAAGATATTGCTTTAGATTAGGGATGAGCAAATCCTGATCCCGAAAATCCTGATCCCGAATTTCGCCAAAACTGGATACGGATACCGAAATATGTCGGTACGGTAGCGGTATTTGAAGGTAAAATTCGGTATTTTACCGGTACCGATCCCGAAAATACCGATATCGAAAATGCCAAAAGGTGGATACCGTTTCCGGTACCGAAAAAATCGGTACACTATTTTCGAGATCGGGATCAGGATGATATCGGGACGGGATTGGTATTTAAATTTAGAGTACTTTAATTTAATTGGTCCAATTGTGAGAGCAAACCAACAAAGTTCAAGCTAGTACAAAGTAAATTATACAATCAAATATTACCAAAAATAACAATCCGTGTAAAACACAATCCTTTCATACGAGGGAAGAAAGTACCAAGTGCAAGACAGCTGGTTTTTTTAACTTCAATCATAAACACAGGGGACAATACGTTACATGTTCCAAAACAAAAACCACTGGCTGACCTCACACAGTCACACATATCACATGCATTAAAACTCGTACATAAACAAAAATTGCCAATTTGTCCCAAAAAAACAAAACTCCCAACACAAAGACACATAATAACCTTAAAATTACCATCAAAACATATCACAATAAGCAAAAGATATTGTCTTTAAAGTTCAAACACTTGCATAACCTTACAACTCAACAACACTCACTCCTTTGGACGGCTCTAATAGCACAATAAAACCCAAAGGACTCTTCAACAAAAACATATAATAAACTTATAAAAAAACACTTGTAAAATTAAACTCTAATAAAACACTGCAAAACTCATAGGCAAGCGATATTAAGCGGCTGCTCATTCATCAACGGCTCGTCAACCCTCAATGTGTTCATCCAAGCTAGTTCTTCGCGGTTGAGCTCGTCGAAATCCCAATCGGGCAATTCACACGCATCGTTGTCATCGAACCCACACAACTGGAAATCGTCAAGATCCCCAAACCCATCAAGCGGCGAAGCGAGGCTCTCGAATATCGAATCAAGCTCCAAATTCATTTCCAACCCCGCGCCGATTTCCGCCAACGTCATCATCTCATCCGTTCCGATTTTCGTTCCCATTCCCGTTCCCTCGTCTATTTTCACTGATGATGTTTCGGTTTCAGGTTCGGGCTCGAGGACCGACAACGGCGAGCTTCGAGAAATAACACCCACCGATTCTTCCGAAGCCGCGGGTCCGGTTTCGGGTTCGGATCCGGATACGGTTCCGGGTCCGGTTTTAACATGATTTGACCCACCCTTTGAAGCTTCAGCTAGGGTTTCAAACTCAAGTTTTTTCTCTTCATAAGCTCTAGAAGCTTCTTCAGCAGTATTATAAGTCCCAAGCCAGACCCGTCTCTGCTTAAACGGGTCACGGATCTCCGCGGCCCATTTTCCCCATTTCCGTTGCCGGACCCCCCTAAATTTCGACCCGGAAACTCGTTGACTTTGACCCGAGGATTTAGTCAAAACCCTCTTTCGTTTCACACTTGTTTTCTCACCATTATTATTATTACTATCTTGAACCGAACTTGTAACCACCGCCGCCGCCGCCTCAAAACCACCATCAGCCGCCACCGGAATCTTGATTTCCCGAACAATCCGTTTTGACCCGTAGGGTTTGTTATCGGGTTCATCGTCGGAGGAGTCGGTTAGATCCGGGTCGTAACAGATGACCCGGATCTTCCTCATGGGTTTGTTTTGTCCCATGAAGACTTCTTTTGTTTTCAAAAACTCCGGCGGCTCAAATAATAATAACTTTTACTTGTAAAAACAACCAAAAACACAAAACTCTGAAATATAAAAAATAAAATAAAATAAAACTTATTAGGGTTTATGTTAACGGCCCTCTTATAAACAAAAAAAGATCAAATAATCTGTTTATGTGAAACCCACCAAAACACTCTACTCCAGAACAAGTCCTGCAACGTTAAAGTAAACAAAAAAACAACATTAAAATCTGCGAAAAAACATAGATTTATCCGAAGTAAAGTAATAAATAATAATAATAATTACCGTTTTGGCCTCAAACGCATCGAAGCAGTTGGAAAAGATTGAGGAAGACCCTGCTGAGAACACCAGCAGAGAGGGGAGATGATGACGTAAGCAAAGGAAAAATAGAGCTTCAATGGAGCCCTTGTGAACGTCAACAAACCTGCCGACATAAAATCAGGTCGTCTTCTCCGTTAACGCCGTTAGAGAGAGAGGGTGTGTGTGTGTGGGTGTTTTGCGGGGTTCAAAAAAGAGTGAGAATAAGATAAGACAGGAGATACATATAGAAGAAGATGACTGAGAAAATGAATGATATTATAATAATATTATAAAATGTTGGGATGAGGGATGTATGGTTGGGATTTTTTGGTGTAAAAGAAAGTGAAAAAATGGGGAAATTGGAATGGAGTGAACCCACTTGGGTGGAGAAAGGGGAGGAACGCAAATCTCAATAAAACACGGGGATTAATTTATAAATAAAAACATTGAGAATTGCATAGAAAAATGTGTGTGCTTTCTCTCTCTAAAACCCTACTATGTGCCCTGCTTTTTTCTTCTTTTCACTGTTTATCCTAGCGGTCAAAATTCATTAATATGGTAGGTGTCTGTAACCGCCTTTTCGTTAATTGGACTATGAGACTAAAGGTATGGGGCCGGCTAGGACCGGCGCCGGTCCCTCACACCGCCCCCTGGGGCTCGGCTCGGTAAAAGCGGCTCTCCACAGTCGGAGGAGACGGGCCTCCTTTCTCTCACAATAACCTATACGTACATACATATATATATATATATATAAAGGGGCTCATCCCCACCTCCTAGGTCCATCCCCTCCAAGCCGAGCCTACGTGACGGCTCATTCCCTTAGGGATGAGTCTCTCCATACCCACTAGCCTGAGGCTCTTTGCCAATATGAATCGAAGTGGGGTGGGGATGTTAGGCAACGCTTACTAATTAAACTGTGCCAACATTGGTCACAGTCTTGTCCTATTAGCGTGGCTTTGAATCCCGTCGTTGGATGGGGACCGGTGTAAGCTGGCTAGCTAGGATTGGTTGTTGAAGTTGGAACGTTTGAGGTAGCCGTTAGCCAACGGCTAGTTTATTAAAAAAAATCTTTTTTATACCTTATAAATACTACCCATTTTTTACCACTTCTCTACATCTCTATTTTTTCTATCTCTATATTTGTATAAATTTAACCCACATCCTCTACAATGCATCCTTTTAACCGTGGATACGACCCAAACAACCCATTTGAATACCAAGAAAACCCGAACCCTAGCTCGTCACAAAACCGTCAGCCAACAAACTGCAACCCTCCTCAAGGTTTAGTCTACTCACTGTATCCCAAACTAGCGGGAATCGCGTCGTATATAGGAAATCGTGTGTTCACGAACTTTCCATACGACGAATCATCTATTCCCGTCGTTAACCTTTCCCAACCCGATTCCGTACCCGAAACACGACCGCAAAATGTTTGTGGTTCGTCATCCAAACCGGCCAAAAAAAGAAGTCACAAGAAAAAAACGGATGAAGAGAAGACACTAGCGCCCGCTCAATGAACACAAATAAAGTGGACGCCTCAAGAAGAAACCGTGTTGGCAAGATGTTATATCAACAACTCGCAAGATCCGATTAAAGGTACTTTTTATATAATAATATTATTTTTTTCAGTTTTAATATAATTCTTTTATAATGCCTAATTTGTTTTTTTGAAATTGGGAATTCACGACACCGCAAAGATTTTTGGGATTGCACTAAGAAATCCTTTCATACGCAAATGAAAAGCGAGGAGGTGCATCGTGAAAATGATAGCTTCTCGTCCAAGTGGGATGACCTAAATACACATGTCACCGCGTTCAACGGTTTTTTCCATAAGGCGAAGAACTCGCCAAGGAGCGGTGAAACGGATGCGGACTTTATCAAGAATGCCATTATAGCATACAGAGAAAACAAGAAGCACGAGTTCAAGTACATGCATTATTGGGATGTATGTAGATATGCTTCTAAATGGGCGAGAGTTTCTACTGCTAGCGAATCAACTTCATTCAAAAGAGCACGAACACCCTCGTCCCAAGCTCAGTCTGATGCTTATGATCAAAAGTTTGATCTAAATTCGGATAATTTTGATAATTCACCCCGCCCACCAGGTAGAGACACGTCAAAAAAGCGGGTTCAAAGAGGGGGATCGGGTTCGACATCAGGTTCGGCCTCAGGTTCGGCCCCTAACTCGACCTCGGGATAAGGGTTGTACACCGACCAGTTGGAAGAAACCGGGACGAAAATCGACACATTCAATTTCATCCAACAACAAAGGATCATGATGAGGAAAAATATCCAAGCCGCGTACGATAAAAAACATCTCTAAAAGAAAAACGCCAGAATATGAAATTTCTTGCCATGCCCGTCGATCATCTTAGCGGCCCAGATTTGGAATTGACGTTGCAAATGAAACAAGAAATCTTGAATAAATATGATATGGGCCAATCTTGAAGTATTTAATCTTTTTTTATAGCTTTTCTTATTTTATGTAGTGATTCTTAATTTTATTTGTAGTTTTTAAAAAATTATATGTAATATTATATTTTAGTTAAATGAAATTTTAAATAGTTTTGAAAAAATAAACCTAACAAATTACACATGGTCGGCCATGTAATCCGAAGCCACGCCAACCCACACCCAGCCGTAGCCCGGCCACACCACACCTTGGGGACCCCACAACCGCCACTTGTCGATTAATGCCCCAAACCAAAGCCCCCCCACACCCTACAGCCTAAGTGTTAAACAAGTAAGAAGTCTAACCCAACTACACTGCAAGTATGTTTTTTCTAACCTTTGGATCTTACTTTCTCTCTACTTCAAATAACTATCCTTACGCCGAGGATGGTCGAAGAGTGGCCCTCCCATCTCTGCGACGAGCTTAACGATTTTCTGTTTTGCAGGTTCTTCCTTCTATAAGATTCAATCCACTAGTTCAGCCGAAGGACTGGATTTTGAATCTTTACATGTCATTTTGCAATATTTGAACTCACAACCACTTATTACCACTTATTGATTGAGAAATAAATCCTTTTATCATCAAGGTACCCCCTTTGAGATGTTTAGTAGGTTAATTAAACAGTATAAAATACATTTTACTAAATGTAATACAGGCGGTGAAACTTTTATTAAGGTAGATTTTCAAATTTATGCAATGGTTTAACTAAAATTTTGAAAATCGAAGATCGGTTGAGTGGTGGACTATTTCAACCTCGACATCCACACGCGTTAAGAGAATAAAGAAAAACAGGGAAATGAGCCCCTTGGCGCCCCACTCATTTGGGCAATATGGTTTAATGGAGAGGATGGTTGACTTGGCATGAGTTTAACGCCCACTACAGGCAATCTTAACGGTGTTCATGCTCCGTTTCGGCTAAAACTTATTACAAAACCGATGGTAACATATACATATTAATGTACGGTCGGACTAATTTATGCGTTTTAGTCCAAACCAAACCAGGCAGTTCCAGTTTGTAAATGAGTTTAGCCCAAGCCAAAGATGGTTCTAACTCATTTTGTTTAAACCTAAGGGTGTGCAATAAACAATCTGTTAACTGAAACCGAACCGAAATTAATCGAAAACGAATTAACCGAAAATCAGTTATTAGTTATTTTTTTACCCTTGGTTAACCAAAATTAACCGAACCGAACCATTTATATTTTCATATATTTCTAGATTTTATACCACAATTTCATATATTTAATGTTTTATACTTTCATTTCCTATATTTATACCTCCATTTCATTTATTTATACATTCATTTCATGTATTTATACATCTATTTAATGTACTTATACCTCTATTACATATAATTATAAGCAAAAATTTTAGCCCTTGTTTGATTTGGTTATTAACCGAACCGAAAACCGACTAGTTAACCGAATTAGCCAAGCCGATTAACCGATGACTTTGATTACGATTAATACCAATTACAAAACCGAACCGTAGTCACCCCGATTTAAATTAAAACTCATATACAGAGAGAGATAATATCCTCAAAATGCATAATTGGCTTTATATTTTTTATTAGAACAAATCAAATCTAACAAAAATCATAGCATTAACATATTTTTGTCCGATTATATTCATTTGCGTGTATGATTTTGGGATATACATCATGTGTTAGCAAGTCGGGGTTTAAAAATTGAAGTTTCCGGGGTTTATAAACGAAGGGTATACAAATTTTGTTGTTCAAAATACAAAAGATATAAACTTATTTATCTTTTCTTAAATAAATGAGTCTCGCGCTTTTTACTAGCGGAGCTCGCGTTCAACATCCAGACGAATAAGATATACAACCCGCACTTAGAGTAAACACTACATCTCGTTATACGCGCCGAGCCGGATCATTTAACTCGAGTCTGAGCCCAAACCCAACTTAACCCGGCAATGCTCGACTTGTTTACATCCCCTAGTTGCTGACGTGTGATTGCAAGTGATATTATTAATATTTTCCTAAGTTAGCCGCCTAATAAATTTGGTGCATATGGTTGATAGACGTGTTTAATTTTTAGCTATTGATTCCTTTTGACGAATTAGTGGCATTGGTTTTCTTTATAGTTAAGTGTTGATTGTAACGTTTATTAGATGTGAGGTGTCCATATATAATGTTTAATGTGTCTATATGATATTGATGGCTTCAATATATGAAACATTTTTTTTCTCTTTCTATCTCTATCAACACCAAACTCTATTATTGTTGCATATATCTTCCCTCTCATCGCACTACGACTATTCTTATGAATTATGATCACCTTCATCGCCACCTTTTTGCCCTACATTTATCTACCACCACAAACTTCTTCAAACTTTGATTTTTAATCGTTTATTTATTTTCGATCCCATGGTCAACATAAACCTCCATAGATGTAGACATTTAAATTCAATTCTTCCACAAAATGCACCCACAATGTAGATAGTTTGATGAGATTAATTTTTAAGTTGTGATGCATTTGGGTGACAAATTATCAAGTTTAATTTGTTAAACAATTTAATAATATATATGTTATACACGTTAAACATGCTTCTACCTACAACAAAGAGGGCGTTCGGGTTGAGTTTTGAAAATAGATTGTGCGTTTTGAATAATCAGAATAAGATAATTAACTGTAACAAAACGTGATGTTGAAAGATAGTGTTTGAATTTGATTATGTTGCTTGATATCACAATAATCAGATAATCAACTATTTGAGTGTTTGACAAAACAGACAAATATATATTTAAAAAATAAACAAGTGAAAATCCTTTTCTAAACGCAAATAATCAATTTTTGAAAAACTACGTTTTGTTGCAGTAGGGGGGAGCTGCTTTTGGAAAACTGCGTTTTGTAACTTTCTAAACGCAAATATTCAATTTTTTTTTACCCAAACACTAAAAACTGCAAAAATGCAATTCATACATAGTACATATGCATCTAGGATTAGGTTCAAGAGTGAACACTAGTGTAGCTTGCGAACTGCGTGAACTAATCCTGACCATACACGTGTGTAGATCAATGGCTAGGATTTGATGTTGAAATACACTAGTGTATTTTACGATTTGATGATGAGATCGTGGCCATACATGTGTCTAGATCAATGGCCATGATTTGTTCACTCAGTTTGCAAATATACTAGCGTTCACTCTAGAATCCCACCCTATGCATCTAATCCTAAACATTTGTATCGATGCACCTAAATCCTAAATCTTATATAATAAAAGCGTACGGAGTGGAAGCCGAGAAAGGTTTCACTGATCGACCCTGACTAGGAACATTGTTCCCCGGTCTCAGGGAATCAAATTTCACTCTCCGATCGATGGGTATTCATCATTCTTCATCGATGCAAAAAGAGGGTGATTTGGAACGTTGGGACAAAACAAACGACCACATGACTTTAAACACTCTAACTAAATAAACCATTTCCACTATTTTTTTCTCACAAAACTCTATTCCTCTCGCTCTCATTATTTTTACCTTTTCTACACAAAAGGGATTCATCATCTCAACATGGTAAAAAAAAAAAAAAACCAATTTCGAAAGCCTCGGATGAAAACTCAAGATGCATCATCGTCAAAACAACCGGTTCAACAACCAAACGCATTTGAGACACCACTATATCGTCTTGAATTGTAACCGCCATCCTACTACAACCAATACAACCACTACCCGCCATCACAACACATTGAAAACTTCAATCCAATGTCATCGCAAATTGGGAATCAAAGTGGGTATGAATTAAATCAGGACGAAATAAGTATAGAGGATGAGGAAATAGAAGAACCTTTCTAAAAGCAAAGGTAACGGAAAAGCTAAGCCGACAAGGTGGACTGATAAAGAAGATGTCGCATTGGCGAAAGTGTGGATTTATAGCTCGGAAGATCCAATCCATGACAATGAACAAAGTAATGAAGACCTCAAGAAACCATTTTTTTTTTCAATTTTATTCATTTATTTTAAAGTACTTATTACGTTAATAACCAATGTTAATTTAATTATTTTATACGCAATAATAAATATATATTAAATAAAATTTATACATATAATCAGTTTGTTTAGGCTCGTAAGCTGGCTCGAGTTTGATAAGGGAAGCTCATGCTCATTTATTAATAAATATAAGCTAATCTTTAGGTTAACGTTTCTTTAAGTTTGGCTCGTTTAAAGCTTTTCAAAAGCTAATCTCAAGTTTCAGCTCGTTTATCTATATCAAGCCTTTTGGTTTTAAGTTTCACATTATCTGGGGGTTTTTTAAGCTTCAGATTAATCGAGCAAGATTTGCCAAGGAAAATGACGTGTTGGAGGAACCTAGGGTTCCACCCCCAAAGTCTCAGTTTGCTTATCGGAAAGCAGATAAGGAATACAAGCACAATAAGAAGGAGGCTTTTATTAGGAATGGCTGTTCGTTTTCGTCGGCTTTGATGAAAAATTTAGAAGTGCCAGGGAACCCGGAAACACATGATCTGGGCAGTGACAAGGTGGTGGATGTTCATGGTGAAACCAGCGCATTTTTTGACCTGCATGGTAGGGCAGTGGTGGGGAGAGTCAACGATTTCGATTGTCTGATAAACATGAAAGTTAACTTGAACAAGGCAGAAATCTCTGGATTCAAGCTTCACTATATTGGGGGGTTGATCGGAGTGTCGCGCTCCGGTCAAAGATAATATTTATATACCCTAATTACCCTTAACAAATAGCTAGTGGTAGTGAGGGGTCGAACCACGAAGAGTATGTGGTTTGTGTACGGATTTGATTGAATTATGAAGTTGTCACAATTATGAAGATTGCTAAGATATATTTTTTTGTGTTTTTGTTTGATTGGAAGATGTGAATTAGAATTACTAAAATGATTAGTTAAATTAACTACTCGAGATTACTAAATGCAAGAATTGAAAATGATTGTTTGAACAATAATGAGAAAACAAGGTTCACACCCGGTTTCAACAATTGCAAGACTTAGGGTTACTATGTATTTTAATTAGTTTCACTTGAAATAGTTCATTAACGGATCACAATCACAAAACTTAGGTGTCAATCACTATCAACGTCGTAAACAACGGACCATGATACACTTCGTTACTTTGGACTAGCAAATCCTACCAAAAGACAAGGCATAAATACGTGTACTCATTTCACAAAGTCAAATTTAATCATTCACTCGACAGTTTGCAAATTCAATACCAACGTAGGACAATTGTCTAAGATTCAAACGCAATTCAAGTTGTCACAAAACAATTAACAAAACATAATAAACCCTAAACCTTACAAAAGTCTACACCGGGGTGAAACCTCCAAGAAATTAGCCAAGCATGATCGAAGAAAGTTGATCACCGGATGTTGGAAGCATGAATTGGATCATTGTGAAGCTTGAAGATGGATTGATGGATGAAGGTTATGGATTTGGATGATTGGTGATGGTGAAGGGATGAGTGAATTGATGGATTGGGGAATTCGTGGAGCTAGGGTTTCGAATCAAGAAGATGATGATGAATTGTTCTTGATTCGGGTTGTAGAGAGGATGATTGGTGGAATGATAGGTGATGATGGTGATTAGGGGCCCCCAAGATGATATTCAAACTTCAAAAAAATGTGTAACCCCCGTTTCTTGGTCAAAATTGATGTTATAACTCGTCCCAACTCAAAAATAAAGTTTTTTCGCGATATGAGAATGCAGATGGCGTCGCCGACGGCCATTTAGGGCGTCCCCGACGGCCCTTGGAAGTCTCAGTTTCGCCCGACGGCTTAATTAGCTGTTTACGGAGGTTTTTGGCCGACGGAACAATCCAGAGGGCGTCGCCGACGGCCCTTTTGGGCGTCCCCGACGCTGCCTGGTTTTGTCGGTTTCGTCCAAAACTGTTTTCTTCATAACTTTTTCGTTATAGCTCCGTTTTACTCACCGTTTTCGCCCACGTTCTCATAATTCAGCCCTCTATCATGCCATCTTCTAATATATTCATTTTAAATCCATCAACATTCCCCAAAATACATCCAATCTTAGTGATTAACCCGGTTTTCTTCATTTCACATCCCCGGTTGATCCGTTTCGCGTCCCGGTGCTCCGTTTAGCTCCCGATTAGCTCCTTAAACTCTTTTAGACCTGTAAAACACAAATCTCATTAAAAGTAGGCTATTCAAGATTAAAAGCTACGTAAAAACATCAACTTAAGCATAAACGATCACCGGTTTTCAACTACGTATCACATCCCCACACTTGTCGTTTGCTTGCCCTCAAGCAAATCTGTTTTTCACTTTCATGTGGGTCGAACAAAGAATACACTCTCCATTCCCGAGACGAAGGTTAAGGTTTAATGTCATATCCAAGTTCAAACTTTTTTACAATTTCCAACATATTTAGCAATAATTGATTAATTATGTAAAAAATAGTTATCCAAGATTAACCCGCCCGTGAAACTAACAAGTCATACATATCCCTCACAATGTTCTCTCCACTCGGCTTGTAAATTGGCTAATGTTTATAATGTATTAGCACTTCAAAGAATATTCACTCAAAACCGATTAGAACACATACCCGCATAAGCTTGCAACTCAATCATTCTCCACCATCGATCACGAATACTAAGCACAAGTCATAAGGTCTTTGTAAGGGTTGTAACGGGGCTAGGCTAAGGGTAGGAAATCGGATATTTTAAAGTGGCTAAGGCGATGAAAATTCGATTTTTATTACAAAACAACTAATCTAACATAATTAACTATAAACATCAAGCTAAGAGGCAACGAGTTTCGCCTTTTATTCAATAGCTACTACTCATATTTTTTTGTATTTTCTCAACGATTTTTTTTATTCTCTTTTTTTCCGCAACATTTTCTGATTGATTTTTTTTTTTTTTTTGCAAACATAACTATACAAACAAATAATCCTACAATCGAATTTTCATCACACGGGTTTAAAAGAAAAGGTTTAACGGTTATGGGCTAAACGGGTTGTCAAACGAAAGGTTTAGGCTCAAAGTGGGCGACTAGGGGATTTGTTTGGGTAAGGATAAATAATTGGTGTAAAACGGAAAAGGTTTACCTAATGCCTTGATCATTCTTGTGCTTGTATTCGGTCTATGGTCTCAAGCGTATCGAAAGTTGCAAGTTCTACAATACATGACTAATGGTCCACTCAAACAAAGAAACATACATATGTAATTCTATGATATAAAAGTGGCTCAAAACCTCACATATCTAAAGGGTATGGTATGTGACATGCATAAAATACTAGTTTCTTAGGCGGATTATTCCCAAATAACCACCCACTAAATACCCGTCATGCTATTAATTTGAACTTGACCATGACAAAAGACCAAATGGGTTGTGCCATCCCTCGTTGACTTAGTTACTTGTGCTTTTTAGATCGCTTCAAACAAAGACATTTTTGAAAAATTTTTGAAATTTTCCCCCATCCCCACACTTGAGGTAAACATTGTCCTCAATGTGTAGTATTTAAATGAACGGGTCAAAAATCGAAAACTTTTACTAACTCCCCCATCCCCACACTTGAGGCAAACATTGTCCTCAATGTGTAAGAACTAGAGTTTTTTTAAAAAAAACGCACAAGGGATGTGACATGACTAACTTCCCCAAAATTTCACCCCGGAAAAATAATATACAATTTACAAACCACTTATTTGCTAACTAAAAATCAAAAGTAAAAAGAAACGTATGCACCTGATTTTTGAGCTCATTCCTCGTGTGCTCTTCTTCTCTTCAAGAAAGCGGTTGTCCCACGAACACGATGTACCTACAAATCTTAACCTTTGTGTAGAAGCATGCTTCTCACAACCATCAAAATTTGTTAGTTACCTAGTTCTACCACTTTTATGAAACTATTACCAAGCCATACGTTATTTCACTTTGATTTATGTGGAAAATAATTTACAACAATAACAAACCTAACTCACTTTCGTAGGAATCACGGTTGCATTTAGCGCATGCAACAAGCCCTTTTAAACCCCCAATAGCTTGGAAGGACGAGTAGGTCTCGTGAGGGTTATATAGGGAACACACCCACAACGTTCATTTATCTATTAAAACAAAATAACAAATTATACAACAACAACAATACTAACTAAACTACGAATAACAACTAAAACGAAATGCGAAATAAAATATACAACAACAATTAACTTACCACCTCATGGTGGTCGAATGGCATGCTTGCCGTCCACGAGCTCCTCAAAATCACCCACCGGTGATTCGTACCATTTGTTGCCAAACGGTCCAAACTTCCTCACCTCCTCTTCCTTTTTCTTTTCTAGAGGTGACTTCTTTGCTTTCTTCTTCTTGACCGTCTTCTTCTTTGTTTCTCCAAACCTATCAACCATAGCACAAACCTTTTTGTTTGGATTCATGTCCTTTTTAGGACACTTATCCTCACCGAGTGGGTTAGTAAATTTTGGAAAAACATTTAAATTTAATTCTTGGTCCCCAAACTTCATGCTTACCATTCCCGTTGCACAATTTATGATGGCATTAGCTGTTGCAAGGAACGGTCTACCTAGTATGACTATCGGCTGGGTGTCCTCAACACACCCAACATAGTCTACTACTAAAAAGTCCACTGGGTAATAGCAATCTTCCACCTTCACAATCACATCTTCCACCATCCCCCTTGGATGCGTGGGAGTCTGATCGGCCAATACCACGGGAGTATCAAACTTTTTCAATGGACCAAAATCGTATTGGTCATACAAACTCCCGGGCAAGATGCTCACACAAGCTCCAAGATCGAGGAGCGCCCTCTCGATTTTAAATGCTCCAATTTGAATTGGAATAAGAGGATCTCCAGGAT
The DNA here is from genome assembly GCF_002127325.2 of Helianthus annuus. Taxonomy (NCBI): domain Eukaryota; kingdom Viridiplantae; phylum Streptophyta; class Magnoliopsida; order Asterales; family Asteraceae; genus Helianthus; species Helianthus annuus. The sequence goes on from NC_035440.2 coordinate 12,140,598, forward strand.
CTTGAGCTTTTTGGGGGAGCACACTCGATAAAACGGCACTAACATGAGATATCAAATCAACCGGTTCGGGTAATTTGTTGTGCCGTTTTTCGATGCTTAACTCCTTTAAGCATTCCACATAGGCCGGAACCTTTTTAATGTCATCGAGTAACGGTAAATTAATTTTTGCATGTTTAAAATTTTCCCACCTCTCGTCCTTCAGTGGGTACCGTTCCTCAACTTTTGATGCATTAATCGGTTTAATTTGATTTAAACAATTTTCACAAAAAGAATTTTTATTCATTTTTTCAATTATAATTTGTGAAATCGTTTCTTGTTCATTTTTACTTTCCGACTCATCTCTAGTATTTCCCACTACACCATCAACGCATTGTGGTGGTGGAATGCTTTCAACACTACTACAAACCTCATCATTTGAAAGAAGACTTACCGCGCTAATGTGTACATTCCTTACATTGCCCGTGCTTGAGCTTTGATGCTTAGGGTTCACCGTGGTGTCACTTGGGAGCTTTCCCATGCTCCCCCTCATTTGTGCCATTTCCTCCGCAAGTTGGCCCACTTGTTTTGCTAATGCTTCATGCGATTTGTCCCGAATTTCGTTCTCCTTCTTGGACTCTTGCATCATTGAAAGCATTGCATCCATTTTGGCACTCAAATCACCACCACCTCCTTGATTATTCGTCGACCCGTGACCATCTTGATTGTAACTTCTTTGGCGAGTTTGGTGAGAATACCCACCTTGATTCCCTGATTGAAAATTCGGGTTCATTTGGTTGGAGGCGTTACCATACCTAAAGTTAGGATGGTTCCTCAACCCGGGGTGGTAAGTGTTGGAGTTCATATCATATTGCCTTTGGTCCCCATACACTTGATTTACCTCTACGGTGGCTCGACAATTCTCAGTCCGGTGACCGATGTCTCCGCATTCTTCACATACGGCGTATTGCACCGCATTCACTTCCCTTTTCTTCATGCGAGCCAACTCTCGCTCTAACGTTTCAATTCGATCCTTAGAATTCGCATCACGATCGGGCCAAGACCTTGAGGTGGGGTGTTTTTTTGCTCGATCAGCAGATTCTTTCTCTTTTGACCGTTTGCTCATCCGTTCCAAAAACTCCCAATCATCGTCTTCATGGTTGCTCAAAAGAGTCCCGTTACTTGTCGATTCGAGACGATTCCATGTTGTGTCATCCAACCCACGTACAAAACACTTCACCAATTCCCACTTTTCTATTTGGTGATGTGGGCATCTCCTCATCAATTCTTTAAATCGAGTGAATGCTTCATGCAACGGTTCACTCGATAGTTGCCGAAACGACCTTATTTCATCCCTAGCGTCGTCGGTCTTCGCCATCGAATAGTATTCATCTAAAAAGGCTTGTTGCATCTCACCCCATGTTCGAATACTATTGGCCGGAAGTGTAAGGAACCACTGTTTTGCTTTATCTTTCAATGAAAATTGAAATAGCCGAAGCTTCACTTCCTCTAGTGCGAAATTGTGCCCTCCAATAGTATCACAAATAGACGAGAACTCCGTTAAATGAGTGTACGGCTCATCATTGGACCTCCCGTTGAAATGAGGAAGGATGTTGATGTAATGCGGCTTACAATCAAACATCCTCCTTTCGCATACTATCGGAGAATTGTTCTCGGTCACTATCGGTCGGAAACGGTCATTTACTCCCCGTGGAGGTTGTTGACGACGTTGTGGCCCATTAACTTCTTGATCGACCGGTCTTCGATTATCCCGTCTTCCACCCCTTCGATCCTCTCTTCGATTATCCCTCGGGTTACCACCTCCCACAAAACGAGGAATCCGGTTAGGGTTTACATTGTTGTTGTTATTATTGTTGTTGTAAAACCCTTCATTCCGGTTCCGTTGGTTATTGTTTTGTGGTTGACGGTTGTTCCCATAGCCATCGTTTCTTCCACCTCCGTACCCATAATAATCTTCCCCAACATAATTGGCGTTTTGATACCCAAACTCCTCATCGTCGTACATTCGAGCATTGTATACGTTTCCCCTATTCACGTAGCCCCAATCTTCATCATCATTAGCTCGATCATCGTAATACCCCCCATCGTCCGAATTTTCCGTATGAATGCTTACGTGTTCCGGCGATTGATAACCGGGAACACTATACGGTTCGTCATCGGGAATTGCATTCCTTAAATCGTCGATGTTGAAAAACGGGTCTTCATTTACGGGATTGCCGCGATCACGGTTACCTCTTCGATCGGAGTTGACATTCCGATCATCAAGATTGATAGGTAACGATGCTTGTCGGTGAAGGGGTTGTTGTTGAGGTGTTCGTTGGGCGTTGTTGGTATTTTGGTTTCGGAAAGGTGGAGTGGGTGGTCTTGCATTGGTGTTACCACCCGGTTGCTCTTGAGCGGGATAAAAGGTTCCTCGGGATTGGAATTGATTTGGGTGGAGGTTTTGGTTTGGGTTAAATTCTTGGTTGGAATTTTGGTTTGCCATTGAATCGGTTTCAATGGTCGGTGTGAGTGGTGGTGTTTGGTTGGTTTGATTAGAAGCAAGAGTTGCTTCTAACCGGCTTGCTAAGTTTCTTCTTGCGAGTCTTTCAATTTCCGGTTCGTAGACTAGCGGTGAAGTCCTCCCGGAATTTCGTGTACGCATGCACTACCTGTAACCTGCACAAGTAACACACCCCGCGTAACAAGGAAAAAGACAAGACAAAAAGAAAGCAAAACAATTTAAACAGTTAATCACACAAATTCAAACAATATCCAAACACAAAGCGCACGCACTCCCCGGCAACGGCGCCAAAATTTGATCGGAGTGTCGCGCTCCGGTCAAAGATAATATTTATAAGCCCTAAATACCCTTAACAAATAGCTAGTGGTAGTGAGGGGTCGAACCACGAAGAGTATGTGGTTTGCGAATGGACTTTGAATGAAATGTAGAAATTGTCACTTTTATGAAAATATTACCAAGTCATACATTAATTTACTTTGATTTATGTGGAAAAATAATTTACAACAATAACAAGCCTAACTCACTTTCGTAGGAATCACGGTTGCATTTAGCTTATGCAACAAGCCCTTTTAAACCTCCCGATAGCTCGGGAGGACGAGTAGGTCTCGTGAGGGTTATATAGGGAACACACCCACAACGTTCATTTACTACTAAAATAAAATAAAACAAATAATAATACAAACTTTACAACAATCATACCTTATTTACCTCTCATGGTGGTCGAAGTGCACATTTGCCTACCGAGTTTCCAACATACGCTCGGTAATTAGCATGTCGAATCCATACTCTTTTTATTAAATTCGGCATACGCAATGTACAACTTCGGGGTCGTCTCTTAACAACATGGCCAATGTCTTGCAACGCCACCCTTCGAATCCTTATGCCTGAACCCGCATCCCTAACTTTGTTGGTTGGAGTGATAAGTTTGGGAGAAGGATGAATATGAATGTGAGCTTCTTTCGAATCCGATTCGTCTTGCGGTGTCATGTCTTCCGCCCGTTTCAAACATTCAACTTCTTGCTCCGGAAGTTCCATAACCTCTTCCACCACATCACCATCAACCATGGTACCATTAGCCAAAGCCTCTTGGTCTCGCCTAAGTTGTGCCATCTCCTCGGTTAATTGACCAACCTGAATAACCAAAGCCTTAAATGATTTGTCTCTCAGCTCGTCTTTCTTTTTCATTTCTATCATCATATCCATAACCATATCGAGTTTAGAGTTTAACGAATCTTGAGGCTCCTCGTATGTCGGCTGAGGGGAGTCATGATAAAAGTCATCATACTCCTCCTGGTAACTCGGGAAGTGTGGCAATTCGGGCTCATAGTAGTATTCTTGATAATGTGGTGGTGGTAGATTATCATATGGATAATATGAGGATGGACCACTAAAATCTTCATAATCCACCCTCCTATACTCATATAATCCGCTGAGGTAGTCTTCCCGATCCTTGTTGGCTTGAACTTTTGCGTGGAAAACGGAGCAATCTTCTAAATAATGCTCTCCGCTTCCGCAACACTCACACGGATCATCATCTACCCAATTCATTTTGACAGATGGTGCCTGCAAAACATGTACCTGCACAAACAAGCTCGACCACACAAAGTAAAATCACAAAAATACAAGAAAGAAAAACTAAACTATAATCGAACAAGCAATGAAATACTAAGCGCACTAGCTCCCCGGCAACGGCGCCAAAATTTGATCGGAGTGTCGCGCTCCGGTCAAAGATAATATTTATATACCCTAATTACCCTTAACAAATAGCTAGTGGTAGTGAGGGGTCGAACCACGAAGAGTATGTGGTTTGTGTACGGATTTGATTGAATTATGAAGTTGTCACAATTATGAAGATTGCTAAGATATATTTTTTTGTGTTTTTGTTTGATTGGAAGATGTGAATTAGAATTACTAAAATGATTAGTTAAATTAACTACTCGAGATTACTAAATGCAAGAATTGAAAATGATTGTTTGAACAATAATGAGAAAACAAGGTTCACACCCGGTTTCAACAATTGCAAGACTTAGGGTTACTATGTATTTTAATTAGTTTCACTTGAAATAGTTCATTAACGGATCACAATCACAAAACTTAGGTGTCAATCACTATCAACGTCGTAAACAACGGACCATGATACACTTCGTTACTTTGGACTAGCAAATCCTACCAAAAGACAAGGCATAAATACGTGTACTCATTTCACAAAGTCAAATTTAATCATTCACTCGACAGTTTGCAAATTCAATACCAACGTAGGACAATTGTCTAAGATTCAAACGCAATTCAAGTTGTCACAAAACAATTAACAAAACATAATAAACCCTAAACCTTACAAAAGTCTACACCGGGGTGAAACCTCCAAGAAATTAGCCAAGCATGATCGAAGAAAGTTGATCACCGGATGTTGGAAGCATGAATTGGATCATTGTGAAGCTTGAAGATGGATTGATGGATGAAGGTTATGGATTTGGATGATTGGTGATGGTGAAGGGATGAGTGAATTGATGGATTGGGGAATTCGTGGAGCTAGGGTTTCGAATCAAGAAGATGATGATGAATTGTTCTTGATTCGGGTTGTAGAGAGGATGATTGGTGGAATGATAGGTGATGATGGTGATTAGGGGCCCCCAAGATGATATTCAAACTTCAAAAAAATGTGTAACCCCCGTTTCTTGGTCAAAATTGATGTTATAACTCGTCCCAACTCAAAAATAAAGTTTTTTCGCGATATGAGAATGCAGATGGCGTCGCCGACGGCCATTTAGGGCGTCCCCGACGGCCCTTGGAAGTCTCAGTTTCGCCCGACGGCTTAATTAGCTGTTTACGGAGGTTTTTGGCCGACGGAACAATCCAGAGGGCGTCGCCGACGGCCCTTTTGGGCGTCCCCGACGCTGCCTGGTTTTGTCGGTTTCGTCCAAAACTGTTTTCTTCATAACTTTTTCGTTATAGCTCCGTTTTACTCACCGTTTTCGCCCACGTTCTCATAATTCAGCCCTCTATCATGCCATCTTCTAATATATTCATTTTAAATCCATCAACATTCCCCAAAATACATCCAATCTTAGTGATTAACCCGGTTTTCTTCATTTCACATCCCCGGTTGATCCGTTTCGCGTCCCGGTGCTCCGTTTAGCTCCCGATTAGCTCCTTAAACTCTTTTAGACCTGTAAAACACAAATCTCATTAAAAGTAGGCTATTCAAGATTAAAAGCTACGTAAAAACATCAACTTAAGCATAAACGATCACCGGTTTTCAACTACGTATTAGGGGTTAAACATGTTGATCTCCTTCGAAGATGATATTGACGCGTCGGTTTTCGTCCTTAACGTGAGTTTGTGGAAAGAGTGGTTCATGTCGCTGGACATATGGTCTGGCTAGACATTGGCTTACGAAAGATTAGCTTGGCTGAAGTTCCAGGGTGTTCCCCTTCAACTGGCTGAGAACAAAGTTTTCAACGATATTGCGGCTCTTTTCGGAAAGGTTGTTAAAGGCTCTAGTCTGTCACTAGATGATTGGGACCTGTCGTCATCCTATGTTGGAGTGCTGGAGGACCATGGATCTAGTATCTTTGGCACGGCTACGTTGAAGCGGAAAAATAAGAAGTTTAAAGTATGGGTTTTGGAAGAACAAGAAATTTGGGTTCCTGATTGTATGTTAGAAGAGGAAATGAAGTCGAGGAATTATGGCTCTGATAAGGATGTCAGTAACAGCGAAGAGGGGAACGATACTTCGAGTGAAGAGGATGAAGAATCTGTGGTGAGATCGGATAATGAGATGGATGAGTCTACCGGATTGCAGGATCTTGAGAGGCCGGAATCAGTCCCGTCGGTGATAGTAACTGAACAGTCGAAAGGATTTAATGTTGGTGACGGTTATAATTCTGTTTTCATCAGAACCGCACATGGAATTGATGATGAGCTTATTTCCAAGGATGGGGGGATTCGAAGAGGTTAGGTGGGGACCACAGTCAATCTGGTTTAGGGAGTGGATTGGAACCTTCTTTTAATTATTTTAACATGGACATGCCCACTTTTTCATCAAGGAAACCAAGGCCCAGGAATAAAAAATCCTCCTGTAGTGCTAATGCCAGCCCAATCTCGGACCCTAGGCCCAAAAAACGAATTAGGGAAGACTCGGAGTTCTCTTTTGATCTAAACAAACAAGTTGTTGAAGGTGTCCAGCCAGTGCTCTCGAGGACGTCCTCAGACGTGGAATTGTCAGTCTCGGTGCAAAAGGAAGCCGGTTCCCAGGTCTCCCGCGATGTTCCTGGCCTCTAATTCCCATAGTCGAGGTTTCAAGAATGGACGATAGGGAGAACTGGATGGACAATGAGGGAAGGGATTCTTTTGATTCCTCTTTTAACAATGAAGTCAGGGAAACGGTTAACTTGGGGAAAGCTGTGGGGGTGGAGTTAAATAATCACTTTGAGCTGGTCAACGAGACAATCAGGAAAGAAGGAATGAATGTGGTGATCCCATGAATTGTTTGTCTTTAAATTTAAGGGGAATCTCAGGGGAGGCGAAAGCCAATTGGGTTAAAAATATCCGGATCTCTAATAAAATCAGTTTGGTTGCTTTTCAAGAAACCATGGTCTCTTCTGTGCCCAGACAGTTGATTGCGAGGTACTGGGGCAACAATAACTTTGATTTTGTTTTTTCGGCTTCAGAAGGGTTATCGGGAGGTTTAGTTTGTGTCTGGGATCCCAAGGTGGTTAAAATTGATTCCAGTGTTCAAGAGAGGTTTTATATTCTTTTAAAGGGATCTTTGGTCGGTAGTGGCGTTTCTATGAACATCATAAACGTTTATGCCCCCCAAAATACGGCTTCGAAATTTCAGCTTTGGAGCGAGCTATCTAATATCATGGACCCTTCGTTGGGTATGTGGATCATTGTGGGCGATTTTAACGCGGTTAGATCAAGGTCAGAAAGGAAGAACTCCAATTTTAAACCGGTTTGTTCAGATAATTTTAATAATTTTATTCTTGATAACGGGTTGCTGGAGTATCCGATGCAGGGGAGGAATTTACCTGTGTTAGAGATAATGGGAAAAAACTAAGCAAGTTAGACCGCTTCCTGGCTTGTTCGGAATTTTTTAATAAGTGGCCTTCGGCATGCGTTAGAGCTCTTTCGAACCGGTACTCAGATCATTGCCCTATTATTCTCGAATTGGCTGATCTCAACTTCGGCCCCCGACCGTTCAGAGTTTACAATTCTTGGATCGGGAAGCAGGGTTTCGAGGAGGCTGTTATGGCGGCTGTGGACGGTTTGCAGTTTCGTGACCCTCCTGACACTTTTCTTAAAACCAAATTTGCACGTATTAGGGAATTCCTTAAAAAATGGAGGGACGAATTCTTGATTAAGGAAGGTGAAAGTGAATCTTTGGCCATTGCGGAGCTGGAGAAGCTGGAAGAAGAGATGGAATAGAGGGAATTATCGGAAGAGGAAGAATGGGTTATGTCGGAAAATAAAAAAAATTATTCAAGATATCGATGACAAAAAGAGAGCGGATATTAAACAAAGAGCGCGCATAAGGTGGGCCGTCGACGGCGACGAGAACTCTAAGTTCTTCCATGCTATGGTTAACAACAGGAAAGCCTCGAACAGTATTCATGGTCTCTCTATTGATGGAGAATGGTGTTCTAAACCGGTTAAAATTAAAAAAAGAGATCTTCTCGTTCTTCCGCGGCAAATTCAAAGAGAGTACTATCCAAACGCTAGAAAACATGCTTCGTGCATGTGCAATCGATTTAGGCGGTAACTGGGATAAGAATCTACCCCTGATCGAATTCTCCTACAATAATAGCTACCACACCAGCATAAAGGTTGCGCCTTTCGAGGCATTATATGGTAGGAAATGCAGATCGCCTGTTTGTTGGGCGGAAGTAGGAGAGGTCCAATTATCAGGACCAGAGATTGTTTTCCAGACAACGGACAAGATTGTCCAGACCCGGGAACGTCTCAAGGCTGCCCGCGATAGGCAGAAAAGCTACGCCGATCCAAAACGTAAGGATCTTCACTTCGAAGTAGGTGAAAAAGTGTTTCTTAAGGTATCACCCTGGAAGGGGGTGATGCGTTTCGGCAAGAAAGGCAAACTGAGTCCGAGATACATAGGACCTTTTGAAGTCATTGAACGGGTCGGGTCAGTCGCCTATAAGTTGAACTTGCCTGAAGAGCTCAATGGAATTCATAACGTGTTCCACATCTGCAATCTCAAGAAGTGCTTCGCCGATGAATCATTGGTGATTCCACACACAGATGTGCATATAGATGAGAGCTTAAAGTTTATAGAAAAACCCTTGTCGATTGAAGATCGACAGGTGAAGAAACTTCGAAGAAAGCACGTACCAATTGTAAAAGTCAAATGGGATGCTCGTAGAGGTCCCGAATATACGAGGGAAGTCGAAGACACAATGAAAGAAAAGTACCCCTATTTATTTGAGTAAATCTCGGGTCGAGATTTATTTTAAGGGGGTGAGGATGTAACACCTCGAATTTTTGTGTCCAATAATGTGCTAACACGTGTCATTTGTTTACACGTGGCATTGATATTAAATAAAGGACTAATTTTGACAAACCTTGAAAGTATATAAATTCGAGGGTTATAAAAGTCAACAAGGGTAAATATACTGTATAGTAACCCTAAATAAATGCTTGAACCTTCAAACGAATGTATCATAGATCGTACGAAAGCGAAACACGAAAGAAAGTGAGAGGTTACAAGCTACAGGGGTTAACCGTGTCAACATGTTTAATTATACCTCTGAGTGACCCTTTAACGTTCCCAAAGCTTCGTAACAGTGTTATACACTCACTAAAATATAATATATAAATTTCGCGAAGTTTCGTTATGAAACAGGAAAGTTACGATCGAATTCGTATGAGAAGGGTTAAAAAGCGTCAATAATGAAAGTTAAGGCTTTTCTGAATAATTAATAAACTAACCGGGGACTTAACAACGCGGGTAAATAACACGAGGTCCTTAGTTGTAATTAACCGAGGGCCAAACCGCAAAGTTACCCCTTCAAACCCGAAAGGTCAGGTAAATCATTACGAAAGATTTCGTTATTAATTACCGGATTCTAATAATCATTACAAAAGATTTTAAAAATCTGAAAAACAGGCCTCTCGCGACCCGCGTGATGTTTTGGCCTAAGTTGAGGCGGGCCGCGAGCCTCCTCTTTTACGCGCCTGATATTTGAAACTCAGGCGACCCGCATTAAACGTGCATGGAACTCCCATGCGGGCCGCGTGGAACGCCCAGATGCAGAAAGTTGTAACTACATGCCTTTTGGAGCTTTTGAATGACCAACAACCAATAAATGAGGCATGGGCACCCTATGCTCGACCCATATCACTTAGGGGCACCTGCCCATCATCCACACTCAGTGTAGCATGTGTTGTAATGATCCTAGAGCCCAAATTTCACTATAAATAGTCACATTATGCTCATAACATTCACACAACACAAAACACATTCATCTGATCATTCCAAGAGCTCTCTAGCATTCCCTTCTGCTCTCTAAGCAAAATACCACTTCTAAGTCGTTCATAACCATTTTGGTCTTACATTTCCATAGTTTTAGCTTATAAACTCAACCGTCGTAACTAACGGTTGTTATAGCGATAACTCACAAATGGTCCAGTGAATTGTCGGATCAAAAGTAGTTTTGAGTTGGTATTTATGTGGGTAATAAACCCCTAAAAGGGTTCCCTCTGATCACCACTCTAACTATGTCAAATATCGAGTCAAACGCGCACTTAAAAAGTCAACAGAAAGTCATTTTGCCGTTTTCTACATAATCTGTAATGTATACGTTATGAAACCTGTTTTGATGTTCATAAAACATGATAATAAGTATATAAACTTGTTTGCGCTCGTTTGAATCGACCATTTGCTATATTGACCCGGTTCGGAGCCGAATGTCGCAAAAGTTTGACTTTTGCATTGACTTCAGTTCTGACCCGTTTTAGTGAGGTATAGATATGCCTTAGGACCCTCTTAGGACCAGGTCACATGTTGGTATAAACCTCTGTGATCGGTTCATGAGTTATCCGAGTCTTTTGCACATTTCCGTTAATCGCCTAAAAGTTGACCGTAACGCCATTTTGAAAATAAAACGAGTATTTCGGACACGTGAACGGACCAGAACCTTGCTTATTAAATTATAAGCATGTCCTTAAAGTTTCACGTCAATCCGAGGTCTAGAATGAGAGTTATGCTAAATAGCGCAATTAAAGTAAACTTTTGTAATAAACGGCACGATTAGCATAACGCCTATCTAAACCAAGATTTCGTCACCAAAACTTTTACCCACTGTATTAAAATAATATTTTGGGAATTTTAAAGATTTTTAATAATTTTTACCTCGCTCATAACCTGCGGTTATGGCTACGGTTCGGTAAATACCGAATATGCCCTTTTTGGCCAAAACATGAGTTCTACAAGGTCTTTTGACCCGATTCCAGTTGCTACTGATTTTAAATAATAAATAAAGTATTTTAGACTTTATAAACTGTTCGGGAAACTCAGATTTCCTGTAGAACTCGAAAAGCCCTTTAAAAGTCTTTAAAATGACCGAAAAGCCCCCACGGGGCATAATATTAACTTAAACTCGTTACGGGCATCACGGATGGTATCCTACTGATACCACAACCTCTTTAAGGCATATTGACTTAGGAAATAAGCGTAGGACTCTCATGGTTAACCGTTTCGCCTATTGCGCGCACGGTTCGGCTTATGAAACTAGTTTTCATAAATTAGCCGATACGGGTCAAATAATACTATTTGAACCCCAAAACCCAGAGTGTGAACCATAAACCCATATAAAACAAGTCTCTGAACTTGTTGGGTCAGAATCACACTCCAATCTCGGTTTTCGCCTTTTCGCGCGATTAAACCATATCTATATATATCGGAACCAACCGGTCTAGGCTACGGCTAATATAAGGACCCGTTAGGATTCTAAGAGGTTAATTAAAACCTTCGTTCCAGATTAGGAGCCCCGGTAAAAGCTATCGGCGATTTAATCGAACTAAGGATATATACTTGCAAAGGTAAATACTTTAACTTATTTCCCCTATATGGGCTTGGGTTACGGTATGTTAATACCGCTTGATTAAGCATTATATTTTTCCATCGCTTAGGTGGTTAATTAAATAATATGATCGGCTCATTTAAACAGTTTTGTTTCTTAAAAGCCTTTGGGGGGTTTAATGACCGTTGTCCCGGATATCCTTGGCATCATTTTACGAAATGGCCACGACCATCGACATCCGGTGTAGGCGTACACCCGGTATATATTGTCGACATTAAATTAAAAGACGTAGCCGTTGGTTTTTATACTACGGTTTTACGCAATGTGGTGTGTCTATAAATCTTTAACCCGGCACGACCCGGGCTACTGAACGCATAAAAGAACATGTAAAACGTTCACAAGATTTTAATAATTTTCCCAAGTTATAAAAGAGTTTGTGCCTTGTGCATTCAAATCAATTTTAATAAACATTTTCAAATGTGTCAGTTGAATGTATTTACCAGTGTAAACTGACGTATTTTCCCCAAAAAGATTAAGTGCAGGTACTATACGAAATGGGCTGGTATAGGCGTCCTAAGCATCATACATAGTCTCGCAAACTCGATACTGCATCTGAATGAACAATATTTATTATTTTGATCCACTGTGGATATATTCAACTTCTGTAATACATTTGATATTACAACCAGAGGTTGAAGTTTATATATTTGTCTTTAAGCTTCCGCTGTGCATTTATATAATTGTGTGGTTTGACTATATTGTTGCCAACATCGTCACGGTAATCCCCCACCGGGCCCACTGGTGAGACACGTGGAAATCGGGGTGTGACAGGTTGGTATCAGAGCCAACATTGAGTGAATTAAACACTATCCTAATGTGTTTAATCTCAATGACACAATTGCACATACTTGAGTCTAGACAAGAACTTAGGACAAATTCGAATTGTTATTCCAATTTTGTCTTTTCTTTTATTATTGGAATTTAAAGTTTTATAAAGCAGGAAAATGCCACCTGTTATATTCCGAGGAAGAGGAAGGGGAAGAAGAGGCAGAGGAGATATCGTGACACATCACGATAACGAAGCTGGACCATCAGGATCAAGACATCCTTCAATGACACGGAGTGAAGAACCACAACGACGAAGAGATCTTTACGAACCCGCGAGGCATTCCACCTCGCACAGCTCGACGCCATCCTACCGGCACTCCTTTGGGCCAAACTCAGAGAATGATCCCAACAACCCACAACCTTCCTTCATACCTCTACAACGTTCGGTATCGCACCGAAATTACGACGACCCTACTCCATACTTCATAGGTCAGTTTAATCCGGCTGACTACATACAGGAACCTTCAGGCTTTGTTCCATTAGGGCCACAAGATCACTTCTCCGAAGACCATATGGATGAAGATACTGATCCAACTGAACCTGCTCGTGGTACGCCCACGCATCCGATAGAAGTCTCTCATGGGTCATCCTTCCATGGCACACCCTGTAACAACTGTCACTAAAATCCCTAATTAGGATAGTAATTAGCTATTAAGGAAACTCTAATTGAGACACCCAAGTGATTCTACACAAACCCTAAAATTTTCAGAATTTTCAGAATCAGGATCAGGGCCCCTAAAACTCAGGGGGGGATAAACCCTAGCCAACGATTATCTTCATAACTAATTATAAAAATCGAATTTTAAGAAACTGACAACACAGCAAGCCTACCTGCACGAAGGGCTACCCTATGAAAATAGGGTGGTCACTCGCGTAGCGCGACGGCTAAGGGGGTACCCCTCGCGCTACGCGACGGTGTCAAAATCTCAGTATAAATAGCAGGGGTTGGGACTTGAATTTTGGCACTGAAACGACGAAAAGCGGAGTTACATAGGTCGAGTTATAAGCAAAACAGTCCAACACACACACAATTATCGAATCGCTGCCACAGAACAGGGTAATTACTCGATCGCTATTACGATTCAGTTTCCGGAATCAATACATTCAAAGAATGTCTAAGTGCCGCCCACATTGGGCTATGCTTTATCGTTGTCGATAATTCGATAATGAGCCGAAGCATTGTACTTTGTCGTTGTCGATAATTCGATATACGAGTTGAAGTACTATACTTTATCATTTGTCATTTTGATAAATGAGCCGAAGTATTGCACTTGGACATTCATTGTCAAAATTGATCTCGGGGAATTATCGTAACTGCTGTATTGATCACTAATCCTGTTTTGTGTGCATTATTGTTAGATTAGAAATAATCAAGGCTAATCAGTAGGCTTATACACTGCTCGTTAAATCTGCAATGTGAGTCATTCTTCTTTTTATCAATTGTTTTACAATACTCCAAATTATTTTCAAAAGTGTTATAAATACAGGGACTAAGTCGTGGATATCTTGATTTATTGGTTAGTGGGGTATTGTGCACATTACTATTTCTCTCAGTTAGGTTCATTGACCTACTAGGGAGAAACGTCACTATTAGAGTTCATTAACCTAATAGTGGTATGACCATCGTCACCATTGTGACTTGTCACCATTGTGACAGAAAGCCAGAATAAAATAAGATATGAACCATTGTAATCGCTCTTATGCTGTAATTTATAACTATGAGTCATTTCCTAAAAACTGAATGAACTCACTCAGTATTTCCCCGCTGACAAAACCTTTTTCAAACATGTTTCAGGTAATCTGTTGTGAGCAAAGAAAAGTGCCAGAAAGCACTACCAGCTTAGAAAAGTGGCTCAGTGTAAATAAATAAAGGAACATGTTTTAAAAATAAAGATTTCCATGGAAATCACAGTATTGTAAATTACTGGGTTTTATCCCTAAATTATATAATGAGCAGTTTAATACTAAAGATCCTGTTTTAAAAAGACTTCCGCTGTCGCCTAAATTAAATACCGCGGGATTTCTGTCCCACGGCTCCTGAAACGGGTCAAACCGGGTCGGGGGCCGTGACAGAAATAAGGTGGTATCAGAGCCACTTCTCAAGCCACTGATTTAAGCCAATTAAGTATTTAGAAAATACTTAATTTCCATTAATTACTATTTTGTGATTAATTGTTTATTTATCTGACTAATTGTGTACAGTATGAGCAGATCTTTATATGCTAGTCAATGTAGTAAGTCATGCAAATTCTTAAATAATTTGACTCAAGTATTAGTACCTTTATTATCTACAATCTAGAAGTCTTATCAAGAAAATCATAAAATAAAACCTCGTATGATGTAAATTTCAATAATACCCAGTAGGAACACAGATTTAAAAGATTTTCTATAAATTTTATGAATTCTGACTATGTCTATTTTTGCTAAACAGCATGAGTAACATGTCTGAGGCCCTTCAGAATTTAAATCTCTATCCAGTAAGAGTAGAAGTTTCCAGAGATTTCAATAGGTATATACCAGATATAGAAGAACCTATAGAGTTCGATGCTTTACCTCTCGAGAAACCCAAGCCCAAGGAAATAGAAATTGGGGAAAGTTCTAGGCAAATTGAAAAGTTACCATCTCAGGAAGAGTTAGATTCTATAATGGCAAGCCATAATACTATTAAGCCTGTTAATGAAAATATTTTTAATTGCTCTCTTGAAACACCACTACCAATGAACTTAGAACCATCTATTCCAAACCCTTCAATCCACTCGCAAATAGACGAATGGTTAATTAATGAAATACAGTTACAAAACTATCCCTATAAGCTTTTTCCTCAAGTTCCATCTAGAACCTTTACCAAATCCACCAATGAGTAACAAGAATAAGACTGAACTTCGCTTTGGTGAAGAACTAATGGATACTGGGAATAGGATCCAATAGATTGGGGGACAAATCTCCTGGAACTATGATAAGAGGGAACACAGTTACTAGAATATCGTTGACAAAAAGGATAGGGGATTTATGAAACTGTTATTGTGTAATAATAATAGTAAAATCAGTATGTGTAAGATAAATAATAAAACAGTTGTATATAGAAGCATGAAATTTTAGAAAATTTACAAATTTTGTTCGTATACATGATTATGTGCAATTAAGTGTGATATTGGATTATTTCTTGTATACTAATTATTTATCTATAACTTAGTTGTCAAATGGAAAACGCTAATAATGAACCAGTTAATGAGGTTAATGATTCTGAGCAACAACCGGGGGATCAATATATGACTAGGCAGGATATAGAAAATATCGTTGCTCAAGGGATAGCCAACACTATTCCAAAAATGATAGCTCAAGGGATAGCCAACGCTATTCCAGCCATCGTTGCTGCTGTTAAAAATCCAATAGAACCACAACAACCCGTTCCTAGCAAACGTATTTCTGAAGATAACTTCAGTAATAGCGTAAACGGAGGCAATAATCATGTTAATCATGACAATGAACCACAACCAGCGCCGCTCCCTAAGAAAATGAAAGTTGCAACGCCTGGTTGCACTTACAAGGAATTTCTTGCTTGTAAACCATCTGAGTTTTCAGGCAACGAAGGAGCGACTGCGGCACTACGTTGGTTAGAGAAAACTGAGGCAGTAATTGCCATAAGTAAATGTGCTCAGGATGATCAGGTCATGTACGCATCAAACCTTTTCAAAGAAGGAGCGCTAGAATGGTGGAATACGGTGTTACAATCAAAAGGAAGAAGGATGGCGTATGCTATGAACTGGGAAGAATTTAAGAGCTTGGTAGAAAGAAAATTCTGTCCCGAATATGAAAAAGAACAAATGACAAACAAGTTTTTAACCCACCGAATGGTTGATGTAGATTGTCGAAAATATACTACGACATTCTTCGAATATGCTCGAGTAGTACCAACCCTGGCTTCGCCAGAGCCAGTACTTATTTCTCGATATATTTGGGGATTGATTTCTGAAATCCGTAACATCGTCAAGGCTGCGAAACCTCGCACAATTGATGATGCGGTAGATTTAGCCAATACTCTGACTGACGAACTAGTACGGACAAGAGAAGAAAATAGAAGGAAGGAAGTAGCCCAAAAGATTACCCAGGTAATCCGTTCGGATAACCATAACGATTTTAAGAAAGGAGGGAATGGGCAATCTTCTACTAGTTCATTTTGCAATTTTTGCAAAAGAAAGCATTTTGGAAGATGCAAAGGATACTGCAATTTTTGCAAAATTCCGGGGCATCAGGAAGAAGACTGCAGGAGGAAGAAATTTTCAGTTTGTTACAACTGTGGAGAAACTGGACATCTTAGGCCAAATTGTCCAAAACTGAACAAACCATCTGACACTAAAGCCAAACCTGCAGAAGAAGCAAAAAGGAATGCAAGAGCCTTTCAATTGACTGCTCAGGAAACAGAGCTCATTCCAGATGTAATAGCCGGTACGTCCTAGGTTACAACGTTTACACAAAAAGTATTAACTGACTCTGATACACACTAAAGTTTTATAAATACTTCATTCTGTCAACTTAAGACAAATCTTTACAGTCAAAACATGCAAAAAGGAAAATATAACTCTCAGGTCATATAATTCTTCGCTAACCTAATTCCTATGAAATTAGCCGAGTTTGATGTTGTATTAAAAATAGATTAGTTAGTAGCCAACCCTACTCGAATTCTCTGTGATAAGAACTTTATAGAAAATCCAGGTAACCGCCGGAGAAGTATTTATGATTATAGGAAATAAACCACGTAAGGTCACATGATAAATCATGAAGATATTCACTTAGATTCTGCTAAGATAGCAATGGAAGAGTTCGCAATCTTTAAATGGAAAGTAAGTATTTTGTAAAATTTAGCCGGATACTATAGGCAGTTTATTAAGGATTATTTTAGATAGATACATCCTTAACTAAGTTAACACAGTTAATTCTAAATAAGAACCTAAACAAAAAGAAGCCTCTAGCTAGCCTTACCAGAAGGAACAGAAGATTTTAAAGTATACGGTAATGCTTCAAAGTTAAAATTTGGATATATGGTAATGCGACACAAAAAGGTAATTGTGTATGCATCAAAGTAATTGCAAAAGCACGAAGAAAGCCTTACCACTTGTAAGCCTAAAAATTAGAAACCACAAGTTATCCTTAAGATTAGGAAATATTATCTAAGCAAGCTTACTATCCATATGGGTCATAAGATTTTAAGATACATATTTGAGCAACAAGAATTAAACATGAGGAAAAAGGGAAATCCTCGATGACTACGACTATGATATTTAGTATCACGAAGGAAAGGCTGAAGACGGTTAGAAGAACTATACAAATAATAAACAAAAGCCGTCGAAGTCCAAGTTGGAGACAAAAATGCTATTGAAAGTATTTCCTTGGAAAGGAATTTATTCGATAAGAGAAGAAGCTAAGTCTCTTATACGTAGGACCATTACCAGTAATCCAACACATAGGACCAGTAGTTTATCATTTACAACTACCAGAAGAATTAGCTGAAGTACATGATGTGTTTCATGTATCCAATCTTAAGAAACGTCTATCAGACGAATCCCTGGTAGTACCTCTTCAAGATATAGAGGTAAATGAAAAGCTAAAATTCATAGAGAAACCCCTACAAATAGAAGATCGGAAAATTAAGTTTCTCAAACACAAACGACTAGTGCTAGTGAAAGTCCAATGGGAATCCAGAAGAGAACAAGAGTATACTTGGGAACTGGAATCAGAGATAGAGTGAAAATACCCTCATCTATTTCAGTGAATCTCGAGGACGAGATTTTTCTTAAGGTGGGGAGGATGTAACAACTGTCACTAAAATCCCTAATTAGGATAGTAATTAGCTATTAAGGAAACTCTAATTGAGACACCCAAGTGATTCTACACAAACCCTAAAATTTTCAGAATTTTCAGAATCAGGATCAGGGCCCCTAAAACTCAGGGGGGGATAAACCCTAGCCAACGATTATCTTCATAACTAATTATAAAAATCGAATTTTAAGAAACTGACAACACAGCAAGCCTACCTGCACGAAGGGCTACCCTATGAAAATAGGGTGGTCACTCGCGTAGCGCGACGGCTAAGGGGGTACCCCTCGCGCTACGCGACGGTGTCAAAATCTCAGTATAAATAGCAGGGGTTGGGACTTGAATTTTGGCACTGAAACGACGAAAAGCGGAGTTACATAGGTCGAGTTATAAGCAAAACAGTCCAACACACACACAATTATCGAATCGCTGCCACAGAACAGGGTAATTACTCGATCGCTATTACGATTCAGTTTCCGGAATCAATACATTCAAAGAATGTCTAAGTGCCGCCCACATTGGGCTATGCTTTATCGTTGTCGATAATTCGATAATGAGCCGAAGCATTGTACTTTGTCGTTGTCGATAATTCGATATACGAGTTGAAGTACTATACTTTATCATTTGTCATTTTGATAAATGAGCCGAAGTATTGCACTTGGACATTCATTGTCAAAATTGATCTCGGGGAATTATCGTAACTGCTGTATTGATCACTAATCCTGTTTTGTGTGCATTATTGTTAGATTAGAAATAATCAAGGCTAATCAGTAGGCTTATACACTGCTCGTTAAATCTGCAATGTGAGTCATTCTTCTTTTTATCAACTGTTTTACAATACTCCAAATTATTTTCAAAAGTGTTATAAATACAGGGACTAAGTCGTGGATATCTTGATTTATTGGTTAGTGGGGTATTGTGCACATTACTATTTCTCTCAGTTAGGTTCATTGACCTACTAGGGAGAAACGTCACTATTAGAGTTCATTAACCTAATAGTGGTATGACCATCGTCACCATTGTGACTTGTCACCATTGTGACAGAAAGCCAGAATAAAATAAGATATGAACCATTGTAATCGCTCTTATGCTGTAATTTATAACTATGAGTCATTTCCTAAAAACTGAATGAACTCACTCAGTATTTCCCCGCTGACAAAACCTTTTTCAAACATGTTTCAGGTAATCTGTTGTGAGCAAAGAAAAGTGCCAGAAAGCACTACCAGCTTAGAAAAGTGGCTCAGTGTAAATAAATAAAGGAACATGTTTTAAAAATAAAGATTTCCATGGAAATCACAGTATTGTAAATTACTGGGTTTTATCCCTAAATTATATAATGAGCAGTTTAATACTAAAGATCCTGTTTTAAAAAGACTTCCGCTGTCGCCTAAATTAAATACCGCGGGATTTCTGTCCCACGGCTCCTGAAACGGGTCAAACCGGGTCGGGGGCCGTGACACACCCTATCAGGGGCCAGACAGTTTCCAAGCGTTGTTTGACCGACATGAGTGGTACTACACGCCACCTCAACAGACATCGCAACAACCGCGACATCCACAGGATCCCTCTGAGGATTCACGCTTTGAGGCAGTTACGCCACCACCTCCGCCACCGGCGCAACCAGTAATGCCTGATCCGCCGAGGCGTAGGAGGACAAATGCTCGGATGTCCACACGAGGAGGAGGGGGTATCCACTTCAGCACCCCTCGACATTCTAGTAGTAGCCACTATCCGCCACTACAAGAAGAAGGACCTTCAAGTCCTATACAGGAGGCGAACTCCGCACCAGCTGCAGCAAATTCGCCACCATTTGGGTATGACCAACCCATACCTGCTTACACGGGTCCAACGGCTTACAACCCGTTCGAACCGTCACAAGCACAATACAACTACGGCTATGAGCGCGACCCATATGTGGTGTCGGCTAGATATAATGCGCGCTACCCAGACGGAGCTCATGGAAACATGGGACCACCGGACTACTCAGCTCATGGGTATCCAATACC
Organism: Helianthus annuus; assembly: GCF_002127325.2. Classification (NCBI taxonomy): domain Eukaryota; kingdom Viridiplantae; phylum Streptophyta; class Magnoliopsida; order Asterales; family Asteraceae; genus Helianthus; species Helianthus annuus. The sequence goes on from NC_035440.2 coordinate 12,160,844, forward strand.
TCCCAGACCTCTAGTTCCGCAACAAGCGCCACAACCACGATTCTCTCCTCCTGAACAGGAAGAGATACTCCATCGACTAGATCGTGTGGAGAGAGAGTTCGAAGAAGAGAAAAAGAGCCACCGAGGATTTCTCAAAGGCTTGGCGAACCTACTAAAGGGCAAAAAGAAGAAACGTGACCATTAGCCCTTAATAGTTGTACTAATGTAATTTCTATTTTGAAATAAGTCCCTGCGTGGACACTTATCGTATTTCAGTCCCTACGTGGACTTATCTTTTAGTCCTTGCATGGACACCTATCTTGTATTAGTCCCTGCGTGGACTTGTCACTTATTTTAAACCTCTATGGAGGTATGTACTATTTGAAAGACCCGTATTAGGGCAATATGTAATTGTATTTGAGATTTTGGAATGTATGTTATGAGTTTTGTTTTAATATGTATGAAATAAATCAAAACCATTCCTTTTAAATTGATCTGCCTAGATAAAGAATCTTACGAGTGAAACCTAGCCTGGTGTCTTTTAAGATCCGGTCAAGATGGTAGGACTTAATTAAAAGATTCAGATTCCCTGTTAACCGCTGCAAGCACGTTGGCATTCATGGCAGATGTGATTCGTTAAAATCACGCACGTCATTCTTACACAATAATCCTTTAAGGATTTCAAAACCCAACTAAATGATTTATAAATCGTGGGTTAATTCACCAATGAAGGTGATCAATTATATTAAAACATCCATTAGTGATGTAGTGCCTACGGGCCAACCCTATTAAAACATCCATTAGTGATGTAGTGCCTACGGGCCAATCTTATTAAAACATCCATTAGTGATGTAGTGCCTACGGGCCAATCTTATTAAAACATCCATTAGTGATGTAGTGACTACGGGCCAATCTTATTAAAACATCCATTAGTGATGTAGTGCCTACGGGCCAATCTTATTAAAACATCCATTAGTGATGTAGTGCCTATGTGCCATAATAATTGTCTTATAAAGACAAAAGACAGTGGTGGTCTATGACTCTCTGTCAGAAGGAGATAAAAGAACTACGGTTCAAATCTCTATGCCTTTGATTCTCTGAAATCTCGGCTAATAATATAAAACATCCTCGAGATTAGGCTTTATGCCGCCAATGATATTGATATAGCTGAAATAGGATATATTCAAATCCTAATAATTAAAGAGTAATAAGTTAACCAAATATGGTCTCTGTTACCATGGTTGACAAATTGTCATAAAAGACAATTATATAATAATCTCCTAAATAAAATTTTGTTATCTTCTGTAGCAGATTCAAGTTACAATGGCGGATCCCAATGGAGAGAACAGCCACACAAATGAAGATGACTACGACAATGCGCCAGTGCATCTGACAGGCGCACAGCTAAAGGCTCTGATTGACAATGCTGTTCAGGCAGCTCTTGATCGTCAATATACTGAGTCCCAAGGCAGAACCGTATCAAAACCACCCTCTAAACCAAAGACACACTCCAAACCACCCTCTCAACCCAAGAAAGATGACGACAAACACTCGTCCACTGAGAACAGCGTTCATCGCGATAGAGAATATACGGATGCATCAAATGCTAAGGGTTGCACCTACAAATACTTTGTATCTTGTAAGCCCCGGGAATTTACAGGGGAGAAAGGTGCTGTTGATTGTATCACCTGGCTAGATGAGATGGACACTATTGTGGACATCAGCGGGTGTGCAGAGAGGGATGTGGTGAAGTATGTGTCTCAGTCATTTAAGGGCGAGGCCCTGGCATGGTGGAGAGCGTTGGTGCAGACATCAGGTAAGTCTGCTTTATACAAGATGACATGGGAGGAATTTATTGCTCTCATTAAGGAAAACTACTGCCCTCAGCATGAGGTTGAGAAGATCGAGGCTGACTTTGTGTCACTGGTGATAACGAACCTGGACTGCCAGGCTTATTTGACGAGCTTCAATACGATGTCTCGCCTGGTCCCATACCTTGTGACACCAGAACCCCGAAGAATTGCACGTTTCATTGGGGGCTTGGAGCCTGCGATAAAGGCGAGTGTAAAGGCCTCTCGGCCGACGACCTTCAGGTCAGTTACTGACCTCTCCCTATCTCTCACCTTAGACGCTGTTCGTCTGAGGACCCTAAGGAACAAGGAGGCTAAGAAAAGGAAACGTGAGGATGATACCTCACGAAGGTCAGGGAAGAAGCACCATGGAAACGGTGAAGGCAAAAGAGGGTCGGAGGCGAAGAAAGATGGGCAAGCTGGTGAAAGGCCCAACTGCAAAATCTGCAAGAAACCCCACTCTGGGAAATGCAGATTTGCATCGAACTCACAGTCGCAATCAAAGACTCCTTCCTGTGGACTATGCAAGTCCAAGGATCATAAGACTGTGGAATGCAAAAAGATCAAGGATGCAACCTGCTATGGTTGTAATGAAAAGGGGCACATCAAGAGTAACTGCCCTAAGTATGCCAAGAAGGCGGAAGAGACAAAGAAGTCAAATGCGAGAGTTTTTCGCATGGATGCAAAGGAAGCGGTCCAGAACGACAACGTGCTTACAGGTACTTTTCTCGTAAATAATATATTTGCAAGAGTACTATTCGATTCTGGCGCCGATAAATCCTTTGTAGACCAGAAATTTTGCCAACTACTAAATATGCCTATCAAAACCCTTGATGTGAAATACGAAGTAGAGTTAGCAGACGGCACGATAGAAACCGTCTCAACGGTTCTAGAAGGATGTGAAATGTCCATTAGGAACCATTCTTTTCCTCTATCTCTACTTCCCTTCAAATTAGCGGGTTTTGACATTGTGCTAGGCATGGACTGGTTATCCCATAACCAGGCCCAAATCATTTGCGGCAAGAGGCAGATAGTTTTAAAGACTCCGAGTGGTGAATCTCTTACCATTCGAGGAGATACGCAGTACGGGTTACCCGAGGACGTATCTATGCTCAAAGCTTCAAGGTGTTTGAACAGAGGCTGCGTAATTTACATGGCTCAGGTAATAATAGAAGAACCTAAGCCGAAGATCGAGGATCTTCCTGTCATTTCTGAATACCCCGAGGTTTTTCCTGAAGAACTACCTGGTTTGCCACCAGATAGACAAGTGGAGTTCAGAATAGACATCATTCCTGGAGCAGCTCCGATAGCAAGAGCACCTTACAGGCTAGCTCCAACGGAAATGAAAGAACTGAGGACCCAGTTGGATGAACTGCTGGCGAAAGGTTTTATCAGACCTAGTTCATCTCCCTGGGGAGCACCAGTCCTATTTGTAAAGAAGAAGGACGGATCGATGCGGTTGTGCATCGACTATCGTGAGCAAAATAAAGTTACCATAATCCTTTGCCAAGGATCGATGATCTGTTCGACCAGCTGCAAGGAGCAAGCTATTTCTCAAAGATCGACTTGAGGTCGGGCTATCATCAGCTAAGGGTCAGAGATGAGGATGTACATAAGACAGCATTTAGGACTCGCTATGGTCATTACGAGTTCCTAGTGATGCCTTTTGGGCTCACAAATGCACCGGCTGCGTTCATGGATCTCATGAATCGCGTCTGCAAGCCGTATTTGGACAAATTTGTCATAGTCTTCATCGACAATATCCTTATATATTCCAAGAACCAAGCTGACCACGAGAAGCACCTCCGTTGCATTCTGGAATTACTACAGCGTGAGAAACTCTACGCCAAATTCTCGAAATGTGAATTCTGGCTACGAGAGGTTCAATTTTTAGGTCACGTTGTGAGTGAGCGTGGTATCCAAGTAGATCCCGCTAAGGTAGAGGCAGTTATGAACTGGCAAGAGCCAAAGACGCCTACCGAAATTCGTAGTTTCCTGGGGTTAGCAGGATACTACAGGAGGTTTATTGAAAATTTTTCAAGGATTGCTGCGCCCTTTACTTCCCTAACCAAGAAGAAAGAAAAGTTTATTTGGGGCCCAAAGCAGCAAGAGTCCTTCGAAATACTGAAGAAAAAGCTAAGCAACGCACCTGTGCTGACATTACCAGAAGGTACAGATGAATTCGTAGTTTACTGCGATGCATCACACACGGGCATGGGGTGTGTGCTTATGCAGAAGGGCAAGGTGATTGCCTATGCTTCAAGGCAATTAAAGGTGCACGAAAAGAATTACACCACCCATGATTTGGAGTTGGGTGCCGTTGTATTCGCACTAAAATTGTGGAGGCATTACCTTTATGGTATTAAATTTGTGATTTATTCTGATCACAAAAGCCTCCAGCACCTGTTCAACCAGAAGGAGTTGAACATGAGGCAGCGCCGTTGGATGGAAACCCTGAATGACTATGATTGCGAGATCAGGTACCATCCCGGCAAGGCGAATGTAGTCGCTGATGCCTTGAGCAGAAAAGAAAGGGTAAAACCTATTCGAATCAATGCCAAGAGCATTGAAGTCAAGAACAATTTGATTGAGAGGATATTAGCTGCACAGCGAGAGGCTGTGTTGGAAGCTAATTATCCTAATGAAAAGTTAGGAGTAACTGAGGAGCAGTTGACTCTTAGCAAGGATGGAATCCTTAGACTGAACGGACGTATATGGGTTCCGATTTATGGAGGACTACGAGATGTTATCCTCCAGGAAGCCCATAGTTCCAGATATTCAGTCCATCCTGGTGCAGACAAGATGTATCAAGATTTAAAGGCGAACTATTGGTGGATATGCTTGAAAAAGTCTGTAGCCGCCCACGTAGCAAAGTGCTTGACTTGTGCTCAAGTCAAAGCCGAGCACCAAAAGCCGTCTGGTTTGCTACAACAGCCTGAACTTCCCGAGTGGAAGTGGGAATGCGTAACTATGGACTTCATAACCAAGTTACCCAAAACCAGGAAAGGAAACGATACAATATGGGTCATAGTCGATAGGCTGACTAAATCAGCTCACTTCTTACCCATCAAGGAGACATATAGCTCCGATATGCTAGCCCAACTGTATGTTGATAAGATTGTAGCCTTACACGGCATACCTGTGACTATTATCTCCGATAGGGATACCAGGTACACGTCTCATTTCTGGAAGAGTTTCCAGCAATCTTTGGGCACGCGTTTAAACTTTAGTACGGCTTACCATCCACAGACGGACGGTCAAAGTGAGCGTACTATCCAAACGCTAGAAAACATGCTTCGTGCATGTGCAATCGATTTAGGCGGTAACTGGGATAAGAATCTACCCCTGATCGAATTCTCCTACAATAATAGCTACCACACCAGCATAAAGGTTGCGCCTTTCGAGGCATTATATGGTAGGAAATGCAGATCGCCTGTTTGTTGGGCGGAAGTAGGAGAGGTCCAATTATCAGGACCAGAGATTGTTTTCCAGACAACGGACAAGATTGTCCAGATCCGGGAACGTCTCAAGGCTGCCCGCGATAGGCAGAAAAGCTACGCCGATCCAAAACGTAAGGATCTTCACTTCGAAGTAGGTGAAAAAGTGTTGCTTAAGGTATCACCCTGGAAGGGGGTGATGCGTTTCGGCAAGAAAGGCAAACTGAGTCCGAGATACATAGGACCTTTTGAAGTCATTGAACGGGTCGGGTCAGTCACCTATAAGTTGAACTTGCCTGAAGAGCTCAATGGAATTCATAACGTGTTCCACATCTGAAATCTCAAGAAGTGCTTCGCCGATGAATCATTGGTGATTCCACACACAGATGTGCATATAGATGAGAGCTTAAAGTTTATAGAAAAACCCTTGTCGATTGAAGATCGACAGGTGAAGAAACTTCGAAGAAAGCACGTACCAATTGTAAAAGTCAAATGGGATGCTCGTAGAGGTCCCGAATATACGTGGGAAGTCGAAGACACAATGAAAGAAAAGTACCCCTATTTATTTGAGTAAATCTCGGGTCAAGATTTATTTTAAGGGGGTGAGGATGTAACACCTCGAATTTTTGTGTCCAATAATGTGCTAACACGTGTCATTTGTTTACACGTGGCATTGATATTAAATAAAGGACTAATTTTGACAAACCTTGAAAGTATATAAATTCGAGGGTTATAAAAGTCAACAAGGGTAAATATACTGTATAGTAACCCTAAATAAATGCTTGAACCTTCAAACGAATGTATCATAGATCGTACGAAAGCGAAACACGAAAGAAAGTGAGAGATTACAAGCTACAGGGGTTAACCGTGTCAACATGTTTAATTATACCTCTGAGTGACCCTTTAACGTTCCCAAAGCTTCGTAACAGTGTTATACACTCACTAAAATATAATATATAAATTTCGCGAAGTTTCGTTATGAAACAGGAAAGTTACGATCGAATTCGTATGAGAAGGGTTAAAAGCGTCAATAATGAAAGTTAAGGCTTTTCTGAATAATTAATAAACTAACCGGGGACTTAACAACGCGGGTAAATAACACGAGGTCCTTAGTTGTAATTAACCGAGGGCCAAACCGCAAAGTTACCCCTTCAAACCCGAAAGGTCAGGTAAATCATTACGAAAGATTTCGTTATTAATTACCGGATTCTAATAATCATTACAAAAGATTTTAAAAATCTGAAAAACAGGCCTCTCGCGACCCGCGTGATGTTTTGGCCTAAGTTGAGGCGGGCCGCGAGCCTCCTCTTTTACGCGCCTGATATTTGAAACTCAGGCGACCCGCATTAAACGTGCATGGAACTCCCATGCGGGCCGCGTGGAACGCCCAGATGCAGAAAGTTGTAACTACATGCCTTTTGGAGCTTTTGAATGACCAACAACCAATAAATGAGGCATGGGCACCCTATGCTCGACCCATATCACTTAGGGGCACTTGCCCATCATCCATACTCAGTGTAGCATGTGTTGTAATGATCCTAGAGCCCAAATTTCACTATAAATAGTCACATTATGCTCATAACATTCACACAACACAAAACACATTCATCTGATCATTCCAAGAGCTCTCTAGCATTCCCTTCTGCTCTCTAAGCAAAATACCACTTCTGTAAGTCGTTCATAACCATTTTGGTCTTACATTTCCATAGTTTTAGCTTATAAACTCAACCGTCGTAACTAACGGTTGTTATAGCGATAACTCACAAATGGTCCAGTGAATTGTCGGATCAAAAGTAGTTTTGAGTTGGTATTTATGTGGGTAATAAACCCCTAAAAGGGTTCCCTCTGATCACCACTCTAACTATGTCAAATATCGAGTCAAACGCGCACTTAAAAAGTCAACAGAAAGTCATTTTGCCGTTTTCTACATAATCTGTAATGTATACGTTATGAAACCTGTTTTGATGTTCATAAAACATGATAATAAGTATATAAACTTGTTTGCGCTCGTTTGAATCGACCATTTGCTATATTGACCCGGTTCGGAGCCGAATGTCGCAAAAGTTTGACTTTTGCATTGACTTCAGTTCTGACCCGTTTTAGTGAGGTATAGATATGCCTTAGGACCCTCTTAGGACCAGGTCACATGTTGGTATAAACCTCTGTGATCGGTTCATGAGTTATCCGAGTCTTTTGCACATTTCCGTTAATCGCCTAAAAGTTGACCGTAACGCCATTTTGAAAATAAAACGAGTATTTCGGACACGTGAACGGACCAGAACCTTGCTTATTAAATTATAAGCATGTCCTTAAAGTTTCACGTCAATCCGAGGTCTAGAATGAGAGTTATGCTAAATAGCGCAATTAAAGTAAACTTTTGTAATAAACGGCGCGATTAGCATAACGCCTATCTAAACCAAGATTTCGTCACCAAAACTTTTACCCACTGTATTAAAATAATATTTTGGGAATTTTAAAGATTTTTAATAATTTTTACCTCGCTCATAACCTGCGGTTATGGCTACGGTTCGGTAAATACCGAATATGCCCTTTTTGGCCAAAACATGAGTTCTACAAGGTCTTTTGACCCGATTCCAGTTGCTACTGATTTTAAATAATAAATAAAGTATTTTAGACTTTATAAACTGTTCGGGAAACTCAGATTTCCTGTAGAACTCGAAAAGCCCTTTAAAAGTCTTTAAAATGACCGAAAAGCCCCCACGGGGCATAATATTAACTTAAACTCGTTACGGGCATCACGGATGGTATCCTACTGATACCACAACCTCTTTAAGGCATATTGACTTAGGAAATAAGCGTAGGACTCTCATGGTTAACCGTTTCGCCTATTGCGCGCACGGTTCGGCTTATGAAACTAGTTTTCATAAATTAGCCGATACGGGTCAAATAATACTATTTGAACCCCAAAACCCAGAGTGTGAACCATAAACCCATATAAAACAAGTCTCTGAACTTGTTGGGTCAGAATCACACTCCAATCTCGGTTTTCGCCTTTTCGCGCGATTAAACCATATCTATATATATCGGAACCAACCGGTCTAGGCTACGGCTAATATAAGGACCCGTTAGGATTCTAAGAGGTTAATTAAAACCTTCGTTCCAGATTAGGAGCCCCGGTAAAAGCTATCGGCGATTTAATCGAACTAAGGATATATACTTGCAAAGGTAAATACTTTAACTTATTTCCCCTATATGGGCTTGGGTTACGGTATGTTAATACCGCTTGATTAAGCATTATATTTTTCCATCGCTTAGGTGGTTAATTAAATAATATGATCGGCTCATTTAAACAGTTTTGTTTCTTAAAAGCCTTTGGGGGGTTTAATGACCGTTGTCCCGGATATCCTTGGCATCATTTTACGAAATGGCCACGACCATCGACATCCGGTGTAGGCGTACACCCGGTATATATTGTCGACATTAAATTAAAAGACGTAGCCGTTGGTTTTTATACTACGGTTTTACGCAATGTGGTGTGTCTATAAATCTTTAACCCGGCACGACCCGGGCTACTGAACGCATAAAAGAACATGTAAAACGTTCACAAGATTTTAATAATTTTCCCAAGTTATAAAAGAGTTTGTGCCTTGTGCATTCAAATCAATTTTAATAAACATTTTCAAATGTGTCAGTTGAATGTATTTACCAGTGTAAACTGACGTATTTTCCCCAAAAAGATTAAGTGCAGGTACTATACGAAATGGGCTGGTATAGGCGTCCTAAGCATCATACATAGTCTCGCAAACTCGATACTGCATCTGAATGAACAATATTTATTATTTTGATCCACTGTGGATATATTCAACTTCTGTAATACATTTGATATTACAACCAGAGGTTGAAGTTTATATATTTGTCTTTAAGCTTCCGCTGTGCATTTATATAATTGTGTGGTTTGACTATATTGTTGCCAACATAGTCACGGTAATCCCCCACCGGGCCCACTGGTGAGACACGTGGAAATCGGGGTGTGACAATCGTCATGGGGGAATGGGACAAGAAGGAAGTGGTGAACATCATGAGAGTGCTTCGGGTTTTCTATTTATGTTCTGGCCTTAAAATTAATATAGATAAATCCAACTTGTTCGGCATTGGTGTGGGATCGGAAGACATCATTGGTATGGCAAGTGTGGTTGGATGTAAACCGGATTATTTTCCTTTTAAATATCTTGGTCTCTCGGTTGGGGCGAACATGAATAGGATTATCAATTGGCAGCCCGTTTAAGATAATTTTCGAGAGCGGTTGGCTAGGTGGAAATCTCAATTGCTTTCGATTGGTGGAAGGGTTGTTTTAATAAAGTCGGTGTTGGAGAGCCTCCCGTGCTATTACTTTTCGCTTTATAAAGCTCCTAAGAAGGTAATTTCGGACCTTGAAGCTATGATTAAGAAATTTCTATGGGGTGGCTCCCTAGATGGAAAAAAAGATGCATTGGGTTAATTGGGATCGAGTCTCGTGTCCTAAAAAAGAGGGGGGCCTGGGTCTTATTAAGCTTTCTGATGTTAATAATTCTCTCCTATTTAAATGGGGTTGGCGTTTTAAAACGGAAATCAATAGTCTTTGGCACAAAGATATTGTTGCGCTCCATTCTAGTCGGGTTGGGTGGGAAGGATATCCGTTAAAAAATTCGCTGACCGGTGCGTGGAATAATATTGTTAAGGTTCTCATTAACGTCAAAGTGGGGGGAATACATATTAAGAACTTTATCAAAGGTGTCATTGGGAACGATAAAAATATTTCGTTCTGGTTGGACACTTGGATCTCCAATGAACCCCTCAAGATCAAATTCCCTGAGCTGTTTCGTATTGAGGCTGAAAAAAAGTGCTCTGTTGCTGATCGTGTGATTAGTGCCAGTTCAGGGGTTGAATTTTCGTGGAAATGGAAAGAAAACTTGGCTGCTTCGGGGTTGCTTATGTCTTTTGTACAGCTGTGTGACATTTTGGCTTCGGTTCAGCTCTCAGAAAGAAGCGATAAATGGATTTTGTCTCCTCAAAAAGATGGGTTGTTCTCTGTAAAGGTTGTTAAGCTTCTTCTCGGTTCGGACAGGAATCTGGGATCCAATTTTGTGTTGGATTGGTGTGGCTGGATTCCAGATAAGTGTAATATTCACATCTGGAGAGCGGAAATGAAAAAATTCCCACTAAGCTTGCGTAGAGGAGTAGAAACGTGCATATCGAAGACCCGAGCTGCCCTCTTTGCCGTTCTGCAGACGAATCTGCAGAGCACATCATAACTGCCTGTTCGGTGTCGTCAGAAGTCTGGAACGGAATCAGCCGTTGGTGCAAGATCCCCTATATTTACGCGTTTTCGATCAAGGATCTTCTTGGCGTTCATTCTTCTCTTCCTGTTTCCGCAAATAAGAAAGAGGCGATCTACGGTATAGTTATCATTGTGTGTTGGAGCCTTTGGCGAGCTAGAAATAAGTTGGTCTTCTCTAATTGTCCGGTTAGGGTTGATAGGATTTTGAGCGAAGTGAAAGCTTTTAGCTTTCTGTGGTACTCTAATAGATCAAAGTTTAAAGGGGTAAGTTGAGAAGAATGAGTTTCCTTTGTAAATATGTAATTTGGTTGTAGTGTTTTGGTCGGCCCAGTTTGGGTTGGCTTGTTGTGAATGAAGTTTATGTTTTATAAAAAAAAAAAAAAGTTTCAGCTCGTTTACACCCTTGTATTAACCATAAATTTTATAAAACTTTGATTTTCTAGGGTTTTTTTTTTCAATATAAAAGCTGTTTATCACTGTTGCTGGTGGGTCCAAGTAAAAGAGGTTATGTAACTGTGTACTGCAATGTATGTATGTGGGAAAGAGCCATTGAGGACAATTGGTTTAAGGAAGGTGATGTACCCCCACCCAGTTGCTTATTTTTCCCGCCAAAGTTGCCTTACGTGTCACCCTCCACCTATCGATTCCCGCCATTAACGTGCCTCTGCGCCATAGGTCCTGACACGTGTCAGTCCTTTTCTTGCGTTTCTCTGAAAGTCAGGTTGCTGATGCTGACTGCACATTAACTTTTTCAACTAATAAATTGTAATTTTTAGAACGGTACCTATGGTGAGGATAGTCTCTTTGGAGAATACCCGTCAGATAGGCGTCACGTAATCACGGGAGGAGGATACTTCTTTTAGGGACTATCCAAGGATGTGGGGAGACTACCCACTTTAATAAAAAAACAATATATATTCAGAGAGAGAGAGAGAAACAATGAAAGGGCCCACCAATTTTGAAACAACAGGCTCGTCTCCGGCGTCACATATCTAACGGAATTGCCGTGCCGGACCCCAAGGGGGCGGTGTGGGACGTGGCTAAAGGGGGGGGGGGGGACGGCCCTCTGCCGATCCCCATACCCAATGGTCTTAGGTGGAAAAAAATTGTATTTTTAGGTGGAAAAAATTGACCCTTGTCGTTTGGTTTATTTTGTTAGTTTAGTTCAAATATTTAATATTTAATTTTTTTGTCGTGGGACCAAAAAAGTTTCATCGATGTCATTTTAGTCCACTAGTTTAACTTTATCCATTTTTCTGTTAACAGAAGGGCAATTCGGTCATTTTTATATGGTCTAATTACTATTCTAGTTAACAGATACAAAAACGACCGAATTGTCTTTCTCGTTAACAGAAAAAATAGATAAAGTTAACCCAGTAGACTAAAATGGCAATGCTGAAACCTTTTTGGACGCATATGAGAAAAATGAAACTTTTATAATAAACTGGTAAAATAGCACAACCACATGGAGTTAAATGACATTTAACTCTCTTAATTTTATTTACACATCATTTTCACTCTATCTCTCTTTATATGTATATATATATATATAGCGAGAGGGGAGAAATGTGGGAACATTAACACTTTTTTTTAATATGATTGGTGTGTGTCAATGATCAGTAGATCAAGTGAAGGAAAACTTGCATTTCTTTTGGAGCACTGATGGACATTTGTAGGAGATCCATAGAAATTAGGGTTCAATTGTTGAGCCAAATGAGTTTTATAAGTACTTTCACCGTCATGCCTACGGGGGGTGGGTTACCGAGTTTTCAATGAAATTTGTGATAGACTCGGGTTACTCTCAAATTACTTCGTTTAATCGAATGGATTCCTCGAAAGTACTCAGGTTTGATTATATTGACCGTAAAAAAATTATTGATGTATTTTTTTTCCAGTATAAATCAACCTTTCATTGGTAAAAATATTATATTTTTTAGTTGTATTTTTTAAGGGTTAATATTCTCATATTCTTTTCTTTCTTGTACATAGATATATAAAGAGAGAAAGAGTCAAAAAAGTGTGAGAATAAGATTTTAAGAGGGTGGAAATAGAATGACCCTTTGAATAAAATACTTTAAATGTCCTCAAGGGCCTGTTTGGTTGACAGGAATCCATTGGATTTCAAGGGAATTGGAATTTGAATTTCATTCCTTTGTGTGTTTGGTTGGACAAATTAGTTGAAGGAAATTGGATTTCAATTCCAACAAAATCCCTTATTTAATGGAATTCAGATTCCTTCTAAATTTCAAAGGAAAGTTTAAAAAACCACGGGAATGTTTCCAAAGTAACGGAAATAACCCATTGCCTTTATCATTTTTGTCTAAAAACCAAAAAATAATAATAAATCAAAAAAATTCTAAAAAATCAAAATATAATAAAAAATTCTAAAAAATAAAAAAATAAAAAATTCTAAAAAATCAGAAAAATAATAAAAAATCAAAAAATAATAATAATAAATCCAAAATATTCTAAAAAATCAAAAAAATTATAAAAAATCAAAAAAATAAAAAATGTCTAAAAAATACAAAAAAAATTCTTAAAAATAAAAAATTCTAAAAATAAAAAAATAATAAAAAATCTAAAAGATAAAAAATTATAAAAAATCCAAAAAATTCTAAAAAATCAAAAAATTCCGAAAAATAAAAAAAATAATAAAAATCCAAAAAATTCTAAAAAATAAAAAAAACTCAAAAAATAATAAAAAATTTAAAAAATCCAAAAAATTCCGAAAAATCAAAAAAAATTCTAAAAATAAAAAAATAATAAAAATCCAAAAAAATCTAAAAAATCAAAAAATTCTAAAAAATAAAAAAAATGATAAAAAATCCAACAAATTTTAAAAAATAAAAAAAAATTATAAAAAATCCAAAAAATTAAAACAAACAAAAAAATTCTAAAAATTTCAATAAATAAAAAATCCTAAAAGATAAAAAATTCTAAAAAATTAATAAAAAATCTAAAAAACCCGAAAAAATTCTGAAAAACAAAAAAAAAATAAAAAACAAAAAATCTAAAAAATAAGAAAAAAATAAAAAAATTCCAAAAAATTCAAAAAATAAATTTTTGAATTTTTTCGATTTTTTATAATTTTTTAGATTTTTTATTTTTTAGAATTTTTTGGATTTTTTTTATTTTTTAGATTTTTAATTTTTTAGGATTTTTTGGATTTTGTATAAGTTTTTTGTTTTTTTTTTATTTTTTAGAATTTTTAGAACTTTTTATTATTTTTTTAGAATTTTCTGGATTTTTTAGAATTTTTTGGATTTTATATTATTTTTTAGATTTATTTTTGAAGTTTTAGGATTTTTTGGATTTTTTTATTATTTTTTAGATTTTTTTTTTGATTTTTTAGAATTTTTTTTGTGATTTTTTAGAATTTTTTTGTGATTTTTTAGATTTTTTTGAACTTTTTATTATTTTTTAGATTTTTTTTTATTTTTAATTTTTTTGATACTTTTGAATTTTTTGGATTTTTTTGAAATTTTATAATTTTTTATGATTTTTAGAATTTTTTTGAATTTTTAAATTTTTTATAATTTTTTGGATTTTTTTAGAATTTTTTAGAATTTTTATCTAAGATAGTTGTTTTTAAAACTTTTGCCAATTGTTTATAACTAGGGGTAATTTTGTCTTTTTATGTATTTTTAAATTTTAATTCCATTAATACATTTATCAACCAAACATATATATGGATTTAAAGGAATCCATCAAATTCCAATTCCCATAGGGATTACAATTCCAATTCGTACATATTTCACGAACCAAACGCCCCCTAAGCGTTCTTAAAGGGTTTTCGTTTGCTAATGAGGTGATTTCTTATAAGTTATAATTAAGCATGTAATAACTAGAGTTAGTGTAACCATACGTTTCGTGGCGGACATCAAGTTAATAGTTTTTCTTTTTTCCGATACAAATCAACTCTGAATCTCTGATTGGTAAAAGTAAAAATACATTTTTCTTTGAACGGTAAAACTTATTTATAAAATAAAGAAATACATGAGGTGATTTCTTTTTAATCAAACATATAATAATTATAGTTAATATATAAGGGTGGGTGTATGGTTAATCACTCTAGGGTGATTGAGTTATTCTCTATCCAATAATATTATGCGATGTCAACTCCGAATTCCACTCCCTATTTTGCACTCAAACACATGATATGGTTAATCACTCTAGGGTGTTTGAGTGATTCTCACTTTTGATTGGTTGTTCTTTTCTCTCTCCTATCTCTCTCCTCCATTACTCTTCAATCACATTTGGTGACTACACACCGATTTTGGTCACCGCATACCCACTCACCGAAACCCTTCATCATCGCGGTGTGGTCACTGCTCGGTGACTCCCCCTCCCCGATGAACACTCCGCAAACCACACCGCCCACCCTTAAGCCTGTGTTTCGTGGCGCAAATGAAGTTTGATATTGAAGTATACAATTGTAAATGTTGTTAGAAGATGAATAGATACATATTACGTTAAAAAAAATGGTACGATTATCACATGCAACATAAATAGTTGTGGTTTCTAAGATCCTAAAAACAACTTTTTTTAAACGGCTATTTCGTTTAAAAATGCGACTAGCAAGATACTAGACTCAAAACAACAAACAACATGGAAACAAGATTATAAAATAAAATTATAGTAATTTCTCCACGATAACTCTTTACATATAGATCCATTCTTTATCCTAAAAAACTACTAAGATCCTCTAAACCGGTGTTGAAGGTCTAACTAACATTATCTTTATCTTCATCTTATAATAATATATCGAATATTTTCTAAAGCAAATATTCTAACTTTCTGTTTTATATATTGATTTTAAAATAATTATTTATTCTAGTTCGTCTTTGGCAAAGTTAGAGAGCCAATAAAAATGAAGAGTTTACAAACATATTTTCACTTTTTAATAAACTTTAGCTAATTACAAACCTATTTCCAATCTTTAAAAAACTAGTTTAAAATCTATAAAATTAAATATTTGATTTTGGTGGTAAACGATTCATATTATGACTTATAACTTTAACAATTACAAAGTCTAGTATAACGGTTTGGACCACTTGCAAACACGCAAACACCACTCAAACCCCCAACTTCTCGCCGCAACCTCATTGATCATTGCCTACCACAACCAACATCATCAGTGTCGGCTAACCATCGGCATCAGTCTCACGAACCTTGCCCCCTTTGTCGCTAACATCACTACCCACCACAACTATCATAATTCGCCATATCGCTTACCATCATGGACATCTGATTTCTACAATATGGTTAAAAATTTGTTCCATAACTTTAAATAAATCCAAATTTAAATCATTGCAAATTAACACAAATGAAGGCGGGATTGATGAAGACGAAAAGTAATGGCGAAGAATAAGAGGCATTTTGGAATTTTCGACCATCAAATGGTCCCTGCTTTGTCTTTCTTGTTCTTAAGTGGCTATCAAACACTCCACACTTAGGAGCGGTGCCACAGTGGTCACGAGCCACCAACGAACTGCAATCGATGATCGTTTAGTTATACTTGAAATGGCCTACTACTTTGCAATTTTATTGATCCAAAATCTGCAACAAACTAATTTTGGGACAGAAGTTGAAATTTGGTTCAAAGTTCAAAGTTCAAACTGCCTTAGGGTGAACGGGGCGCAATCGGTGAGGTGATCGGTGAACCATTTCCCCGATCGGGAACACCGCCGCCATCCCCGCGGGGTCCCGAATCGGGGGTGAAGATGGGCATGGACTCACCGATGGAGGAGGGGGGAAGTTTGGTGGGCCAGCCTTGGATCCATCCAATCATAGATTTTCTTTGTTTTTTTTTTTTTTTTTTGAATAAAAAAATAAGGGGAGTTAAGAGGGGAGTGGCGCCATCAAATGGGGGTGTTAGGGGAGTTTAAGAGGGGAGTTGACGTGGCACACGGGGATTGGTTTGGCGTAAGAGAGGGCACTCACCTATTAGGTGTGCACCCCCTTCACCCTTATACAATTGTGTATGCAAAATTGTAAAGAAATATATATTTGGGCCCAAAGTGTACTTTAAGTCTAACATCATCTTTTGGGCCGATCCATCAACCGAAATTTCTACAACTAAGCCCTTTTACATTTAAACCAATCACGTGACTTCTGTTTCATTGTCTTTTCACGTCTTTAATATTTTGATGTGGCAAATCTTTATGGTTGGTGCATATCTAATGTTGTTTTCAATCTCCATCTCCTTTTCAAAAATAGAGTTATGTTTTCATAACCAAACCGGTTATTGAAACAAGACACACGTTACAACTAGATTAAAAATACTTTAATTTCCTATAAATTTTATTATACATTAAATAGTATGATAGAACTATTTTGTTATGTTATTTGTACTTTAAAAAATAAATGAAATGCATTTTCTTAAAATATAATAAAATATAATCTTAATGAAGCCAATATTTTTTTAAACAGTTGGCAAACCACTTTCTAAAACATGGGTCTCTACTTTAAATCTTATAATTATAAAGAAAACCAGATTGTTAATATGGTAATTTGATGGCATAAGAAAAGGCTTAAGCTAAATTTGCTACTCTTCATATTTTTTTTTCCATCTTTTCCACCTTATGCATAATTATCGTACAAAATTAAGCTCATGGTTGTTAGATACTAATAACGCATGATTTTTCGTCTTATTAATTATAACATAACTAGTATTAACCACCCATCCCCTTGCGTTGCGGAGGGGGCTTTAACAGGTACATTTTCAAAAATTAAAAGAAGCGAAAAGTAAATATAAATATTAACTTTGCTTAATGTACATAAAGATATTGGGACACTTACAAAATTTACAATCACTTGTTTAAAATTTATGTTTTAATGTTTATTATTATTATGTTTTTAACAACGTTTGAACCCTCGTAGCGTGCGTAATGGGCATCATTAGTTGTCTGCAACTCCGCTTGGGTCTTACGAATGCTAACCACCTTTTCAGTTTGCTCTTTACTTTTATCGGTAACCTTATGATCCGACATTAACGCATCCACCAACATCTTTTGTAACCGCTCAAAAACATCTTCATGTTGACTTAAAGACGATATCTAAAAGTAAAAATAATAATAAGTTAAATAATAATGTAATAAAAAAAAACAAATTGAGAGTCATGTTGCAAGATAATGTAAACTCGTTATCAAAATTCGATTGAGAGGCTCTTAAACATGGCTGCAACTGGTAGCTTATTTCAAGCTACCTTAGTTAGCATTCTAGAATAACTAGTTCAACACCGCCATCGACCTTAAAAATAATAAATTTATGTAGTATTAATTTGCAACTTGAATGTGTATAATCGAGAAACCTAGGCTCACATAAAACATCTGCAAATGGTTGCGTACCGGAAGAATCCTTAGTTGCCACGCCAATTATATGATATCATCATCGCCAACACGCCCAACATATTTTCTGATTACCAGAGTATGTACAAGTAGAAAGAGTAAATTGTCATTTTCGTCCCTAAGGTTTGACCACTTTGGCAAATTTTGTCCCTAAAGTGCAATTTTCATCCAAAAAGTTTAAAATCTTGCATTTTAATTCCTAAGGCCATTTGTAAGGGAAGAAAGTTGCAATAAATTGCTAACCTCAAGAATGAAAGAAAAAATGAAGGTGGAGGACTTAAATGTACAAAAAAGTCTCTTTAGATGGAACACGCAAATATGCCCAAATCTTAGGGACGATTTTGGCATTTTACTCAAGCATAATTAAGGGATAACTATTGTTTTAATAGAGTAAACAATCGTGCAACACCAATAAGCACAAAAACAAGTGAAGCGTAAAATACAAACAACAATGTAAAACCATGTTGCAAATTAATACTGTATATATACAAATCAGAAGTTGCTAAACCAACTGCAACACAACTTGCTATGATTCATATTATTAGATCCTAGGCTCAAAAGCATCAGCATCACAACCTTGTTAATACAACCAACAAACGTTATGGCTGCAACATGTGTTGCCATGCTCAACAACGAAACATCATAATAGCAGCCACAAACATACACTACCAAATCTGTTAAATAATATCACCGTCACCTTCATCAACCATGCGTATCTCTCGGATGACCCGTAATCATCTTCATGGAAATTCTAAGTTTTCAGAGATTGTCAAATACTGGGAAGTCAAATATAACGGTCTATATTATAATTAAATGGATATCGGAGAAAATATAGAAAAAGAGGTTCTAGATGAAGGAATTTGGGTTAAGAGTTGAGCAACCCAACTATGGTTGTTTGTCACAATGTCCGTCCTGGGTTTTTCCTTTTCTTCCATATTTTATGGGTTAGTAACTCTAAACATATTATAAGTATGTTCGTTTTAAACTGACCAACACATGTGCTTACCCGTCACGTAACGTGCGCCAAAAATACATAAGTGCCCGTGGCAACTTGTGAGTATTCCCACTAGTTACCATAAAAATGATCTTTTCGTCCTCAATTGTAATTTCACAAAAAAAATAAAATAAAATTTAAGACAACTAACACAAGTTAAGTTATAATGTGTAAGATACAATTTATCAATTTATCAATGTATGAAAATATTTTTTTCCCATTTAACCTTTTTTAATAAAATGTAAACAGTATTACTTTCACTTATTTGTAGCATGTAAACCTTTTAGTTGTAATTAATATTATAAGGCCTAAAATAACATCACATAATAAATAAATATAGTGGTGTGAGGTAATGATATTTTAAAATAATAAATAAATTAATCAATAATAATTATTATAATTATAAAAAAACTATGTGAATTAACTTCGATTTTATAACTTTAGGGTCAATGTTTTTATAACTGTTAGTGCACTACATCTGTTGATTGCGTCTAGGTGTCTAGGTGTCTAGGATCAGGTCTTATATCGTATTGTATAGCATAGGGCGCGTAATACGAGAAAACAGGAGTCTGTATAGGTTTTATGAGCTAGGTCCGCTCATAGGGACATAATGATCTAGGTTCGCTTATGTGGACTTGCCTGGTCCGCTCTTATGGTCATATGACACATAAGCGGACCCAACTGCCTATATATAGGAGTCGTTTGAGCGGACCTCATAAGGTGATTGTCGGATTCCACGCCGAAGCTCTGCCGGTGTGATGTTTGAGCTGTAAAACGTTTCAAATCAATAAAACAAGCAGTTAGGAGGAAGAACAAGCTATATCTACTTGCATTTCTTATTATTCCGCATCTGAAACGCAAGAAACAACCTCTGAACGACTCGTTCGGGTTATCAAACGATCCTACAAGTGGTATCAGAGCTTGGGAGGAGGTTTTCTGCAGATTATAGCCGGATTTCATCATTTCTTCTCACTTCTACACCTTCTTTTCTCATTTCCGAGAGTTTTCACGGTCAAATTTTGTTCAAAAGTTCACAGATTGTGTATAATCATACTTAGACAAACCCTTGAAAGTTTCAGGACAAAATACAGCTTAAAAACAGGTCAAAACATGTTCGGTATATGGTTCGCTCGTACTGACGTCATCGAGATCCGCTCTTAGATCACGTCTGGTTCGCTTTTCTGGTCGTGGTTGGTTCGCTTATTTGTACACATTTAAGTCTGGTTCGCTCCAAATTAGTATTTTGGTTCGCTCGAGCGTACATTTTTGTTTCTGGTTCGCTTCAAAATCACTTCAGATCCGGTTATCTGTCAACACTGGTTCGCTCCAAGGAAGTCTTTTGGGTCCGCTCCAAAGTACATGATCAGTTCGCTTTTGTGTCCAAATTAGGTTCGCTCCAAAGTACGGTTCGCCCTTGTGAACATCTGGTTCGCTTATCTGTTAGATCGCTTTTCTGTCACTTGCTTTGAAAAACGTGCCGAGTCAATATGGATTCCGAGTTTTACAACGCGTTTGCTTCATCGACTACTCCAGCCGCAATTGCTCAAGCAATGAATTTAGAAAACGAGACGGGAACGACTCAAAAGCCCCCTAGATTGATGAGCATTGAGGAGTATTATGGATGGAAGGATCGGTTTGAAAACTGGGTTCAGGCAAACCATCTCAGATCGTGGGAGTGTATATTGAAGAAGTACTCTTTGCCTCGAACAGATTTGCAAGTTGTTAAAGAGATATCCGAGTTTACCGATCAAGAACGAGCAATGTATAGAGCCGAGAAAATGATGATCAGTTTGTTGCAGCAGGCTATAAAGGAAGATATATTCATCGTGTTACAGCACGACAAGACTGCTAAGTCGATATGGGATGCTCTTAGGGTTAAATTCGAGGGAAGCGAAAACATGATCAAAAGCAAGAAAGCACTGTTAAAGAAAGAATTCGATTTGTTTAGTAGTTTGCCGGGAGAGGATACTAAAAAGCTAATCGAGAGATACTGTCACTTGGTGCGATCGTTATCGATGTTGGGAGTTGAAAAAGGTCGTGAGGAATGGGTGGATAAATTGGCTGACGCGTTACCTCAGAAAGAGTGGGGAACGTATTTGATGATTTTGAAGAATACTGGTGTGTATGACGGGCTGACAATTTCACAGTTCATTGAGAAAATTGAGAGTCAGGATCTTGAGCAGCAGAAGATTGCTAGGATGAATAGTCCGAGTGGTCAACAGGATGTTAAGATGTACTACCGGGGAAGTGTTCCAGTCGCTGAGTCTGAAAGAAGTCCGAAGATTCAAACTGCGTTCAGTGCTGGTGATTCATCTGAAAAAGCTGATCAGGGTTCAAACAAAAGTAGCAGCGGGTTTTCATCGTTTCTGAGTGTGAATCTGAAAGAGACTAACACGAGTTTTCAGTCTCAGAGTACAAAAACCGGAAATGGATACATAATTCAATGTAACATAGCTCTTAATCTTCCAGAAGGTCAAAGCTTCTCTGAAGACACTGCGAAAGACCACATGGCACTTCTGGGTTCAGTTCTGTTATCCTATGAGGGTCTTGTTGCTGGTCGGATCAGCAATCCTATGCTTACTAAAGAGGATTACGATCAGATAGACGCCGAAGAGATAGAACTCATGGATATTAAATGGTGTCTCGCAAGTGTTCTTCGACGAGCTGAGAAATTCAAAACCATTACCGGGAGAAATGACTTTCTAGATGCTCATGTTTCTACTTTAGGTTTTGATAAATCTAAAGTTACCTGTTTTCGATGCAGGGAGAAAGGCCATTTCAAGCGGGAGTGCAAAGGAAGAGAAGTTAGCGGTGCACAGAATCCATTCGGGAAAGATGATTATTATCGCAAAGCTATCTATCAGCAAGTTGGTCAATCCCAAGAACCGCAGACAGCTCACGGGAGAAAAATTGAAGATCCGAAGAGAGCATGTTTGGTAGATTTCAGCTGGAGTAATTACATATCATCTGAAACCACAGCAGCACGCATTAGTGATCAAGATGATGAGAAACTACCAGAAGGTTTCAGTTGGGATATGTTTGTGGATGAGAAGGTAGAGTTCAAAGCCTTCATTGCCAAGATTGTCCGAGAGCCAGATTTGTTCGCTACTTGGATGAAATCTATTGGAGAGACTGTGAAAAGCGAAGATGAAAAGTCTGTGTCATCTGATGAAAGTTCAGACAGTACTGATAAACTTTCAGAACATTCTGGGGAAGTTTCAGAAAGTTCAGATGAAGAATTACAAAGTTCTGATAAAAGTGTACAAAATGAAAATGTTCAAGAAAAAGAAGTTGTTTTTGATAAAACACCGTCTGATTCTGATGTATCAGATAGTGATTCTGATAAGTCTGTATAGTTTGATCAATCACCTGATCACAGCAGCAGTGATGATGAGGAAGAAAAACACATAAATATTGCAAAAACTCATCTTTCACCTGAAAGTTTTCATTTCTATTTTGCAGAAAGAATGGAGAAACTAAAGGAGAAACGAGCTGCTAAAGAACAACAATCCGAATCTGAAGGTGATATTCAAAACGCTGAGAATGTTGCTGAGAAGATTACTGAGGTTGTGAAAGAAGAAGAAAAGGTGATTGAAGTAGAAAAAGTGGTAGAAGTTGTTAAAACAATCGAAGTTGAGAAGATTGTTGAAGTCGTCAAGCCGTGTGAGAAGTGCTTGGAAGCTTGCAAGGATTGTGCTGCTAAAAACGACATTATAGCTGAGTATAAGAAGAAGAAGGAGCAGTTACTGTTCAACCTCAACTATGTGAAAGAATCTTACGATGTTTTGAATAAAACAGTAACTGGCCTTCAAAAGACTAACTCAGAGAGGGAACAAGCACTGACGATGTTGAATGCAGTTTTAATGACAAAACAAAAAGCAATAAATTTCTACATCGAAGAAAGTGCTAAGTGGAAGCAAGAGTTGGAGACGGAAAAGATAGAGAATGAGAGAATTAGACGCTTATTGCAAAGTTATTCTAGTTCTGATTATCTCATTGATCGTATTTACCCAACTGTTGCAGGTATGGAAGCTTTCAAAGATGAGAAGCTAAAAGATAAGAAAGACTGTGGTAAGAAATCGACTGTTAGTTACAACAAATGTCCACCTCCGATTTGGGATGGTTATTCACCTAGGAGACCAAATGAGGAGCAATTGGAAAAGGCAGTCAATATAAAGCTTAAAACCGACACAACTGACGTTTTACCAGATAACATAGATGTCGCGTATACCTCGTCCGATACTGATCATGAGTCTGTACTAATCAAAAAGGTGGCCGATCAGGTGTTGGATACTGATGAGGAGTCTGGGTCGAAATCTGGGTCTGGAAAGTCAAAGTCGTCAGTCAACAGTCCAAATTCGTCGGATAAACGGTCTTATAGTAAAGAATTTTTATTGTCAAAGGTAGATTTGAATGATGAAACATTCGAAGTTGTGTATACTTTGAATGGTTCGGACAAATTATATTACAATAAAGAGTTCCCAATAATGAGTATTAAAACGGAACTAATAAACAAAACTTTCAAACTAATAGAGATTAATATTCCAGAATTAAAAGTTTTGAAAAATCTAAAAAATACACTTCTAGAGTTCAGCAACGTTTAAATAAGAAAAAGGGCAACAATTCTGGTTCTGTTTTTCAAAAGAAATCTAACCAGAATCGTAGCTACAAAAAGAAAGGTCTTGGTTTTGTTCCACCAGAAAATGATAAAAATATGAAAAATTCTAAAAAAAAATCTGAATTTGTGTCAGGTGGAAGTGCTGAAGAGGAACAGCAGAAACCGTTCTGGTTACAGTCTAATCAGGAGTTTCTTGCTGAGAGAAAGAAGAATGGAGGTGATATTTGTTATCAAAGAGAGACTAGAACTTGTTATAGATGCAATGAAGCTGGTCACATTGCATGTAATTGTTCTAATAGTGACAAATCAAAACAGGGAGTTTCTCAGAAGTTGAAAGAGAAAGTTGTTGATGTTGACACACCAACCAATAGACCTAAAATTTTTGAAAATTCAAAATTTGAGGTTGGCGAGTGTTCGGAAAAGAATTTTTATAAAAAGAAAGGAAAAGACAACCAGGTGTGGGTTGCGAAGAAAGGTGAAATGAATGTCGGCGATGAATCTGGTTCTACAAAGCCAGAAGAGCCACAGGTTGAGAAGAAGATTTTAGTGAATGATGAGGAGTTTCCATCATTGAAGTTTGAGGAAGTAAAGAAGAAAGTGGGAAAAACTGAGATTTCTAATCAGTTTTATAAAGAAAAGAATGATTTTGATGTCGAGAAAACATTCAACGGGAATGTTAAAAAGATTTTTGGAAAGATGTTGAGTGGGAGAGCTAAAGGGGTAAAAGATTTTTACGCGACTAAAAAGGCAACATACAACCCTACGGCTCAAGAGTTGAAAGCCATCAAGTCTGAAAAGACTTGGATGGAAGTTTGTTTCCATGATAGTCGAAGGACTATGCCGGAGATCCCAAGTTTATATCGTGGATCAGGAAACGACATCTTTCTAGTGTTTGAACAGTTTGTTTTGAAAGATTTTAAATAGTGTTTTTAATGTTTGCAGGATGAAGGACTTTGCCGGAGCTTCCAGGTTGGTAATTGTGAAGCAGGAATCGGCATCCTGATTGGTAAAATGGTGATGTAGATGTAACATTCCTACAAGTGGTAATCTTGTTCTTACAAGTGGTATTTGTGATTATATTTTGAGATGTTTGTATTTTTACAAGTGGTACAGAAGGTTCTTAAATGCAAATGGTAAATCAGGGACATTAAGTTGTAATTGATTTACTACATATGGGTAAAAGATAGACAAGATGATGAACCACCTCCCCGTTCTTAAAATTGATAAATCTACAAGTTGTTTTTATCAACACAACCTCATTTTCCGGAAAAGTCATTTCGATTAAAACAAACTTGAGTGTTTTGAAATCTGAAATGAGAAAATGGTTTGTGATAGGGGGAGTTCTGATTGTTTATGCTGAGTGAATGACGATTTGATGTGATTCAGTGTCAGTTGTCAAGTTTCTGTACAGTTTGTATTGTTTTCTATGTTTTTTCTAGTGGGTCAAAAGTCTTTTATTTTCAAATTTTCTTTGAAATGTGTTTGAATTTTAGGGGGAGTAAGAAATTTTCTGAAAATCCAAAAACATTAGAAAATTTGAAAAAGCCAAAAACATGATAAAGTTCAAAAAAGATTTTTATTGCGAAACAGAGGAAATGATAGTAAATCAGTGGACTATCACGGCACGCTAAAGAAATGTAAAGTTAAATTGTGATAAACAATCTTACTGCGGATGTGTCAGTAGATTTTCGCACATTTAGTAAGTTGAAACGAGATATAAACCTAATTCAAACTTGCTTAATTCGTGGGTAACTATTCTTGGATATATGGGTAACCCCCGAAATCTTGTTTGAAAGGTCCCATATTCTGAGATACTAGGTCTTTATACTCAGTGATATCTGGGGTATTATCCCGGGACTTCTGCTGAATGGAAGTTCTGACCTAGTCCCCGGATAATACTTTCTGCTAAAGCTTTGAAACATAAGCTTCGCCCTCTGCATGCTGATGAAACAATAAAATTGATAGTCGCTGCTGTTGTAATCAAAAGATCCTCTAAAGGGGACCCAGCAAAACTCGAGCCGTCATCTCTCTGCTGAACGGAAGTTCTGACCTGAGCTCTCACGGTTTCGCATCTACCCTTTACAGATATCAGCTGTGGTATACTCACTTGTAAGACTGAATATTTGGGATCTGGATACGGGAGTATATTCAAGTGGAGTGATACACAATTAAGTTTAAGTCTCTAAAACATTAATATCGTATCTCGAATCAATTGAAATCTGTGTGAGAATTTAAGTGGACAAACATACTGACAATCTAGGTAAATTGTTTAAAGCTTAAGATGTAATCAAGCTTAACGGTGTTGGTGATTTGTCTCAAAACTGATATGATCCTCTTACACGAACTCACAAAAATATGTTTGTAAATATTTCATTCTTTGCATTTTATTTCTTTTCATTGAAAAATCCAAAAAGATTTTAGTGTGTTTTAGCTAAATTTTGAAAAAGTCAAAAAGATTTTCGACAGCTGATGTTGGAAAACTGATTTTCAAAATTCCGAGTGCTAAACATGATGAGCAGCATTTGAGGGGGAGTGTTTGTGTAAATCTAACTGTTTTTGTTAAATCTAACCTTCTTCAAGTGGTTCATCATAGATATTTGAGAGAGAGCCTGAGTTGATGCGATTATATGTTTGCTTAGTGAATATGAGAGTGATGTTGGTGCAGAGTTATTTGAAATATATGTGAAAGAAATTTATTTCGGGGTTAAGATTGTGCAGGTATCCAGATTTCGATATATGAAGATCTCTGATGGAAGAGAGTCAAGTTTTTATTCTGGAAATTAATCCTGAAAGAATGAGTAGAGTCAGATTCTGATTCTGAAGATCACGTCTATTGTTGATGCTGATGAACTTGAGGAATCAAGAGATCTGATCAAGAGAATTAGAGTGTTTTAAAGCCAGACAACGATCCTGAAGATGTTACTGAAGAACAACAGAATACCAGTAAATCGAGAGGGGGAGTCTGAAGATTGAAAAAAGGAGAAAGCCCAGAGACTGATCTAGACTGAAAATGTGAAGACACAGTTTTGGAGTCAAGGTGTATTGGCGACTTCATCAACATCTGGGGGGGGGGGGAGTCTGTTAGTGCACTACATCTGTTGATTGCGTCTAGGTGTCTAGGATCAGGTCTTATATCGTATTGTATAGCATAGGGCGCGTAATACGAGAAAACAGGAGTCTGTATAGGTTTTATGAGCTAGGTCCGCTCATAGGGACATAATGATCTAGGTTCGCTTATGTGGACTTGCCTGGTCCGCTCTTATGGTCATATGACACATAAGCGGACCCAACTGCCTATATATAGGGGTCGTTTGAGCGGACCTCATAAGGTGATTGTCGGATTCCACGCCGAAGCTCTGCCGGTGTGATGTTTGAGCTGTAAAACGTTTCAAATCAATAAAACAAGCAGTTAGGAGGAAGAACAAGCTATATCTACTTGCATTTCTTATTATTCCGCATCTGAAACGCAAGAGACAACCTCTGAACGACTCGTTCGGGTCATCAAACGATCCTACAATAACAAACCAAAGGGTTTAATTTATATTTCACCTATTAATATAGGGTCTAAGTGAAAAGAAAAGAAACCAAATCAAGTCACTTGAATTTGAATTTTAAGTATTAAATATAAGGGCCTAAGTGAAAAAAATCTACCCGGGATTAGGAGGTGGTGTTCTCGGATGGGGTAAATATGATTTCAACGAAAAGCGTGTGTTATGTTGTGTTCTTTCTTATATAATGTTCTCATTGAGTGGTGTTTTTAAAGAAATAATAATGCTACGCAATATGCATGCTAGGTTTTTGTTGAGAAGCATATAAAAGATTTTATCAACAAAATTAAAAGCTTAAATTTATTGAAAACAAATCAAGACTTGCTGTAAAATAATGTTAATAAGAGATTAATATTTCAAAATACGACTTGTAATATCTTTTTCTAAAACCATGAAGTGTTTATTAAAAAAATATTTTAATTTAAATGTTCATTTAAAAAATGTTGTTTAAGAGCAAATGACTTGAATCACATTTGTAAAATGTTCACTTGAAAGTGGATCGATTGTAAACAACTTGAAACTGAACCAACTCTTGTGTAAGACCCTAACACGCTTTAACTGAAAAGACGCAGCGGAAATACGTACCATAAAATTTCTTTCATTATAAACGTTTTGACTTACTTGAAAGTTCATTTTAAAATAACTCTTTTACAATATATGCATCCTTCGTACTCATTTAATAAAATAAAAGCATAACTTATGTTTATCAAATTACATACTCAAGCATTCCCGTACAATCTATCTTGTGACTCGGTCTTTGATCGCTACTCCTCATGGTGATAATCTGTGATTCGTACAGCCTGCACCCACCACATACATTCGCAACATTAGCATACATTATATACAAACAAGATTCTCAATCATGTAGACTCGTTACGTTATATCCACATATACTTTCCATCCTGTTATC
This sequence comes from Helianthus annuus, assembly GCF_002127325.2. Lineage (NCBI taxonomy): Eukaryota > Viridiplantae > Streptophyta > Magnoliopsida > Asterales > Asteraceae > Helianthus > Helianthus annuus. The sequence goes on from NC_035440.2 coordinate 12,188,807, forward strand.
TTTCTAGATTTAATCATTCCATCCGGGTGTCTAATCCTTGGCGAAACTTCAATAATGTACCATTACATTTCATTCTCAAGGCACACTGTTAATAACGTCAATACTTAAATGTATTGAAACCACATATACAATACATACATAACTACGTACATACTTACATACCTTTACTTGCATACATACGCATCTACTTACATACATACATGATTACGTCTTCACATACATACATACATACAAGTCACATTCACTTATTTGTAAGTTGAGCCTTAACTACAAACATATCAACAAAAATCAATGCAATTACAAACAAACATAACCGACTAACTTCCAACAAACATGATGAACATTCAGCAACATAATGAACATCCCATTAACACGATGAACATTCAGCAACATAATGAACATTCCATTAACACGATGAACATTCAACAACATAATGAACATTCCATTAACACGATGAACATTCAGCAACATAATGAACATTCCATTAACACAATGAACATTCAGCAACATAATGCACATTCCATTAACACGATGAACATTCAGCACCATAATGAACATTCCATTAACACAATGAACATTCAGCAACAAAATGCACATTCCCTTAACACGATGAACATTCAGCAACATAATGCACATTCCGCACAATGAACATTCAGCAACATAATGCACATTCCCTTAACACGATGAACATTCAGCAACATAATGCACATTCCATTAACACGATGAACATTCAGCAACAAAATGCACATTCCATTAACATGATGAACATTTAGCAACATAATGAACATTCCATTAACACAATGAACATTCAACAACAAAATGCACATTTCCTTAACACGATGAACATTCAGCAACATAATGCACATTCCATTAACACAATGAACATTCAGCAACATAGTGCACATTCCATTAACATGATGAAACTATCATCTTAATTTACATTAAGGATAGACGAAGTTCATATGAACTTACCTTGGTACTTACCCTTACCCGTAAATTCTTACTTGGTTTCCCTATATACAACATACCAAACTTCATTTATAAATAAGAAGTGATTTCGGAAATCACTTACCTCGAGTGCCCGTTTCGTACATGCTTCCTCATATCCTTTCTGTTAGCCTTCCATGTTTTCCCCCATCTTAACATGATCCTATACTTTCATGTCATCATGGTTATCACTTCATTAGCATAAATGCACATTCTAATATTGCATTCATTTCACATTCATATCCTACATTAAACTTTACTCGTCAAATTCCAACAACACAAAGTATAAGCTAGAAGTCGCATCCTTTCATTGCACATAATTCTTCATGTCGTCACAAATAGCACATATTGATATAGCATGTACTTAATGATTTCTCTAACATAACACTTGTGACAAAAGCCTTATTACATTATTTATGCATAGTTGACTTTCAGAAAGTCAACTGTCTATCTTATAAATTATCAATCTAATCTCATACATCCACATCATTATAGTCGATTATACTACGGACATCATATACATTCCCTACTCACATAGTAAAACACACATACAACCACAAGATCATATATGCACACAACATAAACAATTCCTTCCATACTAGTCTTCTCATAATTCCACAACTAACAACATCATTCAAGATTAACTAATTTAACACTATCCTTGAACCCGACATTATCCTTACTAGAAATCCACATACCATTCAAGGACACCACTTTCACCCCTTGATCCCTACCATAAAATCAACTAAAGGCATAAGGTGTACCATATCTTCAAGCATAGAGTACAAACTCCTAATGCACGCTTCTACCACATCATACTAACCATTCAAATTTCCACATGAACTCCATCTAAATCACACTTCACATATTAGTTAGCTAACAATTACATCATTATCACTTTCTATACATATTTACCCACAACTTGCATATAATTCCACATATAATTGTCACTTAAGCATTTCGTCAAACACTTGGTGTGCATACCATAATTTATGCATAATGTACAACCAATTCATGCATATTCTTCTAAACTCATACATAAATCATCAAATTATCCTTCTAATCAACATGGATCATTCATGCATAACATCAAACATACTAGTATCACATTTCTTTCAATTCATCTAACAAGAATCCATCATATATATCAAAATACATCAATAATAAGCAAGAATTTAGACATGGATGATTTACCCATGTCATCATCTTCACCATAACCAACGGGTTTCACCCTTAAACATCAAATTAACCTAAATCATGCATAACCCATGTTCTATATGATGATTCTAACACATACCCATACCCAATTTCATACAAATTCGCGAATTACAACATACCCCACTTCATGCAAGATCACCAATCTAGGTTTTTAGACATACCTTATGATCCCCTTGAGTAGGTGATCATTAATTCGTATTCCTTCCTGAATTTGAGCTTCGATTCACCCTTCAATTTTGGTGATTTATTTGAGTTAGGGTTTTGGGCTCTTGAGAGCCCCTGCTCGTTCTAGAACATACACGAATGTGTGTTTGTGTGTGTTGTTGTTTTCTTTTAATAACTCAACTTTCATTCTATACCACTCTAGTCACTCATGTTTGCCTCTAAAACATAATTGGCACAGTTTTCCTCCTATAATAGTTCTTACCATACATTTAACTAGGTTAAATAACCTAGTTATAGGAACATTCGTCAATATAAACATTCGGGTTTTGGGGTGTTACATCTTGACATGGTGTCGTCCCATATTTTCACAAAAGTAAATTATTTTAATCTAATGTAAACATATATATTTAAAAAAAAATTAGTTAATTAAAAAACTAAAATAATATCAAATAATAAATAAATTAATAGGTGAAATATAGTATTTTTAAACTTATATATTTAAAATACTTTAATTAATTAAAAGATAAACCTAAAATAATATCAAATAAAAAAGAAATAAATAATAAGAATTTTAGTTATAACTAACTACATGAATTAAATTTAATTTTATAACTTTAGGTGAAATTTATAAAAAAATGTATTGTGCTAGTTTTTAAATCTTTATATGTGTAATTGTTATATGCTGCTATTGTTTTCTTTAGATATTTAATTATAAAATGTGTTGTTATTAATCTACAAAATAAAAAAAAAATGGAATCAGGGACTTTCATAAACTTTGGTTAAATGGTTTGAGACGAAGATGCCCTTAGTTAGTCAACATAAGATTTGTCATACATTACTATTGTATTTGATTTGGTTTCCATTGTGTTTGATTCTCCTTCATTTTGATTATACATGTATAAAAGAAACCCTGTGTTCAGATTTAGTTTTTGTTTTCTAAAGGTTAGTAATATCATTAGTGCCAAAGAAATTGTGACATTGTATAAAATCTTTATATCATAACTGTCGGCGATTTTAAATATCTCTACAAGTGAAAGAGACCCCTCTTGCGTTTTAATTGGTGAGTGGTCCTTGAATTCTAGGGAGCATTTTGGAACACGTTGTGTTGACTCTTGATCGTAATTTGTACGGGAGAGTCTTGGGTTTCTAAGAGACACATGTTCAATTTCTGCTTCTCTCCATTAGTTTTCAGCGGCACCAGGTGATGATGGGAGACTAGGCGAGTAGGCGTCGATCGCTAGTTCGATCCTTGAACTGAATGAGTTTTACCTCACTGCACTGTGGTGCCTTTGAGCGAGTGTTCACGGGCTTCTGCCCTAAGTGTGGGTTTTCCCCAGTTTGGAGACGAGTGTATCCCGATAAATTTTTATGGGTCAAGAATAGATCTAGGGAACTTAACGTGGACAAAATTTTGCAATTTCAATTTTAATCTCTTGCGAACTGACATGTGATCTATGTTATTTGATGGTAGTGTAGCAACTTGCTAGTATTGTCGAGTAATAAAATACACCTGCTTTAAAAAGAACTATAGTTAACTATATTTTTTACAATAAAATTTTACACATAAATACAATCTAATTTTGTGGAGAACCAAACACTACTTGACCACTAGGTCATGAATAAATATAACTATAAGTTAATTATAGCAATAAATTCATTTGAAAAAGTTATGTATAATTTTTATTAACAATAAGAATAGTTCTTACGAGTAATAAAATACGACTTGTAATATCTTTTTCTAAAATACTATTTTGTTGCTTGATTACATATTAGTATTTTAATAAAATGTTCAATTAAATAAAATTAACTTTATATATAAATAAAATGTTCAATTAAAAAAAAAAAAAAGATTACATATGAACTTTATAAAAATAACTATCCATAAATTAATTATTACGAAGTAACAAAAAACACCATTTTGCTTTTTTTTTTTTTATATATATTTAAAAACATAAAATAAAAAAGAGAAATTATTTTATTCCACTAAAATGAAGCTAAAAAAAAGAGGAAGCACTTGATTTTGGCCCCTCTATTCTCCTCAAGCACCCTACCAACTACCAAGTACACAACAATCTAAACGGTACAAAAGAACATGTAATTTGCAAACAAGCCCCTTAAGAACTAACTAATTCCCATTTTCCATGACATTGTAAACTTTTTACCAACTGGTAGATCCAACCCTCCAACTTCTACCATCACACTCTTCATGTCCTCCGCTCCGTATATAAACTTATGCTCGGTTTGCGCCAACTCCACATTCGACACGTCCAAAATGTCCGAATTACCCTCGACCTCGATGCTAAACGCACTTCCGACGCCACTTAATCCCAACACGCAAATCTTCTCAATAACCCAACCTTTGTCAAGCGCAAACTTACTCTCTTGCACATCCGACCACACTTTCACCATTTCTTTAGACGTGGACGCGCTAAACTCAACATAAGTTGATTGACCGTTCCCGAGTTGCATCTCGGGAAGCTCGTCATTGTCGAGGAAAAGCTTTCCTTTCGCTTTGGCATCCGTGGCCCCCGCTGGGAAAGTTACTATAAGGGTAAAAGGTGTCATTCTTGCTTCTTTGGATATCATTCCTCCCCTTTGCATTGGAAGAATGGTATTTTGATATAAATGGACATTGATCACGTGCAAAGGAGCATCCAAGGTGAAAGTTTGGGTATCTTTTGAAACGATTGCTTGACTGGGGTCGAACAGACTGTACCATGTTCCAGGAGGGAACACAGCTGACACGTTGGTTCGACCCTGGTCAAGAACTGGTGAGACCATCAGACTCTCACCAAGTAAGAACTGTGTGCTCAATCCATACAGTTCTTGGATGGTTGGGAATGAGAAAAAGAGAGGGCGAGCGATGGGTGCGCCAGTGGTGTGCGCCTCGTAAGTCAAAGTGTACAAGTAAGGAAGCAACTTGTACCGCATACCTAAAGCGTTACGAGCGGATGTTGCAACTGTTTCCCATTGGTAAAGCTCTTGTCTTGGAGAATAGTAATTTGCATGGTCTCTTGAAAACGGGTAAAAAGCACCCAACTCTATCCAACGGTTACATAGCTCTTCGGTTGGTTGCGGGTAAAACCCGCAAATATCCGAACCGACCATAGGAATTCCAAAAATCCCGAAATTCAACATGGTATATATCGAGTACTTAATATCATTCCAAGTACCTTGGTTGTCACCGGTCCAATGAGCAGTGTAATGACCCGATCCAACAAATGTGGATCGGGATAAGATAAATGGGCGCTTCCCTTCAAGCCCCTGAAGCGCCTTGTGAGTCGCAATAGCATGAGAAAACCCGTAAATACTATGAGCATCATACTCTCGAACGCCATTATAATGAACCGCACTCGTAGCAATCGTCTTGTACCCGATAGGAACATGCGTCCCGGACGCGTTAATCTTATAAGGAGGATCATCCCATCTTGTCTTTGTTATATTCTTACAATCCAAACAACATATCCAACCGGGCCCAGTTCCGGTTGGACACTGCTTACCTTCAGGAAGCGTGCACAACCCAGAACAAAAATTAGAAGCCTCGTTCATGTCGATCCACAACCCATCGACAGGAACGAGCTCATGAAACCTCCGGACTTCATCTCCCCACCACGCAACCGTCGCGGGGTTAAGGAAATCCGGAAAGTTAACCGCCCCAGGCCACACTTGAGCCAAATACGGCTTCCCCTCGTATTTAATAAACACGTCTTTAGCGAGACCTCGTTGGTAGGTCCCGTAAGACGTGTTGACACCGATCCCGGGGTCGATAATGACAATGTACTTCATGCCACGGGCGTGTATTCTTTGTAGGAAATCAAGGAGTTTGGGTCTAGGGTAAGCATTGGGGTTTAGAGTGAAGTCTTTGTGACCATCCATATGATCATCATCGTTCCAAATAACGTCTAATGGGATGTTGGCTTTTTTGTAATTTTCCACCACGTCTTCCACCACTGAAAGATTGTGGTAACCCCACCGACATTGGTGAAATCCTGTAAAACACAAAACATGTTATCTTGGAGAATTTAATATAACGAGTTAACTTCCGTTTTGCTCTTTGTGGTTTGTTCACTTTAACGATTTTGCCCCAATCATTTAAAAACGGTCATTTTCCACCTTGATGTTTCGATCTTGTCGCCAGTTTGCACCCAGGGTTCTAACTCCATCCATATTGTATGTTAACTGGAAGGGTATTTTGGTAATTTCAAGTATAACGTAACGGTACTTGGATTTTGTATGTTAACTTGAAATTACAAAAAAATACCCTTTTAGTTAACGTACAATATAGATGAAGTTAGAGTCGAGAAGCAAACTGGCGACAAGATTGAAACATCAAGAAGGAAAATGGCCGTTTTTAAATGAGTAGGACAAAACTGTTAAAATGACCAAACTATAAGGTTAAAACGGAAGTTAACTCTAATATAATTTTGGAGAATTTAATATAATATATTATTATACTATCTTGGACCCTTGGTCGGGCTAAAAGATTTGTAAAAAGATTTTCTTTTTCACTTTTTTATGTAGTGCGTGGGTACCAACAAGTACTTTACACAGAAAAGATAATATTTTTAAATAAACTTTCTTGGTTTTTTAACTAATTTTTCCAAAAACAAGACAGATACAATGATGCATTGTGAACTTGTACAGTACAACCACATGATGCATGAAGCCTGCAACATGGGATACCTGGAGGCAAGGGTAAAATGGTAAGCAGTTTGTACTAACCGAGGGAATCTAGTCAACATAGTCGGTTTCAGTATCTGAACGCTACCGGTATTTGTTTTTATAGTTTTTAGTCGTTATAGTTTTTGACATATCATGATTTTATTTTTTTAAGTTTCCATGCTAAACTGAGTTCAGATAACATAATAAACCGAACTGATACTAACTGGATTATCGTGCAAAATGGCAAGTAAGAATCGAGCAAAACAAATTATTAAAAAGCTATTTTGTAGGCATATGACCACATCATAACTTTATTTTTGAATCTTATATAATAAAACAAACGCTGGTACTATCAGTGACTTAACCTGAACGAAAACTCGACGAGGGCCGGACTCTTTAAATTCAAATCAGTGGGGGCCGGCTCTTAAAATATCCAATATTTTACACTATAAAAATATTTTTTTTCAAAAATTTTCAGTAAAATTTAACAGTACGAGCGAAAAACCGACAATTCCGCCAATAAGTACAATATTAAAGTGAACCGATACCATCTGAATTTCCCGTTGGGAATCCACTAATTTCAAACTTATACGGTACAACCACATGCTGCATTGAACTATGCAACATGGGATACCTGATTCAACCAGGGCAAAACGGTAAAAGAATTTGTACTTACCTAGAGACCAGTAAGGCATAGCAGCAGGCCGACCAATAAGCTGAGTATACTGATCCACAACCGCTAACGGCGTGGGCCCCGCAAAGAAGTAAAAGTCCAAAACACCCCCAATAACTTTATACGTCAAAGAATCACCCCTATAAAAAACATCCATCCCATTACTATTCAACAACAAAACCCCATGGGCATACGGGTCCCCACCCACATTCCTCATATCCATATAAACCGGGTGCGACCCGTAAAGATCCATATTCAAATTAATAGCTGATTGATCCGTAGTCCATAAAGTATACGGGTCATTCGGGTAGAGTTTAATCCCATGTGGCTGTGAGTTCTCACCAAGACCATACAACGACGCCGTTTTGGGTAATGTTGTTGAGATTTCAATGTATTGGTCTTTGAAGACTAGTGAGTTGGATCCGTCGGATGATGAGTTGAAGATTGTTTGGCCGTTGGATTTTCTTCTCACGGCGAATGAGAACGGGTTGGAGATGTAGCTGAATATTAGTTCGTTTCCGGAGGATTCGGATACGGTTATCGGGTTTTTTAAGGTCCGGGTGAAGGGTTGTTGTGATGGTGTTGGTGGTTGTGTTCTTGGTAAAAGGTTGTATGGTACTTCCCATCGTTGGTTTTGTGCGTCGGTTATGTGTACCCTTAAACGGTCGTCGGTTTCATGCCTGAAATGTTTTGAACGACAAATGTTACTCTACTACTGTATTAAACCAATAATCATAAATTATTCTATTGTCGTCTCTAAAAGACATATGTATCTATCAAACGTGCTAACTTCACATTAATGGTCACTTTAAATAATTAATATTAAAAGAAAGCACTCTAAACTAATTAATTGTAGTTTGGTACTAATAAAACCGATTATGATATAGGTATCGATAATCTTGGTCTAATATCTGATTGTAAAACCGTGTCATTTACCCAGCTTAATGTGGGTAGGTATACCTGACTTTTGGTTAATAATCACTAGAGATTTTAAAGCACATTTATTACTATTTAAGTTTATAGAAAAATATCACTTAAAAAAGTTAGAAATATAAAAACTAAAAGTTTGTAAATTAGTAGATTAATTTATAAACTAATTAAAAAACGTTAATGTGTATGTTTATTTCTCGTGATAGAGTCAGGTATTATACTATACCGGTCCATATCCAAATATCCGTCCTAAGTCTTTTTAGGTTTCGGATTTGCCCGTTTAGTTGGGTTCGTCTGTCATTTCTAATACTGACGTGATCAAGTGGTCTAGTGTTATAGTGTTTTCCAGTATAAAAATGGTATGTGTTCAAAATTTACAAATATAAAATTTAGAGTAAATTGTCAAATCGTCCCTTAGGTTTGGGCATGTTTGCCATTTTTATCTAAAACAACTTTTTGGTACAATATAATCCTGGATTTTTGGACATTTTTGCCATTTTCATCCAATCATCTAATTTCCTTTATTTTTCTATCAAACATTTGGGTGAAAACGACAAAAAATCCCAAATCTCAGGGATGATTTTAGCAAAAAAGTTAAGCGTATGGATGAAAATGGCAAAATATCCCAAAAGTGAAAGACTATATGATACAAAAAAAGTTGTTTTGGATGAAAATAACAAACATACCCAAAACTCAGGGACGATTTTGGCAATTTACTCTAAAATTTACTCCAAAAGTGAAGGACTATATAATACAAAAAAAAGTTGTTTTGAATGAAAATGACAAGCATACCCAAAACTCAGGGACGATTTTGGCAATTTACTCTAAAATTCATTAAGTGATTAGTGTATAAAAAATTGTTAGTTTAAAAAACAAATTTGTCATTCTTAACATGTGAAGCATAGCATGAAGTCATGAACAAAAGTCCAAAAGCTTGAAAAACAATAAAAGTGCTTAGTACTTTATGGAACTAAAGTGAAAAACATAAATTAATGTAAAGTAAGTGAGTAGTTTGAGTGAGTTGAAACATGAAACTTACTTGATGTACAATTGCAAATGAGGGATATCCGGCCCATAAATCTTGTTTTGCTTGTTAACCTGAAGATGACCAACAAGCCCACCATCCGGTGACTCTTGAAGTGAGACCAACCGGTACCCATTACCGATCTTGGTGGGTGCAACCGGTGGTTTACTAGTCTTAGAACATACACATGAAAATGTAACAAGTAACAATGTGAGGTATAAAATGGGTGTCAAATGAGATGACACCATGGTGGCGTTTGATGGTGGTGGGTGGTGGTGCAGTTGGGTAGCTACAGGGTGGTGTAAATATATAGGCAAAATGGAGGGAAGTGATAAGATTAAGGTGGTGGTGACTGGTGTGTTGGTGTTAAAGTTCATGTGACTGTTGGGCCCACCATTTGGGCCAGGGAGCACATGGGGACAAACACAAGCTTTGATTGTGGTAAGATTGGGTTGATCAAATTAGGGTTTGTGTATTTACTTCAAGGTTCTAATTTCGATCCACCGCAATTTTTGGATTCTAGATTTCTTGAAACTTGAAAGTAGCACATAGATAGAGATTTTTAACATTTATTACCCATGTTTGTTGGCCATTTATGAAAGTTGTTCAAATTCATGTAAATTATGTGTTTTAAATGGATTTAATCAGTTATGTAAGTGTACTCACATCAAATTCATGTAATAGCATATATAAAATGTTGCCACGATTTTATAACTTAGTGGCATCTTGAGTTTGGTATAAGGTTTTGAGACCAATAGGTCATGGGTTCGATTTTTACAAGGGGGTTTGTCCTATATTTATTGGGTTTCCTTCTGAATTTATGTATAGACATTATGCCTAGTAGAGATATATATGATCGGGTGATTCCGCTGTTGGTACGATGATACTCCAGTGGTCCATCAATGATCCAAATTTCCCGTTAAAAAAAGCATATATAAAATGTTTTAGAACATGTAAGTTGGGTGATTTTATAATCTAAAGTGTGAATTTCGAAAACTATTTGGGTGAATTCGGTTTATTTGTTTAGTATAATGAAAGTATATAGTTTTTAATCTTGTATAATCCAAAGACTAATAACTATTTTCATATGTAATCATTATTAATTCAAAGAGTTAATTGCCAAAATCACCCCTGAGGTTTGGGCACATTTGACATTTTCATCCAAAATGACACTTTTGTACCATTTTTCCCCCCACGTTTGTAACTTTTTGCCATTTTCATCCAAAGCACTAACTTAGTTTATTTTTTCTGTTAAGTTAAAGGATATTTTGATGAAAATGGCAAATATAAACCACATGGACGAAAATGGCAAATATGCTCAAACTCTTTTTAATTTCTTTTATTTAGTTAATTTTGTCACATATATAATAAAAAAGAATATACATGCAATTTTTATACGAAAAAATAATAGTTTTGTCACATATTTTTTTTTTCTATAAATTTTCATCCATCCACTAAGTTAATTTTTTTTCTATTAAGGCGAAAGATGTTTTAAATTTTATAAATTAATTTTTTGTATCAAGGTTATTATATGTTGTCTTTTGTTCAATAGAACTTTGATTTCTTTCTCTAAGTAACATGAATATTTCGATTCTGTTTTTGAGAGTTTAACAAGAAAATAGCTCGTCGTGAAAAGTGTTTATCACAAAATATTAGATGGCATTATACTTACTATTTGGTGGGTAATTTTAAGGTTTTGTAACGGTACATTGTTTGATGGAGGCACTGGCTTTTGTTTTTCGTTAGAAGCGAATTTAAAAGAGTAGAAGATGAATTAAAAACTTGGTACATATGATAATATTTGTTTATTTGACCTTTTTCTATAAGGTCACAAGCATTTTAGTTTTATAAAAATTAGAGGTTTAAGTAGATTTATTTTTATAAAATTGATCTATATAAACAATTGGAAATTAATTTCTGTATTAATTTATAAAATTTAAAACATCCTTCGCCTTAATAGAAAAAATTAACTTAGTGGTTGGATGAAAATTTATAAAAAATATATGAGAAAAGTATTATTTTTTTTCATATAAAAATTGCATGTATATTCTTTTTTATTATATATGTGACAAAATTAACTAAATAAAAGAAATTAAAAAGAGTTTGAGCACATTTGCCATTTTCGTCCCTGTGGTTTATAGTTGCCATTTTCATCCAAATATCATTCAACTTAACAGAAAAAATAAACTAAGTTAGTTGTTTGGATAAAAATGGCAAAAAGTTACAAACGTGGGGGGCAAAATGGTACAAAAGTGTTATTTTGGACAAAAATGGCAAATGTGCTCAAACCTCAGGGACGATTTTGGCAATTAACTCTAATACAAATTAGTTAGAGAGAATATGTTTGCTACTTGATTTTTAACAGTATTATTTTTGTGGTCCTTTATCCTTTTCTTTTATAACTGATGACGACGTAGAATGTTAAGCTAAGGAAATTGACAATATTAAATAGTTTGATTAATAGAATTTTTTTTTTATTATTTTTTTTTTGGTATTAGCCTCGAGGGATTCCATTATGTTCGTTGATTGTCACAAGTGCAAGTAGCTATGGATGTCAACTAAAGAGATGAGGGATAAGGCGATTTTTATTATTATTTGTGTTGTGTTTAATAGAGAATGAATTATTATAAAAGAAATTGTGTGTGCGTACACACATGTATATACGTGCGCGTGTTACACAATTAATAAATTTGATAAATTATTGTCTAATTTCACTTGAATCTAAATATACACAAATTAATAATTAATAATCATATAAACAAAGCTATTTTATAAACATCAATAAACTAGTTACAAATCTTTTTAATAGACTAATTAGAAAATAAAATACAATTTTAATAGAAGTAGTGGAAGTTATTTTCATATTAAAGTAAAATGGAAAATGTCGATGGAAAACTTGTCTTTGTCCTTGACATACTCTCACACTACCATCGATGCCACATAATATGCCGAATCTCATACCCATGCGTGTTGCTAGATTACATATGAACCCGAAACAAGGAAAAGGTTAAAACCTGTAATATTCGAGACGTCTACTTCGCATGAGATCGGATCTGATATTAACATTAGAAACGACTATGATCGGGAACACTCATCTGCAGTGGCGGAGCTAACCCATTAATTTAGGGGTATCACAAAAAAATTATCGTGCGATCAAAGAAATAGAAAACTCACAAATCAAAGGTCAACGATCAGCAGGGACGACTTCAGGTTGCGCAGGACAATTCCAGCGATAAAAAGGGACGTCAATTCCGAATCAGCAAACAACAGGGACGATTCCAGTGATCATCAGGCCAGCATGGACGATTTCAGGCTTTCAGCACTCAGCAGACAACAACCAGCACTTCAGAGTTCAAGCAGCAGGGACGGTGTCGATTTCAGAAGCTGTATTTTTGTTCGACGTTTGGTTTCCAAATTGGTGCCCATAATCAAAAGGTGTATTTTGTTGTTTTGTGTCTTGGTCTAATCTTTATTATTTACCAATTGGGTCTTCTTTCAATTATATTATTATTAATTTGGGATTATATAATCATTCGGGCTTAATTATTCTACAACTTTTGGGTTGTAAAATGTTTGGCCTTATAAAATATTGGGGTTTAGTAATATTAAGTATCTGATTTTTTGGTTAGGGATATCCTCGTATTTTTTAGAGGTATTCTTTGTATAAAACCGAAAAGAAATACACTAAGAATACGGAGTTGAGCCGTAGCCTGTGATACAGCTCCTAATACACTAGTTCCGCCCCTCCTCATCTGATTACTTGAATCTCTTTACTCGCATCAAAACGAAATATACCAATACATTATTTCATCATAAAAAATATAACAAATACCAATGTTTAATAAATATTGTTGTGAATCTTTAACGACTTCAAACTATTAAAGTATGAAATTGTTACAACTGTGTAATTGAATATTTTATATTTTCAAATTGGTTTTAAGGTGAATTTAAGATCATGTTTCAGATCATTTACATCTCACTAGTTTTTATCCACAAAAGAATGTAAACTGTATACCCGGTATCCATACTTGTACCCGCAACCCAAATGAGATATTGTACATCTACAACGCTTTATTTACTAGTGTATCAATTTAAGGTTTGTTTTTACATTTTTATACATCTTTGTTTCTCTTATTACATTCAATGATCCATACACACATTTCAACAAAAGTTTTATGTTAAGAACGATTATAAGCAGTGGTTTGAATGTGATATATTAAACGATTACGTGTCACTTTCTATCTCTCGCTACTTTTATTATCTTTAATACACTATATATAAAAGGGTGTAGAAAAATGTGCAGCTAAAACAATTGAGGTGATACCAAAGAGAAGAGAAAACAAGACTTAACAATAATTTGTATTATTAAAATAAAATTTTGATTATAGAAAAATAATAATAAAGACACATGTTCAGATTTTACGTTTGGCTAACCCGGATTTGATGCGGCATTACGATTTGGATCGATACGGAATTCCTGCACTCATCGTCCTTTGATGCCTTTTAGCGTGAACCATGCTAGACATGTGGAGCCCATATTTATAAAGGCTTTATATGAATTAGAGTTAATTACTGTTTTCGTCCCTTTGGTTTGTCAAAAATCACTATTTCAGTTCATTAGTTTAAAAATTACGATTTCAGTCCCCATAGTTTTACTTTCGTAACCATTTCAGTCCACCTCGTAACCATTTCAGTCCCTGTACTTACAGAATAAATGGATTGAAATGGTTACGAAAGTTAAACCACAGGGACTGAAATGGTTACGAAAATGAAACCACAGGAACTGAAACCACAATTTTTAAACTAATGGACTGAAATAGTGATTTTTGACAAACCACAGGGACGAAAACAGTAATTAACTCTATGAATTATAATTTAGATATGAATTATAATTTAGAAAATGATGAAACAAATTATTTTTTTCTAAAAATTACGCTTATAACCCCATGATACATATTAAAAATAATATGTGGAACTACACTAGAGTGATTACATTATCATATTTCAGAAATAAAATACGTGTTTTATAAGATGTGAAAAAATATTTAAAAAAAATCTCTTCATTACTTCTCATATTTAGGTTGTGTTTGTTTTTCTAAGAAAATATGTGTAGACTCTTCTATTTGCACCGCACAGACCACACGCAGACATTGCTATTTACAGACTGTTTGTTTTTCCGAAAACGTTTTACTAAAAACGTCTGCGCGAACTCTTCTTGGTGCACACTTGGTCCATCCACTTCTAAAGTCTGCAGAGGGTTAAACACCACCACCACCATCACCATCCACCGTCCACGTCCACCACCCACCACCACCGTCCACCACCACCACCAACCGTCCATGTCCACCACCGCCCACCACCACCAGTTTATTTTAGAAGTTTACATACGTTAAAAAACAAACAACCTTCTTCTTGCAAATTGCAGAGGTTTTGTCCACATTTTCTTCTATAGATGTGGTCCGCAGACTGCAGACATTTCACCTCTTAAAAAACAAACAACAGTTTAGTATGTTAAGCTCATTTGTCCAATAACCTTATCTGATAAATGTTATAGGCAACACCATATACTTTAAGGCCCATCTTTTACTACAGAAAAGGTACTCGACTTTTCTAATATGACTATTATTTTCCAAACCATTCTCAGCTTTACTTGGCACCACAATTTTTTGAAAAAAAAAATCATGGTAATTTTAGATTAATTACAATGGTGATTCGTAGCTATAGGCTCTACATGTCTACCACGGTTTATGATGATGCAGGGGGGATTACCCCAAACAAATAAAGTACTTCAACTCACCAGCCGGTAACTTTGATAACTAACATGTTTAAAAGCTCAAAGCATCTGTGTGATGAGACGCCAACAATAACATCCAAAAGTTTATGCACCAAATACAAAGACCGAGGGAAACTGTGGCATGTGGTTGGGTGAAGGAAATCTATCATCTACTAGATAAAACCCCCACTCACCTAAAAGGGTAAAGTCTGATCTGCACCCAAGAAAGGAGAAAGGGCCCCACTATAAAAAGGCGCCTTAGGTATCTCAGGTACGATTATTCATTATCACTCGTCTCTCTTACACAACTTCCTTTATACTCCAAATATGCTCTTAAAGAACTGATTTATTCTTGAGCCGAAGTCCAAAAGCAAGAGACCCCCTACCGGTATTTGTTGTATGAGTTACAAGTGGCTCAACCAATCAAATAAGGATACATTGTTTCTTCATGTGGATTTTGAATAGACATTTGATACAGTAAGTTAGGATTTCTTGTTCTCTACAATGAAACAAATGAGGTTCCCTTCATTATGTAGATTGTGGACTCGAGGTTGTGTTTCATCCTTAAACGTAAAGGAGCTGTTAGGATCCGAGTTTCTTTTGATTGTGCTTGTTTGAATATAATGATGATGAAATAGACTTTAAGTGCAGCGGAATTAACTGGAACAAACTTTCAACACAAACAATGAGAGAACAATTTTAAGCAAACATGTATAACATAGAATCGAATGATTGTATTTGATTACAATAAACAATACTAATGCATGCATGCACAAAGTCTCCCCCTCAGAATGAGCTCACAGTGATTGTTCGTACAGAATGACTTGGTGATGAAGAGAGCTAATAGAACAGTACAGGGTACTGTTCTATTTATAGTACAGAACACACCACTGAGGCATCTTTGGCTGACGTCACCATGAAAGTGACATCTAACCTCCTAACAACCTCTAACCACTGACTATTACAACTACTGCTTACAAAACACTGATTACAAGTATGAAACAAAATACAAACTAAACTACTGCTTCTCATTCCACTGTTATAGCTCCAGCAGTGCTTTGTGTCTTCAGCAGTACTTGATCCATATCAGTAGATTGAGCATCAGTGCTTTATCAACAGTCTTTGGGGATCAGCAGTTGTTGTAGATCATCAGTTGTTGTAGAAGGGCAGTACTTAGAGGACATCAGATGTTAGGCCACATTCAAGAGGAAAGATCTGATGCAAACAACTGCTTATTGTGAATCCACTGATCTGATCCAGTTTTGGCTTTATCAACTGTTCCTTTGTAGGGTTCAATCCCAACAATCTCCCCCTGGAACAGATGATGCCAAAACTCTTCATTATTCTGGATTTTTATTGTCTCATCAAGAGTTCCCTAACTTGACCTTTGAATTGTAATTCAAAGTTCATAGAGTCCTCATCATCCTCATCCCTGCACAGTGGAAGCTCAAGGAGATCTTGTAAATCTTCAACACCCAGGCCAAGTGCTTCTTCCCTTGATATATGCTTCACTTCGCCATTATATTTGAGCAGAGTCAATACATGGGTCTTTTGATCAGACTTCCACTTTAGTATCTTTGAATCCAATGGGTTTCTTGGGAGAGTTTTTATCGTTGATGAGTTTGGAGATTGAGACCTGGTGATGACAACTTTGGCATGATCTTGAGATTGTGCTAAGTCTTGTTTTTCTGCTATAAGTGTCCGAAGAACCATTTTCATGATGTATTCTTCTTGAGCCTTGTCTTCTTTTATTTCTGCATCCATTTGCTTTTGTTTCCTTCTTTGATAAAGGATGGTAGCATGTGGAGCAGTGGGTCTTCTGATTGGTAACTTTTGTTTGACTGGAACCACTGCTTCTGGATAATCAGGCTTTTTGGGAGCAGTGGGATCTCTCTTCCTTAACTCTTCTAACCTTTTATAGGTAGCTAACACCTTTTCTTCTGTCCACCTTGTAACCTGGTTCCTTGACCCATAATCAGCAGCTATCCGCTCTTATTTCATTCTTTTCAGCTTCAAGGCCCTTTCTGGTATATTTTTCTTGTAATTGGCCCAGACTGGAGGAGTTTGTTTTACTTTGACTTCAAGCATCTTTTCTATTCTAGCAATTTCTTGTTGTAGTTCACTTATGGTCTATTCTTTGTACTGATGCTTTTCTGCTCTGTATTTCTTGTATGCCATGATGTGTTCTATATAGTCTTGCCTCATACTTTCATCATCCTTTTCAGACATTTTTGGCAAAGGTCTTTTGAGAACTGTTCTAAAGTTCTGACCGTGGTGAGCAGGTATTGCATATTTCTCTGAATCTCTTTGTCAGACTTTCCCTCTGTATCTCTTTGAGAAATATCCTCTGCTTGTTTGGCCTTTATCTTAAGATACTCTTCTATGTTACTTGGGAAAGGATAACCTTGAATAGATGGGAGTTTCCTTTTTGCAGGGTCATCTTCAGAGTAGAAGGATTTAATCTCCTCCCAGACTGCTAGAAGATCTAATGGATATTGTACTCCCACAGGAACAATAGCAGTGTTTGGATTCAGAACTTGAGCTGAAGAGATTGGAACATGGTTTGGAATGGTGACAAGGGTCAGTGGTTGTGTAGATGTTGGAATTGGGGAAGTGTCATCTTCCAGTACAATGTTTGTTACCCTTCTCCTTTTGTGCTTTGGAGAAGTTGGTGGTGTATTTATGGGTTGAGTGGCAGTGATTGAAGTAGTGGGTGTCTGACTAACAGTTGTTGAAACAACTGGTGTTTCAACCACTGTTGTCATTACAACAGTTGATGTGTCAACTGTTGTCTTCTGCTTTTTGGCAGGTGGTTTTTGTGATGGTGATGTTGTTTTTGGTATGGCAGTGGATTGAGTGTGGGTTGATGAAGTAGTGATGGCAGTTGTTGGGATAACATCTGTTGGTTTGGAGGTTTGATGAGAGGAACTTTTGGGGATTTGAGGAGTTTGTTTGGTGGTTTTGGAAGGTGTGGTTTTGGGTTGGCTTACTTTTCTGGTAGGCTGTCTTGTTTTAGGTTAGAAGTACCCTGCTCTTCCTTTTCCATCAAAACTTTCTTCTCCTGAGCAAACCTTTTTGACCCTTTTATTTCCATTGACTCTTTCATGTTTGCTTTTAGTTCAGCAAATGCATTTTGAGTCTCATCAACCTTTTTGGAACCATCTGGCCTTGGGATTTCTACCACAAGTTTGGACATTGGGTCTGGTTTTATGTACAAGCCTTCTTTTCCCTTGTTACCTTTCTCCCCCTTTTTGGCATCATCAGGGTTTTCAACATAGATGATTGAAGGAGGAGCAGTGCCAGTGGTTTGGAGCAGATGAGCTTTTATGGCTTTGATATCTGCTTGAGTATCTTTGTACCTAGATTCCATGACATTTCTGACCATTTGAAGTTGAACTTCATGCTGTTGATCTGCATACTGTCTTTGTTTGTGAAGCAGAGGTTGAAACAGATGCCATAGCTCAGCAGGGGTTGGAGTAGATGTTGCAGATGTTGCAGCAGTGGGTGTAGCCTTTTGAGCTTGTAACAACTGTTGCAGCATATTTTTGATATCTGCAACAAATGTGTCAAGTTTATCAACCCTCTCCGTCAATTCTTTGTATTTTAAACTATCACCCAAGTTAATGGGATCATCTGATTTCCCACCAGTGGTGGTTCTATCAATGGTTGACTTAGGAAAAGTTTCCCAAAAATCATCCACTGATGCCCCTTGTTCTCGGTACTGGGGACTTCTTTCTTCAACAGAGGTTACCATTTTAAGCTCACCAGTGTATAATGGAAACACACCAGTGGACACTATGGTTCCCAAAGAAGAAATTGCCTTCAAGGGAGTCTCACTAATGAAACTACTGTCTAGGTGTAAACCAGTGGGTTCAACACCTGTAGTAGCTGCTCCACTTGAACTACTGACAGGAATTACTTGTAATTCCTGCAGTGTAGCCTCCTCAACTGTTGGTGGGTTAGCAATGATAGAGACACCAGACTCAGTCACTTGTTGTGGTATATTCTCATTGACAAGTGATTGAGAAGAACTGATTTGTGTCTGGGCTATATCGAGTGCATCCAACAGAGGTATCATTGATGGTGGAAGTTGTGCAGTGAGGATGGAGGTAGAAAGAGAATTTGCCCCGGGAGCTGGGCTGTGGAAGATAGATTCAAGTGAATCCATTGCTTCATATTGTGGTGTCCATATGGATATAACCTGATCCTTTTGAGAGAAAGCAGGAGGAGTTTTAGGCTCAGGTTGAGGTGTTTCTTCCAACTGTTGTGAGAAAGTAGCAGCAGTGGTTATTGGTGACTTTTGCGTTGTCACAGGTACAACCTCTGGGACCTCATCTTCCAGAGTTACCTTATTGGTGGGTTTGGGGGCTTTTGGGATTTTTTTCTTGGGCTTTTTGGTGATTTTTGATGTGGGTTTCACAGCAGGGGTTGTGCTGCTGTGATCACCAAGAGCAGTGGGCTCAACAGCAGGGGCTTGAGGAGTAGTTGTTGCTGCTAAATTCTGCTCAGGTACCTCTGTTTGTGTTTTTGAAGGTTTTGACAGCCTTGTGAATGTTTCAGAAGTTAGGTTGTTTATTTGAAAAGGATTTCCTTGTATAAGCACATGGGCATTATCCTTTGAAAATTTCTTTTGAAAATAAAAACTTAAAAACCTTGGAAACAATAAAAATGATTTTTTATTAACATTCTTGACCATATCATTGAATATCTCCTGAGAGTAGTTAAAATTTTCTTCCACCATTATAGCATAGCCCACGTATTGGATTTTCAATGGTATCTCATTGAAAGCAGTGCTTTTATTTGACACACACATGAGGAGGGTATGGAATAAAAACCTCATGGCAGGTGGAAAACTGCCCCTTTGCAAAGTATCTTTTTTCATTTCTTCTTCATACCCTCTCTCAATGAAATCAGTTTGGTACTCTGTTTTTGGGAAAGAACTTTTACCTGTAAGATCATTGATTTCAAAGACCTCTGGAATGGTTTGAGGTGTGATGGTAACTGGAATTCCCCTTATTGATGAAGTAATAGCTAAGGGCTTTTTGTCCTTAACTTCAAGCTTAGCATTTTTCCAGAACTCTTGTTGGGTATCCAGGTAAATAGGAGCATTACAGGTCAATAAAGTTTTGTACTTTGAAGACGAGAGAGCATCAATCACGGAGTTGAAGGTTGTGTTTTGACTTGGTTTCTCAAGTACACACAGGTAGTTATGAGGGGTTTTGAACGGGAGAGCCATGTGAATCGAAGGTGGTTGAGAGCGAATGAAGAAGATGAATGATTTGAGAGAAATTGATGAAAACTGCTTTTGAAAGGAATTTTGAATTCGATTCGACAGTGAAAACCCTGTTTGGGGTTTTGATCAAGGTTTTATAGGGTGAAAAAGTGTATGCTGATGTGGCAGCGGTTACAAAAGATCTGACGGCTAATTACTGTCCACGTGATAACCTCTGATGAATAATGGATGACAGTTGTTAGGAAACCACTGATGGAACAATATCAGTGGTTTACAGTGGTGAATATGGAAAACAGTGGCTGACTATAACTATCAGTGGATTAAAACACTGATGTTTGACAACAGTTTTTAACAAGGATAATGAAGGAACAGAGGTTGACTTTCAGCAGTGGAAAACATTCAGCAGAACAGATGTTTGAACCAAACAGTGGTTATGGCAGACTTTTAAGGATTAATGAAGATTTTCATTTTTAGCTATTTTTAAGGATGAATTTTTGATTTTCTGAAAACATTTTAATGCTTTTATTCATAAAAAAAAACAGGATTTTGCATGTTATTCCATGTTCAGCATGCCAATCCTAGAGATCAAGCTTTCAAAGGTAGATGTGTCTAAAGCTTTTGTTAGCACATCTGCCAGCTGATCTTTAGTTGGAACATGGTGCAGAGAAATCAATCCTTTTTCATAGCAAGCCCTCACAAAGTGATGTCTGATGTCAATGTGCTTGGTGGTTGAATGTGAAACTGGATTTTTGATGATATTTTCTGCTGCCTAACTGACTGTCCAACATGAGAGGTGTCTTTAAGGTCGTGAGACCAAAATCCAGCAGTTGACTTTGAAGCCATAATAGTTGGGTTGTACAGCTTGCAGCAGCAATATACTCTGCCTCAGCAGTGGATGTTGAAACAACTGCTTGCTTTTTGCTTTTTGCTTTGCCAAGACACTAAGCAATTGCCTAGGAATTAGCACCCTCCTGAAGTGGACTTCCTTGTTGTATTGCATCCGACAAAGTCACCGTCCGAGAAACCTGAAAGCTTGATATTTCCATCAGTTGGATACCAGATACCAAGTGTGGGAGCACCTTTGAGGTATCTGAATATCCTTTTTACAGCAATAACGTTTGACTTTCTAGGGGCTGATTGGGATCTTGCACAAACACATGTTACAAACATGATGTCTGGCCTAGATGCAGTTAGGTACAATAAAGACCCAATCATGCTTCTATAAAGAGTTTGATCAACCAAATCATCCTTTTCATCAGACATGACTAACATGGTGGTTGCTATGGGTGTACTACATGGTTTGCAGTCATTCATATCAAATTTTGTTAAAAGTTCTTTGGCATATTTGCCTTGATGAATGAAAGCACCATTTTGCAGTTGCTTTACTTGGAGACCAAGAAAGCACTATAGTTCACCCATTGCACTCATCTCAAACTCAGCTGTCATGAGTTTTCTAAACTCTTCACACATTTTAGGACATGTGCTTCCAAAGATGATGTCATCCACATAAATCTGGACAATCATCAACTCTTTCCCTCTCCATTTTAGAAACAATGTTTTATCAATTTTACCTCTTGTGAAACCAATGGAAAGAAGAAAGGTGGAAAGAGTTTCATACCAGGCTCTAGGTGCTTGTTTCAAGCCATACAAAGCTTTATTTAGCTTGTAGACATGATTTGGATAAAATGGATCCTCAAAGCCAGGAGGTTGACAAACATATACCTCTTCTTTAATTTTACCATAGAGGAAAGCACATTTGATATCCATTTGAAACACCTTTATGTTGTGGTTGACAACAAAGTCCAGGAACAGTCTGATAGCTTCCAGTCTTGTTACAGGGGCAAAAGCTTCATCATAGTCAATGCCCTCTTCCTGTCTGAAGCCTTGAACCACTAGCCTTGCTTTATTCTTGACAACAATGCCCCTTTCATCAGTTTTATTTTTAAAGACCCACTTTGTGCCAATAGCACTCACACCTTCTGGCAGTGGTACAAGCTCCCATACTTGTTGTCTTTTAAACTGTTGGAGCTGTTCCTGCATGGCCTCTACCCAACTGTTGTCTTTTAGTGCCTCTTGGTACTTGACTGATTGATGGAGAGATAGAAAGCCAGCGAAAAGACAGATGTTTTGGGATTGACTTCTTGTGAGCACCCCTTCACTGATGTTGCCAATGATTTGGTCAGGTGGATGAGACTTCAAGAAGATTAAATCTCCTTTGTATGGAATAATGGCATTTAAGGGTGAGGGCTGCAGATGTGAATCATCTGAGCTAACAACTGTTGGTGACTTTGATTATCCAACAGTGTCTTGAAATGGAGGTGGATGAATAGGTGGAATTGGTGTGAAAACATGTTGACTTTTATCCACTATTTGAGGACTTTTATCAACAGTGTTTGATGACGTGGAAGCAGGGGTTAAGGGGCTACTTTCGTCAACAACTATTGAGGTAGCAGTGGTTGAGCTTTGACAGTTGTTTTGAACATCTGCTGCTCTGGCCATGGAGGTGAACTTTTGTTGTGGAATGATCACTTCATAGCCATAGTCTGATGGAGGAGTTTGAGATGGACCTGCACTGTTAGTCTTGACAGAAAATTTTCAAAGGTAAATTTATCAAGATCAAATAACTCAGTAGGATTTGCAGGGATTTTCATTGAAGAAAGTTCATTGAACTTCACATTCAAAGTCTCTTCCACTGTTTTGGTCCTTGTGTTAAACACTTTGTAGGCCTTAACAGTAGATGAGTATTCCAAGTGACAACCACAATCTATTTTGGCTGCAAATTTTGAAATTGAGTCTTTTAAGTTCAAAATAAAGCATGGGCAGCCAAATACTTTAAAGTATGAGATCGGTGGTTTGATTTTATACAGAATTTCATAGGCAGTCTTTTGATGCCTGGAGTTGATCAAAACTCTGTTCTGGACATAGCAATCAGTGTTTACTGCCTCTGCCCAGAAAGTTAATGGCAAACCTGAATCAGCAAGCATGGTTCTGGCAGCCTCTATCAGTGTTCTGTTCTTTCTCTCAATAACTCCATTTTGTTCTGGTGTCCTTGGAATGATGTACTGCCTTACAATTCCTTTTGACACACAAAACTCATCCAACTCCCTATTTCTGAATTCCGTGCCATTGTCACTCCTAAAGACTTTTACTGGCAAGTCAAACTGCTTTTCAACCTGTTTGACAAAGTCTTGCAGAATGCCTGCAGTCTCATCTTTAGAATGTAAGAAATAAGTCCATGTAAACCTAGAAAAGTCATCTACAATAACCAAACAATATCTTTTCTTTTTGAGACTCATGACTTTTACTGGGCCAAACAGGTCCATGTGCAGCATTTGCAAGCACTTGGTTGTTTTGGACTCTTCAATGGACTTAAATGAGCTTTTATGTTGTTTTCCTTTTAAATAGGAAATACAATGCTCAGGACAGGTGAACAGTTTTTGAGGAAGACCTCTTACAAGTTGTTGCAACCCCCGTCCCCTAATTACCCGGGAACGGGCGGCCGCGGCCAGTTTCAGTGGTATCGGTGTTTATCAGTTTGGCAGCGGAATTTACATCAGGACCGTAGTTAGGAAATATTTTATCAGAGTAAAATACCACACTTTTATAATATTAAACACATGGGAAAATCCCAAGTTTCTAGTACACACATTTTCGTAGGGATAAACCCTATTTTATTTAATAAAAACATCTCTTTATTTTAGGTAACTTTATAGCCACTTTTCCAAGCCTTCAGTGCTGTCCAGCTGGCTTCTATTTGGCTTTCACATTTTGTTACCTGAAACGCGTTTAAAAACATTTTGTCAGTGGGAAATACTGGTGAGTGAATCTCAGTTTAATCAAGATAAGTAAAACCATTTTACAGTATTGAGGGCGGTCGCGCAATTACATTTGTTTCCATCTACTTTAATTATCACCCACGGTACTGTCAACCCGACTTGTGATCATGTTACTACTCATAGTGTAGTAACAAATTTTGTATACAAAACCCCAACATACCGATGATAATTGTAGAATACAAATACTCAATCACTGTTTAATATAATGTAAAACATTTGAGGTTTTGTAAAAATAGTTTGCAAAAACGTTCACAAAAAGGAGATTACTCACATTGCTGTCTTCGGGTTTTCCTTTAGGATTTCCTGGTGATTATCTATTAATTACACAAATGCACACGTGTTAGTATAATAACCCAATATTTACATTAATGATACCCTCCCCGAGACGGCATTCCAACGACTACGTCGGGCAGAACCACGACAGCCGTTACGGAACCCTAGATCTATCGGGCAGCGTATCTAATACGTAGCCGGGGGTTATGATACTTACAACGAGGCAGAACTTTGTTATTTAGGGGGGTATAATGCGCGGGTATAGTGTATACTACGTAGAAATTTGAGAGAGAAAGCACGAGATTGAACGAGTTGGGACTGAGGCTGAATGCCTCTATTTATAGTGTCCATTCGACTTCCGTCACGCCCCGCGTAAACATTAGCCAGGAGATTCGCGGCCCGCGAGGCCAGCTAGGGTAGGCCCTAGCTTGGCTGACTCGACCATTAGGCTCGACACGAGGCTGCCACGTGGCGGCCTGGGGGCTCGCCCTGACTTCGAGCTGTCGCGGCTCGCGTAGATCACCGCCAACCCGTTCGCGGCCCGCGAGCGAGGACTAAATCTTGTTTTTATTTTATTTTTAATTATATATGGTATTTAGGGTCCGGTTTTCGCATACGGGGTGTATTTTAAGACATATAGGGACATTTCAAATATATTAGGGATGTCGGAATTATTTTCGAGGGTTGTTATATCCTCCCCACCTTGTTTTAGAACTCGTCCTCGAGGTCTACTGGAATAAGTGTGGATATTTCCCTTGCATCTTTGATTCAAGCTCCCAAGTGTATTCTGGTCCTCTCTTGGAGTCCCATTTTACTTTGACCAGAACTAACCTTTTGTGTTTGAGGTTTTTGACTTTCCTATCTTCAATCTGTAGAGGCCTTTCTACAAATTTTAATTGCTCATTTACCTCTATATCCTTAAGAGGTACTATTAATGATTCATCGGCTAAGCATTTATTAAGGTTACATACATGAAATACATCATGTATTCCTGCCATTTCCTCTGGCAGTTGTAGCTGATAG
The DNA here is from genome assembly GCF_002127325.2 of Helianthus annuus. NCBI lineage: Eukaryota > Viridiplantae > Streptophyta > Magnoliopsida > Asterales > Asteraceae > Helianthus > Helianthus annuus. Next base: position 12,214,604 of record NC_035440.2, read on the forward strand.
GCTACGGGTCCTATTCTTCTGATAATCTCAAAAGGTCCAACATACCTGGGGCTTAGCTTTCCCCTTTTGATGAATCTTACCACTCCTTTCCAAGGAGAAACTTTTAATAACACCTTGTCTCCTACCTGAAATTCCAGTGGCTTTCGTCTGTTATCAGCATAACTCTTCTGTCGATCACATGCTGCTTTTAGTCTTTCTTTGACTTGAACAATCTTGTCGGTTGTTTCTTGTACTATTTCAGGTCCAGATGGTTGCTTTTCTCCAATTTCTGCCCAACAGACTGGAGTTCGGCACTTTCGTCCATAAAGTGCTTCAAATGGTGCAGCATTGATACTGGTATGATAGCTGTTGTTATAAGAAAATTCTATTAATGGCAGATGATCGTCCCAATTACCTCCGAAATCAATTACACAAGCTCTAAGCATATCTTTCATTGTCTGAATTGTCCTTTCGCTTTGTCCGTCCGTTTGAGGATGATAAGCGGTGCTTAAATTCAACTTAGTTCCCATTGCCTTTTGGAAACTTGTCCAAAAATGAGAGGTAAAATGGCTATCTCTATCAGACATAATTGATAAAGGAATTCCATGTAATGAAACTATTTCGTTTACATACAACTTAGCTAACTGTTCCATACTGAAAGTTTCTTTCATTGGTAGGAAATGAGCTGACTTAGTTAGCCTGTCTACAATCACCCAGATTGTATCATTAACTTTTCTTGTTTTGGGTAATTTGGTAACAAAATCCATTGTTATCAATTCCCATTTCCATACTGGCATTTCCAATTGTTGTAACAATCCTGAGGGTTTCTGATGTTCAGCTTTAACTTGTGAACAGGTTAAACACTTAGAAACATAAGCTGCTATATCCTTTTTCATTCATATCCATCAAAATTCTTTCTTAAATCCTGATACATCTTATCACTTCCAGGATGCATCGTATATAATTGCCTTTTTGGTCATGAAGGAATTCATGTGGATCCCACAACATCGTATATTTAGACTTATGGGCTTCTTCTAATCTTTGCTGTTAGACGAAGTGGGATCCACGTGTAATCGCCTCGATCTTTGGGGATGATGTGGCACCCGACTGACACTATTCCATATGGTATTTAGTGGCTCTGATACATGTGCGGGCCGATAAATAATCAACTTTGTACGTGATTATACCTTACTCTATTTTACAACTAAAACCGAACAATCGAGAGTATCAATGAAAGTGAGCTGAACTTTTACGTCAAAATGATTGTTAGATCAAGTTTGACTGTCCTAGCTCTGATACCGGTAACTTTATTAAAAATGAATAAGAATGGACGTCCCCTGATAAAGGAAAGAGATGCTAATTGTTAGGATCTGAGTTTCTTTTGATTGTGCTTGTTTGAATATAATGATGATGAAATAGAGTTTAAGTGCAGCGGAATTCAATGGAACAAACTTTCAACACAATCAACGAGAGAACAATTTTAAGCAAACATGTTTAACATAGAGTCGAATGATTGTATTTGATTACAATAAACAATACTAATGCATGCATGCACAAAGTCTCCCCCTCAGCCTGAGCTCACAGTGATTGTTCGTACAGAATGACTTGGTGATGAAGAGAGCTAATAGAACAGTATAGGGTACTGTTCTATTTATAGTACAGAACAAACCACTGAGGCATCTTTGGCTGACGTCACCATGAAAGTGACATCTAACCTCCTAACAACCTCTAACCACTGACTATTACAACTATTGCTTACAAAACATTGATTACAAGTATGAAACAAAATACAAAGTAAACTACGGCTTCTCATTCCACTTTATAGCTCCAGTAGTGCTTTGTGTCTTCAGCAGTACTTGATCCATATCAGTAGATTGAGCATCAGTGCTTTATCACCAACAGTCTTTGTGTCACACCCCAACCAATGGCGGAAACATCGGGATGAGACGAAGTGTGAAGATTGCTCGAGACATCATAACGCTATTTGTGACGATAATTTAATAATCCCATTTCATTTCCAAAATAAATTGTCAAAACATTTCAAGAATAGCAAATAACAACATTGTTCAACATAACATAAACAAAATTGATACAACACTTTAAACCTAAACGTCTAAGTGAGTATCTAGGCATCTTTGCTATCCGTTTTAATCTCATTATCATCAACCTGTAACATGTTTAAAAATACAATTCAATGCCAAAGCAAAGGCGAGTATACAAGTTTGGTACGTACATAGCATAAGATAAAAAGTGTGAACAATTCCTCATGGCAAGCATATGATTCAAGATAAACATTAAATATGGCATGTGTCTAACATATCAAACCAAGAAAACGCAATATGCTCATGACATAACCTCAAGTTTACGGGCGGGTCGTTAATCCTATAGCGCTACATATGTCAAGGTTTGGCTCGTACGAAGTTAATGATAAGTTCAACACATAAGAATAACCCAAGTTTAAAGTATCAAGTCATCACGTATACAAGCATGTTATAGGAACGTTCATGTGTTTAACAAAGTGTTCATGTGTAAGTTAATAGGTAAACATGTTACACCCCAAAAGTGGTAAAAGTAAAAAGGGGGAAATACGAGTATACTCACGGTTTACAAGTGGTGACTTGAAATTCCGAGAGCAAGTTTGTAGATGAATTAGTTTGGAGCACCTTGTCCTTCTACACAAGGAAACGTAGGTGTGTGAGTTTGGCGTATAACGGAAGATTATAGATTCGGAGTTTTTAATATATAGAAAGTAACATAGGTGAAAATAATCATCTTGTACGCATAACTCTTGTTCTTGACACTATTGAAACTCAAAAGAGTTGGTATGATTTCATGGATTCTAAGATCCATTAGAGTCGTAACAAGGGCATGGTCATAGATGATGTAACGTCCACTTAACAAATAGCTATTAAGTCATCATCAAGTCTTAGTTACTTAGATGTATACATATAGAATAACTTAGATATTATATAGTTTACAAGTCTTATGATTCAAGCATGAGGTAGGAGATTAATGTCTCCATTTAGGTACCTCTTTGTGTCATAGAATACATACATGAGGTAGGAAGAACAAGCTTCCATTTAGGCACCTCTATTGTTCACCACTACACTTGTTGTTATAAACAACAAGGAGGGTCATGAACATACAAGTATCAAGGTATTAACAACAACTAATCTATAGCAAAACATCAAGTAATGAGTGGATTCTTATGAAGGATAGCCCAAGCTAATCCAACCATCACACATTCAACAAGTTTCACACTTGAACATTACTTGTGGGTAAAACCCTAATTAAAAACAGAAAGTTTATGAGGTTTTAACCTCTGATTTAGATGTCTCAACCTTGTTTTTAAGCTTAACCAACCATGGGATAAGTTGTAAGCATTAGGACATAGGTATGAGATGTGTTGGACACAAGTTGCATAGATTTAAACAAGTTTTTGATGAACATAAAAACAAACAGAAAGTTTATGGACTATTTCGGGGCATTTCCAGGTCTGATTTCTCCAAGGAGAAGTCTAGGAATCGAACCCCATGATTATACAAGCAAGTAGGAAAAAGAATCGAGTGAATCGGATAAGAATTGAGTGAGTTATGCTCATTTTCGTGAAGGGGTGTCAATCTACTCGAACCTTTGCTTTCAGCTACGGTTTGGAGGATGTTTTGAGAGTTTTTAGTGTTGCAAAAGTGGTAGGGAGGCTGGTTATAAGTGGTATTTATAGGGGGAAGGATTAGGGTTTCAATGGGTTGGGCTTTGGAAGTGTTTAGAAGGGGTTACACCTTGAAACTAGCCCACAAAACCCAACTATATGGGGCTGAATTTTGCTGAATTTGGGCTGCCATGTTTCTTTAGTTTTTTATTTTTTTAAAACATTATAATGAGTAATTTTATTAGTTAAGTTGTGTAATAATATGCAACAATGTTTCCCCTAACTTGTAACAAGGTGAAATATGAAATAAAACATGATTTAACTAGGCAAAAAGTGTAATGTACAAGTATGTAACATGTTTGTAAGTAACAAGTATATGTCACATATTTACAAGTTCAACATATGTTTGTAAGTATCACAAAGAAGTATCAAATGATCTCATGATTAATCGTATTATGGTGTATGTATAGTATGTAACAAGGAAATGCAAGTTTTCATTCATGATCAAAATCTCGAGTTTACAACGAGTACTAGAAGGAACGAGTACAATGATACAAAGCTTCCAAAATTAGCAACACGAGTAAGACAAGCTATAAATAGAAAGTACAAAACACAGGGCGTTACAGTCTCCCCTCCTTTAGGAAATTTCGTCCCGAAATTTAGGAAGACTCAGGGAAAAGATGAGGATATTTCGATTTCATTTCGCTTTCGAGCTCCCAAGTAAATTCAGCGCCACGTTTTCCTTCCCATCGAACTTTGACAATAGGAATTCGACTGCGCCTCAATTGCTTGGTTCCTTGGTCCATGATTTCGACCGGTTTTTCTACAAAGTGAAGTGTTTCGTTGACTTGCAAGTCTTCGAGAGGAACGTGGAGTCCTTCGTCAGCTAGGCATTTCTTTAAGTTGGACACATGGAAGACAGGGTGTACATTGCTGAGTCCTTCAGGCAGGTCCAGTCTATACGCAACCTTGCCAATCCTTTCGAGAATCTTGAAAGGACCAACGTAGCGAGGTGCGAGTTTCCCTTTCTTGCCAAATCGAACCACGCCTTTCCAAGGGGATACCTTGAGAAGCACGTTGTCACCTGTCTCGAATTCCATAGGTTTGCGTCCTTTGTCAGCGTAACTCTTCTGTCGGTTCCTGGCTTTCAATAAGTTGTCTCGAACCTGTAAAATCTTGTCCGTAGCCTCTTGTATAAGCTCGGGACCGGTGATTTGGGCCTGACCAATCTCGTGCCAAGAAATAGGCGAACGGCACTTGCGACCATACAATGCTTCGAAAGGAGCCATTTGGATACTCGTGTGATGGCTGTTATTGTATGAGAATTCAGCCAAGGGCAAGTATGAATCCCAGTTGCCACCAAAATCTATTACGCATGAACGAAGCATATCCTCTAAGGTTTGGATAGTACGCTCGGTTTGACCGTCAGTCTGAGGATGGAAGGCGGTGCTAAGGTTAAGCTTAGTACCCATAGCAGATTGAAAAGTTTCCCAAAGACGAGACGTAAAACGAGCATCACGATCAGAAATGATATCAATGGGCGTCCCATGACGACAGATGATTTCCTTCATGTAGACCTTAGCCAATTTCTCGACTTTGAAGTCTTCACGAATGGGGAGGAAGTGAGCTGATTTGGTCAATCGGTCAACGACGACCCATATGCTGTCATGACCAGCTGTAGTGCGAGGAAGCTTAGTGATGAAATCCATGGCAATGCTCTCCCACTTCCAAACGGGAATTATTGGTTGTTCGAGCAAGCCAGAGGGACGTTGATGTTCGGCTTTTACTTTGGAACACGTAAGACATTTAGAAACAAAGGTGGCTATATCCTTCTTCATTCCAGGCCACCAATAGGAAGTACGCATATCATGGTACATCTTATCGGCACCAGGGTGAATAGAATATTTCGTGTTATGGGCCTCCTTCATCAGGAAATTGCGAAGATCGTCACGATTGGGAATCCAGATGCGATTGAGATAGTATAGAATACCATCGGGTTTGGACACAAGACTATTCTCAGCACCACATTGCATTTCGTTGTAGAGGTTACCCTCATTAACGGATGTATACTGGGCGTTACGTATGCGATTTTGAAGATCGTGGACGAGTTGGAAACAACGGATACTTTGGACGTGAGTTTTACGACTCAGGGCGTCGGCTACTACATTCGCCTTACCCGGGTGGTATTTGATTTCGCAGTCATAGTCGTTTAACAATTCCACCCAACGACGTTGACGCATGTTTAGTTCTTTTTGATTGAAGATGTGTTGAAGGCTCTTATGGTCGGTGAAGACTACACATTTAGTACCATAAAGGTAGTGTCGCCAAATCTTCAATGCAAAAACGACCGCACCAAGTTCAAGGTCGTGAGTAGTATAGTTTTTCTCATGAATTTTGAGTTGCCTCGATGCGTAAGCGATAACTTTGTCACGTTGCATAAGGACACAACCAAGACCAAGGTTTGAAGCGTCGCAATACACGACAAAATCATCGTTACCATCAGGAAGCGTTAGGATAGGAGCATTGCAAAGCATGTCCTTGAGCGTTTGAAAAGACTCTTCTTGTTCGGGACCCCAAACAAAAGGTCTCTCTTTTTGAGTCAAGGAGGTCAAAGGAACAGCGATTTTCGAAAAGTTGGAGATAAAACGACGGTAGTAACCAGCAAGACCAAGAAACGAACGGATTTCGGACGAAGATTTAGGTGCGACCCAATTTTTCACAGCTTCGATTTTTGCGGGATCAACGTGAATACCAAGTTTGTTGACAGTGTGACCAAGGAATTGAACTTCTTGTAACCAAAATTCACACTTGGAGAATTTGGCATATAGGTGTTCAGTACGAAGGAGTTCAAGAATAAGGCGCAAGTGTTGCTCATGCTCTGCTTGCGTCTTGGAATAGATGAGGATATCGTCGATGAAGACGATCACAAAACGGTCCAAGTATGCTTTGCACACGCGGTTCATTAAGTCCATAAAGACAGCAGGTGCGTTGGTCAAACCAAAGGGCATGACCACGAACTCATAATGACCATAACGCGTACGAAAGGCGGTTTTAGGCACATCTTCTTCGAGTACTCGAAGTTGATGATACCCAGAACGAAGATCGATCTTTGAAAAGCAGGTTGCGCCTTGCAATTGATCGAAGAGGTCATCAATGCGAGGAAGAGGGTATCGATTCTTGATAGTAAGCTTGTTGAGCTCACGATAGTCAATACACATACGAAAGGACCCATCTTTCTTCTTGACGAATAAAACGGGAGCGCCCCAAGGAGAAGTACTAGGGCGTATGAAGCCTTTGTTAAGAAGCTCTTGAAGTTGACTCGAGAGCTCTTGCATCTCAGAGGGTGCTAAACGATAGGGGGACTTAGCGACAGGCGTAGCGCCAGGCACTAAATCGATGCGAAAATCGACAGAACGAGCAGGAGGAGGACCAGGAAGGTCTTCGAGAAATACATCCGGAAAGTCACGTACAACAGGAACGTCACTTATGCTTGGGCCTTTATCCTTCTTTTCCACGATGTGGGCGAGAAAGGCGAAGGTACCCTTGCGTAAGCACTTGTTTGCCTTGATGCATGACATAAGCTTAAGGCCTTGAGAAGGCTTTTCACCATAGACGTGTAGAGAATCACCATTTGGAAGAGGCAAGCGAATAAACTTCTCAGAACAGACAACTTCAGCACGAACTCGCCTAAGCCAGTCCATACCTACTATGACGTCGAAACTACCCATTTGCATAGGTATGAGATCGATTGAGAACGTATGATCGTTAAGGATTAGTGAACAATTGGAGAGAACAGAATTGACTTTGACGGTTTTACCATTAGCAACTTCGACAGCGAAAGATTTTGGCAACTTAGAGCGTTTACACTTGAGCAAAGACTCGAATTCTAACGACACAAAACTTTTATCGGCACCAGTATCAAATAGGCATGAAGCATAGACATGGTTAATGAGAAACGTACCAGTGATGACGTCGTTTGCATTTTGAGCCTGAGCTGTGGTGAGAAGGAAAGCTCGACCCCTAGCGGGTTCTTGAACCTGTTGTTGTTGTTGTTGGGGTTGTGGCTGTGGTTGTTGCTGTCGAGGTTGTTGTGGTTGATATCGTTGAGGACACACATTGGCCATGTGGTTGGTATCACCACACGTGAAGCATGCTCGCACAGGGGCGACTTGATTTGGAGCCAAAAGAGCTTGGTTTTGGTAGGCCTGTGGGGGGATACGACAGTATGGCGAGAGATGCCCATACCGGCCACACTTGTCACACTTTCGACAATGAGCGTTTGGGGGGTGATGATATCGGCATTTGTCGCACTTTGGGTGCGTTCCAGTATAAACCTTGCGTTCACCATCGAAAGCAGGCACAGTTTGAAGGGGTTGTGGGTTTGGCAGAGTGACGACCGCGCAGTTTTGGCTTGAAGCCTTCCGCTTCTTGCCTTGGTTTCTCTTAGATTGCTGGGAGGGTTTAGACTCATTAGGGGAGTCAATGGTGGCTTGGTGCGCATTCTTTGTTGAAACCTTGTCAAAGGTTCCATGAAGAACACAATTGTTGTTAAGTTCGGTAGCTATGCGGTACGCGTCTTCAATGGTTTGAGGGTTGGCAGATGCAAGATGGTTTGTTAAAGAAGGTGCAACACAACGAATGAATTTGGCCACGGTTTTGGGGGCGGTTTCTACTTGACCAGGGCATAGAACACTAAGCTGCTTGAAGCGTGTAATCAAACCATCCATGTCACTCCCTTTTTGCGTGAGGTTCCAGAATTCATTTTCCAACTTTTGGAGTTCGTGAGGGGGACAAAAGTGATCCTTCATAAGTTGTTTGAGATCGTCCCACGGCATAGCGTGTGCGACCTCGTTTCCTCTCTTGTTACGCTCAGTTGTCCACCACTCAAGTGCCTTTTCACGAAACACACCGGTTGCATTCAAGGTTCTTAGTTCGTCAGGGCAACCACTTTGCAAGAAGGTAAGCTCGATGGCATCAAACCAGTTCATCATGGCGGTAGCGCCATTCTTGCCGGTAAATTCTAAGGGTTTACAAGCCATGAAGTGCTTAAATTGGAAGGTCGATTTGGGTTTGTCGGCCTTTGAGTCGACCGAACCATGGGGTGAATCGGTTTGGATCTTGCTAACAATGTCGGGTAGGACCTTTGCAAATTGTTTAGCCATAAACTTCATACAATCCTTTTGGGACATGGCGGAGGAGGTCGAACCCTTCTTTGACTTGAGTTTCTTGGATGAACTAGAAGACATCTAAAAGATTTGAAAGAGAAGGGAAAGGATGAGACTTTGATCATTAATTGAAAACAAGGTTTGTGTATGCAAAGCAAGTAGATGTTCAAGTACCAAGTAAAGTTCACATAAAGCATAAGTTTCCAACACACATTCAACATGTATAGCACATAAGTTGCGAATAGGAAAATATAAATTTAGTTGGTTCATGAGAATTATTATTGTTTGTGATTGCGATAATGTGCGACATGATTAAAACGACATTTCGAAATGAATGAACGTTCAAGTATAAAATCACATATAAATTGAGATACATAAAAGAGAGGCTCAATAAAACATAGGAATGTTTCGGGTAGAGAAACGTCGACAATTCCAAAGTGGGTCGAAAGTCCTTTCGATTTAGAGATATTGTGCTTTGGCCTATAAGTAAGATACTCTCGTCGAGAAGCGATTAACGGTATCTTACCCTTCCGGTTACTACACATCTCTAAATGATTGGAACATTCGGGACTTTGGCGAGAATAAAAAAAATCAAGGAATGGGACTTAATCGACAAGATGCGGGTTTCACCCCTAACTTGACGATTTCGTACCCTAAATGTGGTTGGTACTTGTCGGCCAAAATAAAATTTTGACACTTTGACAAGGGTCCACTAGAGTTGAAATGGAAATTACCATTAAGTTGTGGATGTCACTCCTAGCTTAATGGTGAAATTTCGTGCAAAAATAGATTAAAGGTAGAGTGAGAGTCGTTTACCAAATTGTGGGTTTCACGCCTATTTTGGTAAAGTTGTCTCGTGGATGTTACAAGAGTATAAAATAGCAAAAGTGTATTCGTGTTAGCCTTAGGAAAGGCACATAAATTTATTAACAAGAAGTGTAGCTAGGAAGCATGTAAGATAGAGCACAAATGTTTTAAACAACAAATAAGAGACAAAGTTCCTAAAACTATAGACTAGGGCAAAAGCATGGCAATTTTCCTAATTCCCTATAGTTATGGCTCTGATACCAATCTGTCTCACCCCAACCAATGGCGGAAACATCGGGATGAGACGAAGTGTGAAGATTGCTCGAGACATCATAACGCTATTTGTGACGATAATTTAATAATCCCATTTCATTTCCAAAATAAATTGTCAAAACATTTCAAGAATAGCAAATAACAACATTGTTCAACATAACATAAACAAAATTGATACAACACTTTAAACCTAAACGTCTAAGTGAGTATCTAGGCATCTTTGCTATCCGTTTTCATCTCATTATCATCAACCTGTAACATGTTTAAAAATACAATTCAATGCCAAAGCAAAGGCGAGTATACAAGTTTGGTACGTACATAGCATAAGATAAAAAGTGTGAACAATTCCTCATGGCAAGCATATGATTCAAGATAAACATTAAATATGGCATGTGTCTAACATATCAAACCAAGAAAACGCAATATGCTCATGACATAACCTCAAGTTTACGGGCGGGTCGTTAATCCTATAGCGCTACATATGTCAAGGTTTGGCTCGTACGAAGTTAATGATAAGTTCAACACATAAGAATAACCCAAGTTTAAAGTATCAAGTCATCACGTATACAAGCATGTTATAGGAACGTTCATGTGTTTAACAAAGTGTTCATGTGTAAGTTAATAGGTAAACATGTTACACCCCAAAAGTGGTAAAAGTAAAAAGGGGGAAATACGAGTATACTCACGGTTTACAAGTGGTGACTTGAAATTCCGAGAGCAAGTTTGTAGATGAATTAGTTCGGAGCACCTTGTCCTTCTACACAAGGAAACGTAGGTGTGTGAGTTTGGCGTATAACGGAAGATTATAGATTCGGAGTTTTTAATATATAGAAAGTAACATAGGTGAAAATAATCATCTTGTACGCATAACTCTTGTTCTTGACACTATTGAAACTCAAAAGAGTTGGTATGATTTCATGGATTCTAAGATCCATTAGAGTCGTAACAAGGGCATGGTCATAGATGATGTAACGTCCACTTAACAAATAACTATTAAGTCATCATCAAGTCTTAGTTACTTAGATGTATACATATAGAATAACTTAGATATTATATAGTTTACAAGTCTTATGATTCAAGCATGAGGTAGGAGATTAATGTCTCCATTTAGGTACCTCTTTGTGTCATAGAATACATACATGAGGTAGGAAGAACAAGCTTCCATTTAGGCACCTCTATTGTTCACCACTACACTTGTTGTTATAAACAACAAGGAGGGTCATGAACATACAAGTATCAAGGTATTAACAACAACTAATCTATAGCAAAACATCAAGTAATGAGTGGATTCTTATGAAGGATAGCCCAAGCTAATCCAACCATCACACATTCAACAAGTTTCACACTTGAACATTACTTGTGGGTAAAACCCTAATTAAAAACAGAAAGTTTATGAGGTTTTAACCTCTGATTTAGATGTCTCAACCTTGTTTTTAAGCTTAACCAACCATGGGATAAGTTGTAAGCATTAGGACATAGGTATGAGATGTGTTGGACACAAGTTGCATAGATTTAAACAAGTTTTTGATGAACATAAAAACAAACAGAAAGTTTATGGACTATTTCGGGGCATTTCCAGGTCTGATTTCTCCAAGGAGAAGTCTAGGAATCGAACCCCATGATTATACAAGCAAGTAGGAAAAAGAATCGAGTGAATCGGATAAGAATTGAGTGAGTTATGCTCATTTTCGTGAAGGGGTGTCAATCTACTCGAACCTTTGCTTTCAGCTACGGTTTGGAGGATGTTTTGAGAGTTTTTAGTGTTGCAAAAGTGGTAGGGAGGCTGGTTATAAGTGGTATTTATAGGGGGAAGGATTAGGGTTTCAATGGGTTGGGCTTTGGAAGTGTTTAGAAGGGGTTACACCTTGAAACTAGCCCACAAAACCCAACTATATGGGGCTGAATTTTGCTGAATTTGGGCTGCCATGTTTCTTTAGTTTTTTATTTTTTTAAAACATTATAATGAGTAATTTTATTAGTTAAGTTGTGTAATAATATGCAACAATGTTTCCCCTAACTTGTAACAAGGTGAAATATGAAATAAAACATGATTTAACTAGGCAAAAAGTGTAATGTACAAGTATGTAACATGTTTGTAAGTAACAAGTATATGTCACATATTTACAAGTTCAACATATGTTTGTAAGTATCACAAAGAAGTATCAAATGATCTCATGATTAATCGTATTATGGTGTATGTATAGTATGTAACAAGGAAATGCAAGTTTTCATTCATGATCAAAATCTCGAGTTTACAACGAGTACTAGAAGGAACGAGTACAATGATACAAAGCTTCCAAAATTAGCAACACGAGTAAGACAAGCTATAAATAGAAAGTACAAAACACAGGGCGTTACACTTTGGGGATCAGCAGTTGTTGTAGATCATCAGTTGTTGTAGAAGGGCAATACTTAGAGGGCATAAGATGTTAAGCCACATTCAAGGGGAAAGATCTGATGCAAACAACTGCTTATTGTGAATCCACTGATCTGATCCAGTTTTGGCTTTATCAACTGTTCCTTTGTAGGGTTCAATCCCAACGGGAGCACTAGTAAAGAGTTCAATGTACATCAAGGCGTTAGGCAAGGTGATTCGTTGTCGTATTTCCAGCTTATAATTGGAATGGAGGCTCTCCATGTGGTAATAAACCAAGCATGTTCTATCTGCATTCGTGACGGTATAAATATGCCAAATGAGGCAGGGACTGGTGACATGGCATCTTTTTTATTGCTGATGACACGTTTTTCTTGGGAGGGTGGTCATATTCGAATTTCAAAAACCTAGCTACACTCTTAAGATGCTTTCGTCTAGAGATGAGCATAGTAAATGCCAAACCAGGCAACTGAACCATATTTGGGATAACCAAACTGATTTTAACCAATAATCTCATGTACCTCCTTCACATATGCCATGACCAAAACCCGAGCTTTGTGTTCCATCATCTTCACATATGCATATTCTTAATTACATTCTTCATGGATGCATGAACAACATGCACTTGCATATACAAGAACACCACCAACATTCATAGTTTCGAACTAATAATCATCCTTAAATGATTTTAACCATATTCTTCACCAATTAGACCATTAATCGATTTTCACCATAATAGAGTTCCTTAACCAATTAACCAATAGCCAAAGTTCAATTATGGTTATAGAAATTATATAACCGAAGCTATCAGTTATGATCATGGTTGAGGGTAAAAACCGAACCGAACAACAATTTGCACACTTCTACTTTCACTTGGCCTCAAGGCTCAAGATTAGTTTTTGAAAGATTAAACCTTTTAGGGCGGTTATCAACTTTGTAAGACTTTCAAACATGGAACATTTGCTTCCGTGTAAAGAAGGATCTTTACATTTTAATTATTTGGAGAATCCAGTAGGAGCCAACATGAATCTTGCAAAATATTGAAAGCCTGTGGTTAAAAATTTTGAAGCTAAACTTTTGATTTGGAAATTAAAATCATTATCATTATTCTCTTTATTAGCTTATTGTGAGGGAAGTATAACCTTTTCATGTTCGTGTATATAAGTTGAGGGGGCACCTTACACATTTACCCTAAGTGCTCATACCTAATAAAATTATGCCACCTTTAAACTACTCAAGTACTCAAATTTTAGAAGGGCCAACTTACCCCAAATACTCACACACACCATCCAATAAGATTGTGACATCTAACTTTACTTACTACCTTCTATATCTTTAGCCACAAGCGCATCCGAGTAAACAAGAGTATGGAAACCCGGCTAAGATACTCGATCCCCTTGCTCAGGAGAGAGAGGCACCTTACCCCTCTTACCCGATCCCATGTGGCCATACCCGGAGGTGACATGTATAAACAACACCCCCTCCCCCCCCCCCCCCCCCCACACACACATACACACACACGCACGTTAAAAGGTTTTACCTTTTCCTTCTCTCAATTCTCCTTAAGACATTTATGTTCAATTGGTTTTATATTTCCCCACGTTAGGGAACACTTTTTGTAGTTTATTATTTGTTAGAAAATACTATTTATCATCTTGTAAATTCGGTCTTTGTCTTCTTCCCCGACCATTTGTTTTTCAAAAATAATTTGAGAAAGGTGAAGTATATACAAAATGAGAGGCGATAATTACCTTAAATTTTATGTTTCGGACATTTTTTTAATAATTTATTTAATCTTCAAGTATATACAAAATAGTATCTTTAAGATTACCTTTTCTCTATTTTTTTTAAATCTTTAATCATCAAATTTTAAAATCCACCAACTCTAAAACTTGGTTAAATATATAGTATTGTTTAAATGATAAAGATGTAAATTGAAAACATAATAAACTATCTTAAAAATGTATAGTAATCCTCTGAAACATCAAATATCGATAGAAGTTGTAGCTTACAACAATGGTTAAATATTGCCTTCTTCTGCCATCATGATTCGATAGAAGTTGTAGTTTACAACAATTTCTGCCATCATGATTTTTTTTTATTCTGACTATTTAATTATTTATCAAAAGATCTATACGAGCTTGGCTAAAAATTGATCACGAGCTTTAAATAAACATGTATAAGAAAGGAAGCTTTACGCACCAAGCTTGACTAATCTCCCAAGTCTGTTATATATGATATTTTTGCTTAATATATTAAATATATAAAAAAAGTATATCGTACAATTGGCCTTAACATACATTACGTACGCGAGATCAGTTTCCATGTTATAAAAATCTATTGCTATAAAATTCACATGTTATGTTACTGAAATCGCATATTGTATACATGAAATTCTCATGTAAAAATTGCATATATACACATATCTGAAAGTTGCATGTTATATTACTGAAGTCGCATGTATATATAGAAATGAAAGTCGCACGTTATAAACCAATTTCGCATGTTGATAATGCCTCACGTACGCAATGTAGGTTAAGGCATTTTGTACGTTAACCGGCCTCTAAATATATATTACATACCAAAAGTAATCATATACGACTACGATAAAAATTAAAATTAGAACTAAAAATCTGTATATTTATAGAAATAAGAAAGTTAAACATACATATTAAATGAGCCGAGTTTAAGTGTGTAATTTCTTTAATGAGCTGGACTCAAGTTTTGAATATATATCTTAAAACAGGTCGATATCTTGATTTGCACGCAGTGGCGGAACTAGCTCAAAAGGTTAGGGGCATCCTAATTTTTTTTAGGATTAGGGGTATCATTTATACAATAGAAACGAAGTTGAGTGTTATTTTTACACTAAGCAAAATGAAATTAAGAGGTATTTTTACACTACGTAGAGGGGACGGGCTACCCCTACTAACACTTTAAGTCCGCCACTGTTTGCACGACACGTTCATAGCTAAGGAAACAATCAAACAATGGAGTTGAAAAGAAAGATAGAAAAACATAGTTTACAATGAAATTCGTCATATTAATATAAATTTGTACTTTAAAATACATTTTGTTATAGAAAAACAAGAATGAAGACACAAATTAAAATTTTACGTTTAGTTAACCCAGATTCAATAGCTCCATTACGATTTGGTTCGATATGGAGTTCATTCATTGTCCTTCTACATGTGGAACCCATTTCTTTATATAAAGATTTTTCAAAGAAATATAGAGAAAATGACGAAATTTAGCTATTGTTGTTAACGTGTTACACCTAAGAGAAATAATAGTTTTATGATCGCAAAATTCATGTATGTTTGCTAGCGTATGACGTTGTTTCATACATAAATTCATATTAAATTTGATAAGTTTTTGTTAGGGTTGTTCAAGATCGGATTATCTGGTTTTCGGATATCCGAAAATTTCTGATAGTAAATATTAATATCCGAAATTTCGGATACGGATTCGGGAATTTATAAAAAAAAAATCAAAAAATCCGTTTCTTGCATAGATTAAAACTAGACCTTTATTTGATTATCCAAAATTTCAACATTGAAAAAAAAAACATTTATAAATCCACATCCAATTCCGATGATTTGAATTAACAATTACAGATGGTCTTATAAAACAAGCACATACCATATTTGAATTCACACATTCACAACTAAACATGTCAATTAGCGAAACTTTCAGGCTAACACAAACTTCACTTGTTTGCCTAAACATGTTTGCAAGTTTGATACGAAACTAACCTGAAATCTTTTAGACTAAATCCAAACTCATAACTTATACAGCCCTAACAGAGCCCGTTGGTTTTTTTTTTTCCTAATATCAAGTGTGGTTGAAAGAAATTTAAATTAAAAAAACAAATTGTTATATATAGCTTATGACTTGCTAAATTTATCATTTGCATGCTTTCAATTATTATTTGAAACACGTATGAAAAATATGTCACTTTCAGTTTTCTCAATCATTGATCTAGTTTGTGGATTTAATTTAATATATTGAATTGATCCATCAAGTATTTTAATTGTTTATAAAGCTCAAATGTTTGGAATTTAAACATAATAAATTTATTTTAATTTCTTCAATGAAATAAAGTTCAACGTTATCAATGATTATTCGACAAACATATCTTCATAGTAGCCAACCTTTTCACACAAAGATTTTCATCCCTGCAAAGTGCAAACCATCTACAACTTGGGCTTTTTGCCGAACAAACTTGATCTTGAATTAGCTCAAATACATCTCTAGGTATATGATTGAACTCAGTTTTACGAGGAATATATCAACTATTTCTGTTTTAACAAACACAATAAAATAAAATAGAAATCCTATAAACATGTGGGGTGAAAAAATGTCTACATTTTTTAATTTTAGATTTAAAAAAATAGCAACTTATATGATAAATATAAAAATAGGGGTGACATGTACACAATCACTTTTGGTGACAACTTTTCCCTTTAATCATACATACTATTTTTTTTTTGTCTTTGTTTAATTTTATAATTATAATCAAATCCAAAAAAATGGTATGAATAGAAAAGAATCTAATATGAAAATACTTGTATCTATATATCAATCTCTGTACCTACTAAGTCTATATATAGCTATGTCAAGAACAAGAGATGAGCTCATTGAATAAAAATTCACAATGAAAGAAGAGAAGCGCATCTATCTAACAGGAGCAAATCACATAAAACAATTTTATAAAGCCAAAAAAAAAAAACAAAAAATATATTTCTTTTTGGAACTTAACTCCAACTAATAAAATAAAGAATAACAAAAGATAATAATAGATTTTAATAATCTCAACTATTATGCATTGGTCTGTAAGAGTTCGAATTTAAAAAATAGCCAGCGTTGTCTCAGCTTTTCACATATTGTAAGCTAATAGACTTTTACTAACGAAACCTTAATTTCTTTTTTTCCCCTTATTTGAAACCTTAATTTCTTTTTTCCCCTTATTTTCTTTGTTGTTAGTAAAGGTACAATGTTTTATAGTATGTGAAAAACTAGGACCACCACTGATTAATATTTTAAACTAAAACATTATCGGCCAACAGCTAATAGTTGATAATATTAAAATCTATTATTAAAAAAAGAAAGAAATTAGTCGGAAACCAACAAAGTTACAGAAATATGATTGGGCTTTGCAACCAAACCACTCGACTTACATTAATTTTACTATTCCGGCCTGCGTTGCGGAGCATTAAGCCGAATATTTCTCTCTCATTACATGTACGTTAGTGTTTCGGTTACTCGTACATACTACTAATAACACGACCTCAAAAAAAAATATATCGAGTAAACCAATTAAAGCAAAACACTACCATACTTTTGCTAAAAAGAAAAACTAAAACGACGGAAAAACTACTGCATGGCACAAATAAAAATTACATCGAGTCAACCAATTAAAACAAAACACTACCATAGTTTTGTCAAAAAAAACATTAAAACGAATTTTACACTGGGGCAAAATCGTAATTTGACTAGGAGAAGAAAAAAACAAAACCAATGGCAAAACTATAATTTTTAAATGGGACAGAATCGTAATTTGGCTGGACCAATTGGGAACTGCCAGGCAGCTGCAGTTTATGCCCCGCCCGCGTTGCCGGACGCTAGGCCGAATATTTCTGAACCAATTAAAACAAAACACTATCATAGTTTTCCTAAAAAAAAACTAAAACGATTGCAAGACAATAATTTTAAGCTGGGTAAAGTTGTTATTTGTTAGGTCCAATGAGCGAGTGCTAGACAACTGTTTGGCACAAATATAAATTATATGGAGACAATCAATTAAAACAAACAAAATCATAATAATGGAAAAATTGTAATTTTGAATTGTGGTAAAATCAAAATTTTAAACTTGGGGTAAATTCGTAATTTGGCAAAAGCCAAAACGTTGGCAAGATTGTAATTTTGAGCTGGTGGCAAGATCGTAATTTTTAACAAAGCCCAAAATCGTATTTCTTTAACAGGAGCAAAATCGTAATTTTAAATTAAAGTAAAATCGTAATTTTTCTTTAACAGGAACTGCTTGAAACTATTCACCTCCATGGTCTATATCTATATATAAAATTAACAATAGAATAAAAAAATAGTTTTCCTCCTGTGTATCATTATTGTTTAGAAATTTACCTTTAATAAAGAGATTGTGTAAACAAATTTACATTTAGAATAAACTACTTTTTGAGTCTCTATATTTTTTGTGATTTCAATCACTTGAGTTTAAAATCAAAAAGTTTAACGCCTTAAGTCTCTAGACAATTATTTTATAATGATTTGAGTCCAATTTTATTCATTTTATAACAGTTTGAGTCCAATTTTGTTAAAAAAAAATAGGACTCAAAAGGTTAGAATTTGGACTCAAAAAGACTTAAACGGTTATAGAAAAGTGTATAGGGACTCAGGGCGTTAAACATTTTGATTTTGGACTCAAAATGGTTATGAAGGGGTATGGCCTTGAATTCGCACTAACTATTCAGGTTGCGCGCGAAGTCAGGGACAACGCAGGACCAGATTCAACATTTAGCTCCTTGGATGAAAACCCCTACTTCCTGGACCTTGCGTCGGCCACACGGGATACCCCCTGGACCAATTGGGAACTGCCAGGCAGCTGCAGTTTATGCCCCGCCCGCGTTGCCAGACGCTAGGCCGAATATTTCTCAACCAATTAAAACAAAACACTATCATAGTTTTGCTAAAAAAACTAAAACGATTGCGAGACAATAATTCTAAGCTGGGGTAAAGTTGTTATTTATCAGGTCCAATGAGCGAGTGCTAGACAACCGTTTGGCACAAATATAAACTATACGGAGACAACCAATTAAAACAAAGAAAACCATAATAATGGAAAATTTGTAATTTTGAATTGTGGTAAAATCATAATTTTAAACTTGGGGTAAATTCGTAATTTAGCAAAAGCCAAAACGTTGGCAAGATTGTAATTTTGAGCTGGTGGCAAAATCGTAATTTTTAACAAAGCCCAAAATCGTATTTTTTTTAACAGGAACAAAATCGTAATTTTAAATTAGAGTAAAATCGTAATTTCTCTTTACCAGAAACTATCTGAAATTATTCCCCTCCATGGTCTATATTTATATATAAAATAACAATATAATAAAAATAGTTTCCCTCCTGTGTATCATTATTGTTTAGAAATTTACCTTTAATAAAGAAAATGTGAAGATAAATTTACCTTTAGACTAAATTACTTTTGAGTCTCTATATTTTCTGTGGTTTTAACAAATTGAGTTCAAAATCAAAAAAATTAACGGCTAAGTCCCTAGCCAATTATTTTATAATTATTTGAGTCCAATTTTATTCATTTTATAACAGTTTGAGTCCAATTTTGTTAAAAAAAATTGTACTCAAAAGGTTAAAATTTGGACTCAAAAAGACTTAAATGGTTATAAAAAAGTGTATAGAGACTTAGGGCGTTAAACATTTTGATTTTGGACTCAAAATGGTTATGAAGGGTTATGGTCTTAAATTTGCGCTAACTATTCAGGTCGCGCGCGAGGTCAGGGACAACGCAGGACCAGATTCAACATTTAGCTCCTTGGATGAAAACCCTTACTTCCTGGACCTTGCGCCGGCCACACGGGATACCCCCTGTGGTCGCACAGAGGAAGGAAGTGCAGGTAAACCTAGGACAAGTACCAAAGGTAGAAGTGGCAGAGCAGTGGACCAATGAGCGTCCAACAGGCTGTGTCTGATCATGCTGCACGATTGGCAATCGTACAAGAGACAACAAGGTACACAAGGACGCACACATGGCTCCAATCAGTGTGTGCCGACCACTTCTCCACGATCTCCACTTAGCCGCTGATGACATACCAGACAACAAGGACAACCGTCAGGACACGTGGATCCATTCAGCGTAGGCCAACTGCCCTCTCGCCCAGAAGCAACAACGGTTGTGAAAGAGGAGACAGAATGGATATTCCTTGTTGTCGACTACAGGCCCATCAGCCCATCTCCTCCACAAACCACCTCTGCTATAAATAGTGAATTTTACCTCTAGGTTTAGGGATCGCTCTCTTGCTCTCTCACTTTAATCACACACTATTATCCTCAAAACATATACTTATTCCCACGTCGGAGGGTGGTTACGATGAGAACCCCCCTGTTCCCCTTCTTGTAACAAGCTTAACGGTGTGTTTACTGTTTTGCAGGATCATCATCACAGCAGCTTGGACGAGCAAGGAGATTAACCTTATTTGTTAAGGCACAAACCACAAGCTAATCGCCAGATTAATTTGGTGTTTCTTCAGGTTAAAATCATAAAAATACAATAACTTAAAAAATAATTTACTCTTACCTTTAATAAAGAAAATGTGAAGATAATAATGGCCGAAAAATCAACTTGTCTCATAATGAAAGTAGTCCCCCTTTGTGTAATTCTTATTGTTGGGACGTGGAGGGCTATCTCTACGATCGTTGTCAATTTGCCAATTTAGGACCATTTTTCAAATTGCGTGTTAATAAAAAAAATTGTTTTTCTTGACAAAGTTGAATTTTTTAGTTCATAAGCCGACCAGCATTTGATTTTGTCAACACTTTATGTTGTTTTTCAAAGTTTTTTTCTTTGAATTAATGAATATCAATATACTTACATTTTTTTTTTTATCTCAAACGTTATGTTTTCCCAAAATCTTTAATTGTTTGTTTTAATTAGATCATCTTTGGGTAACATTGTGTAACAAGTGATTTAATTTGGAAATGTTAATTGTTAAGTGATTAGCTATTTTCTTAACTCGTTTAAGTTTCGTTACTGCTGGTTCGGGTCCACCAGATCTCCAACTGAATCAAACCCAAAACTTTCGGTTAAGGTACTTTGAAAAGCGATCGGTTTTGGTTAAAATTCGGTTATTGATGGCTATTCGTTTGGGTTCGTTCAGTTAAACAGCAGGTGCTTCATGCTTGCTTCCTAATTTCTATTTAATATATGATCATGGCTGGTGTTTTTTACTCATACACACTGCAAAAACAACTCACGAGTGTTGTTTTATACCCCATACACATTGCAATGGGTGTTCAATATATTCATTTAAGTTTCAAAATATTTGTGTATGTCATCGTTTTTGAGTACCCATTTTTAGGGATGATCTTGAGTATCCATAACACCATTATATTGAACAAGAGTTAATTACATAGTTAGTCCCTGTGGTTTGCACAAAATAGCATACTTAGGTACTAATAGTTTAAAATCACCTTCTAGGGTATTAACTTTTCGTTTTGTAACATTTGGAGAATTGGAGGTATTAACTTCTAGGGTATTAACATAGTTAGTCCATGTGGTTTGCACAAAATAACATACTTAGGTACTAATAGAATGTGATTTTAAACCTAGAAATAACGTTAATACCTTTAAATGTTACAAAATGAAAAGTCAATACCCTAGATTGTGATTTTAAACTATTAGTACCTAAGTATGTTACTTCGTGCAAACCACAGGGACTAACTATGTAATTAACTCACAATATTAAGTATAGAACCCATTATCAAAAAGTATGATTTTATTTTCTTTTAATCCAGTGACGGACCCGTGATTTTTTTCACGCGGGTGCGGAATATTTTTAAAGATTTTATTTCCCTAGGTATATAAATAAAAATTTGGTTCATAGCGGATCGGTTCGGGTCGAGTCATGTAAAACAAAACAACATCAAGCTAAAATTTATATCATCATTAAAAACACGTCAAACGCTGTTACAAACATATTTAAAATGTCGCTCTACGGGCTTTCATTTATTGAAATCTATCCAAAACATCATCTAGAGCTACTTTTTCTAAGCAAGTCTTTCTCTGTATAACATATACAACTATTACTTAAATTGTCATCGCCAATCCGATTATGCAAGTCGGTTTTCACGTTCTTCATTGCCGAAAACATCTTTCAACGGTTGCGGTTGCGGTGGGTAATACGAGAACAAGCGTCAATAAACGATATACCAATGTAAATAATACGTGAATATATGTTGAAACCGTTAACCTTACAAGACTTGACAAACCATCCAAGTTGGCGAATTGTTGATCTTTTTCACATAATCAATGTAGTTTCCAAGTTGAACCGGAAGCCTTCGTTTTTCGTCTTCATCGAAATCATATGGATACTTCTCGACTAGCTTTAGTATATTCGGAATGTCAAATGCACTAAAATTATCACACAGACTCAAACAACTCATACAAATAAGTAGTTTCGATGTTACCTGTTAAAACGGTTCCAAAATTCTTGAATTTGCAAATCTAGAACCTCATTGAAGCAATCAAACTCGTAATAATGCCGATTTGTGATGTTCGTCTTTCTTCTTGGCCACCTTGGGTTAACGTATTCATTATCAAAAATTTTCACCTCAAGTTCATACATGTCACAAAAGAAGTTAACCTTCTCCAAGAACTCATTAAAACCTTCCAACCTTGAATCAACCCACTTCCGGTACAAAGTATGTCTTCCATTTTTTTCCAGTTGTCATGAAGTATATCTTGTCGTTTGGAAGTTGCACAAATGACATTTGTTGAACATGTTATTGTAACACCCCGAAAATGTAAATCAATTATTTTAAATATAATGTCGGTAAATAAACAAGTGAACTAACTAGGATTAAAAATAACCTAGTTAGATAAAAGTCTTGTAGTAACGTATAAGTGGGTTAAAACACTAAATATAAGAACTAAACGATAGTTGAGGGACCAAAAGTGTTTAAATTAAAACTAGATATAATAAAACATAAATTAAACTCAAAACACACACTTGTGTGTGTGTGCTGAGTTCGACCAAAACACAGGGGGCGACATAGAGCTCCCCATCAAACCCTAAATCCTCACAAAACTTACAAATTGAAGGTCAAGATCGACTCCAAAACGAAATTAAAGCTTAGATTGGTGATCTCCACTGCAAAGGGTTCATAAGGTATGTGAATTTTGAAGGAAATCTCTACTTTGATTTCTGGATGAATTTATAGAGTTCAGAAATTGTTGATGCATGATTGTTATATGAATGAAATAGGAACATTGTAGTGTCTAGGAGTACACCCTAGACAACTATATGTTGAAATCACGCTTAATTCTAGTAAAATCCATCAACACCATTGAAGGTGATTAGTGAGTTTTGTAGAACTTGATAAACACTAGGATTTTGGTGGTTGTTCTAGTGTAATTTGATATTTGTGAAGGGATTTCAGAATTATAGAGGCTAACATTTATGTAAGATAGTTTGATTGATGTAAATTTGGGCTATATGACAAGTTATGAACTTGTTAATAAATCATGTAAAATTCTGTCCTTAAAGTGTTTGCATAAATGCCTCAAAGAAGGCTCAAAACTGAAATTTCAAGTTAAAGCGCATATTTGTAATGTTTCGGCAAACTATGCGATATATGATTTGAAAAGAGTTCTAAACATGCCATGATTGAACTCTATAGGAAAGGAAGCCGGAGTATCGAGCAGACAAGTCGGTGTTGACGCACGTTTGAAGGGTTTGCTTTGAAGGTATGTAACTTGTTCGTTACAATATGCAAATTTGGATATTTCAATTGACATGGTTGTGTTTTAGTATAAAGACGTGTATTAGTTGAAATGTTGTTGTTCACAATTGATTGAATAAGTTGAAAATAGATTAGGAAGCGTTTGGTAGTCATTGGAAACTG
Organism: Helianthus annuus; assembly: GCF_002127325.2. Taxonomy (NCBI): domain Eukaryota; kingdom Viridiplantae; phylum Streptophyta; class Magnoliopsida; order Asterales; family Asteraceae; genus Helianthus; species Helianthus annuus. Next base: position 12,238,506 of record NC_035440.2, read on the forward strand.
GGGATTCCGTAAATGAGCCAAACGGGTTAAACAATTGTTTAGTAGTAGTAAAATAGTGTTTTGATTAGAAATTGGCGAAAACGGATCACAAGAGCGCAAAGCCATAGTTTTGGTAATGAAGCGCCGGTGATATTAAACCCCGGATGTTGGGTAAAAATGTGCCTTATGGTTTCTATTGCAATGGTAGTAAATGGGTGTAAATATAATGGGTCGAATAATCACATAGAGATTTTAATCATTCGGTCCGTAATCTAAAGTTTTGGGTATGATAAATGTAATAGACACGTCGGTAATGAAATTACAGACGTATAGGAAAAAGAATCACCTAAAACGGACCTACGGATCAAAAGTTACGGACATTTGAAGTTGAACCTTGAAATTTTCGGAGCTGGCAGGAAATGCAGGTCAAAAACCTGCACCTGCTGGAAAATGGTTTCCCCCGCGCCACGCGACAGGATCCTTTGGATCTGGCGCGACACGCGGGAGTCGTCACGACATGCGACAAGTTTAGGGGATTCTGGCGCGACACGCGGCAGGACCCAAACTGAATTTTTATTTAATTTTTAATGATACAATGCTGGAACTTGTTTATACGCACTATATCAATGTCAAAACTAACATTTTTAGTGGTTTTGACTTTAGGTGACAATGAGGACTTTCCGGATGGCGATCAAGCATGTTTTTGAAGAACCGAACACGCACTTTTGAAGCTTCCGCAATAGATTAATCTTGTTTTAGACAATGTTTATAATGTAAACAATTTGTGAATCATGTTTCGAATGTTGGAACTAGATAGGAGTTAACTAGTATGTTATCACCTTAAAACTTAAACTTTGTACTTATTTTGGAAGTAAAGTACCAATTTACATAAAATTTTATTGGTAATTAGATGGTTGTTAGAATTATCGTTTCAAAAAATCTCCAAATAGTTGTGTGTTTGTGAGCAACTGCCACAACAACTAGTTAAAGTTGGTGTGCAAAACAATGAATATAGAAAGCCGATATAACGCGATCTGATTTTGAGCTATACTCTAACCATCCCTCATACTCATGTTTGTCATACCATTCTTCCTTAAATTTTCTTAACTCGTTACCTTGAAACGTTGATTGTGGGAATTCGATACCTCTTGTTTGACATGGTCCTCTTAGTAGATATGCCTTTCTAATCTTATCTCAATGATTCACGTTATATGATTCAATCAGCATGCGATCATAAGGATCCGAAGGAAGAATATCGACATCAACGAATTCGGAAGATGATTCAACCCCTTTCCTTTTGAGAAATCGCACCATAATTCCCTACTCATGGTTCCTAACTTCCTATTAAATATAAAACAACAACACCTTTAATTTTCATACTTTTCATCACCAAACTTCATAATTTTCACTTATAATTTCAAGCCCTAGTTGTTGATTCCTTTTAAGTAAACATTTAAACAAACTAATACAACATATCACCCAACAAACTTTTCAAATTACATCAAAACAACAAAAATTTTCAAACTTTTACAACTCTAATTCTACAAAAAAATATACTATTAAAACAAGAATATAAACATAAAAAAGTGATCCATACCGAATGAGAACAAAGCCGTTGTTTGCGTGCGATGAGGGTGGCCAGATTTCAGGTTTCTCCAACGAGAAACCTCTTGATATTTCGCTAAAGTGCTGCTGCTATGTTGTCTTCAGTGTGTGCGTTGTGCGTTCGATCGTAGGCGGGAGGGGAACGGGCGGTGGTTTGGGTTTATTTTATGTTTGTTTACAAGTTAAAACTAATATGGATTGGGTTTGGGTAATTAGACTTATAGTGGTTAACCCATTTTTCATTACTTCAAGTTTCATTGTTCAATTGCATGCGAAGTTTAATTGTGTATTTATGTGGTAGTGATTATTTGTTCATTGTTTGTATTAGTAACCATTGTTACAAATCATTATCGCTAATAATCATTCACATGGATCCACCAGGCTGACTGGGTTCCCCACGGCCATGGGTTGTAGTCTAGTATTGCCACCACATTTAGATTCGCTCGTCGGTGGGCTTAAGTCTCACATTAGCATTTTATTTATTAATCATATTCATTGCAGTTTCGCATCATCATGTTGGTTGTTTGTTTGTATTGGATTTGATTATCAGTATAATATGTATTTTTATCATTTGATTACCGTTGAATTCGCATGTTAACACTTTCAAACAAACAAACAAAACAGTTTTATTTAAAACAATAGATTTACTCACAAACTTATCAAAGTAACCAAAAAGTTGAATTACCATATCAGAGTAACAAAAAAAAAAATGGGTATGAATTTTACTAGCAAACACTGGTTTGACTTTTAGAACTATAAATGGTTTTAACCTCTGTTTAGTCAAATTACTAACACATTTCTTGACTTGACTTCTGTTTAGTGAAATTACTAATAACAGTTAAAGGCAAACAAGTTTGATGTCACACCCCGACCCGCAACGTATTAGGTTATCAGGGCATGATGATTGTTCACAGCTCATGACACTAATTAAAATTTTAAATATTGTTAATGATCAAATTAAATCAACTATAACAAATACCAAATAAACATGTCCAAACGAAACAAAAACATAACATAATCAAAAATCCGGTTTATTATCTAAGGCACGTCCTTACGTTGTCCTCGTCCTTAACTTCAAACTTGTTCACCTATATCATGTGTAAAAATATTTCTTGAGTCAACATAAGTTTGTGAGTAAATCTATTGTTTTAAATAAAAATTTGCTAGATTAGGAAATACCTTTGAATTTGGAGGGAATATTTGAAGTAAATGATCAGCGACTGATATGGTAATGAAACTTGTAGGGATATTATAGTCCTTTGGCATGAATTTAAACGCCCTTTTAACAGTAGGGATGTCCTTGATTGGAATTGACAACCATAGGGACTGAAGTGGTCGAAATTGGCAAGTAGGGTCTGTATGTGAGTACGGGTGTAAACCACATGAACGAAAATTGTATTTTACTCAAAGATAAATACAGGGGTTCTAGATTTTTGGACCTTGACTAGAGTAAAAGGCAATTAGCATTTAGCTACCAAGTCCAATGATCACGGGCCTATTTTTATTAGCCTTTTGAGTGGTCTCCCAAAAATCTAACCCATACTCCTTCAGTTTTATTGGGCCCGGCTTACCCCTGCAAAGTTAAGCAGCCCAATTAATATGATTTGGATATGGACTTGATTTCTTCGAAAGTATCTAAAATGTACATGAAAGGTTTCTAGTTTTTGCATTGGGTCATAACTAGCAGTTGTTTTTTATATATATGATTTACTCATGATGAATAAATTACAAAAATCGTCCTTTATATATCTCTTTTATTGCAAATTGTGTCCTTTATCTTTAATAATTACAGAAAACGTACTCGATGTTTGTAAACCCTTGCAAATTATGTCCTTTAGCCTAACTCAATTAATTTTTTGTGGTTAAATCTGACCAAATGGACCCCACATGAGGGTATTTTGGTCATTTTACTCTCATGTGGGTTACATTTTATGAGATTTAACCACAAAAATACCCTCATGTGGGGTCAATTTGGTCAGATTTAACCACAAAAATTAACTGAGTTAGGGCTAAAGGACATAACTTGCAAGGGTTTGCAAACATCGAGTACGTTTTCTGTAATTATTGAAGACAAAGGACACAGTTTGCAATAAATAACATACATAAAGGACGATTTTTGTAATTTACTCATGATTTAAAGACTTGTACTATAATGTATGGAACGATGTATATGATAAAACATAATTTTTCTAGACAATATAAAATTGGTTTTTTAGCATTTTATTTATACCATGTGTGTTATTATACATAGAAGACATATGTCATATCCTAGAAAAAACAAATATTCTTTCGTTGATTATAAATTGGTGTTATTGCATAACTCTTTATGTAGTTTTGCTTTCAATTAAACCAGAGATCTTATATAATCAGCTCGAAGCATGGTTCTATTTTCAGATGGTTAGGTTAGATACAAGAAACTTGTTAAGAATAACGTAAGTTGATAACACTCATACAACAATCCACGCCATGAAGAATTATTAACATGTTGTATGTCGACGATTAAAACTAATGAACTCAAAATTATTATGAAGTACACAAAGACGTTGTGAACTAATAATAATTAAATATCCAAAATGAACCGTCCACCACATTAGATTCCTAGCTCATGAGATCGGCTTATTTGCCAGTCGTGTTGGGTTTTCCACTCAATTGAAAGTTGTGAAAAAAGTATGTGGTAGTTTGAACTACTTTAAACCGAAATGGGCACAATTGCGATTATTAAACGTGGGTAATTGAGTGGATGTAACAACCAAATATCATATACCGGTCATGGTATCAAATATGTGAGGCTCTTATTGAATCTCGTACCCAATCCCTAATTGGTGTATCACATAAGTCAACTTATGACCAATGGCTAGCTTTCTAGTGGGGTTGATTCTCCATTGTGGGTAAATGGGAAACTTGACTTTATGAACGTGTGGAAAGGTGGGTGTTACGACCAATGCTTTTTGTGACAAATCGATCTAGCATTATGTTATAAAGTATTGTCAAAATTGTAATATAAATATGAGGATGTTTTAACTTTGTTATTTAATTTTCAAATTCTTTAAATTTTTTTTGAGTATTCACAAATAAATATTATTTGTAGGATATGAAAATCTGTAATAGAGATTAGAGGGATTTAATATAAAAAAAGTTTTATTCTTAAGAGGAATGGTAGAAAGCGATCGAAGATATATAATCAAAAGACGAAAATCGCTTCATATTTTTTGCATAAAGCGAACAGTTGCCCACTTTTCTATCATACCATGTTTTGATGAAAGTACTTTATTATAAACTAAAAGGGTGTCGAACATAGACATTGTTAAGGGTGTGTATGGTTCGGTTTGGTTATTAGCCTTAACCGAAATTGAAACCTAAGCCATCGATTAATCAATTTTATTAAGCAATTGGTTTTCGGTTTATTCGGTTAAATTGTTGGTTTTTGGTTCGGTTAATAACCAAACCAAACTTTTTTCTTAGAAATACATGAGTTGGAGGTATAAATACATGAAATGGATGTATAAACACATGAGATGAAAATACATAACATTAAATAAATTAGAGATATATGGTTCGATTCGGCTAATTTCGGTTTTCGAGGTTACAAGAAAAATTGATAAACGATTTTTGTTAATTTGGTTTTTGGTTAATTCAGTTATCCGTTGATTTCGGTTCGGTTTCATCTACTTCGGTTCCGGTTAACGATTTGATTATTGTTCACCTTAAATACTGTTAATCACTTAACATATGAAGTTTTTTTTAATTTAAAAAAAAACTATAGTAATATTATACTTAAATTAAAAAGAATAAAATCTATATTTTTATAGTGTAATTTATTTAAAAAAAATATTAAAGTATGAAAAAAATTGTGTTTGTTTAAAAATCGTAGGAGGTTGATCTAAAATATAATAGATCAAAAGTGTAACTATTAATTAATTAACAATAATTCGGTTAAGTGTAATGAAGATAAAAGATTTAAGTTTAATCTGTTCTTGAAAAACTAATTTACTCCTATTTTAGGGTTATATTCTAACTTATGCATTAAATTCAAAAAACTCTTTAACTGTTAGGTATTTAAAATATTGTTCTTGATTATGATATAATATAGACAAAGGTTTTTAACAAAAAACGAGGATAAAGTTATACTACAAAGGCTCCTAAAATAAAAGTATGCAAAGACAAATAGATCGTAAAATATAACAAGCTCATGGCGTTTATGGTGGAGGTGAAAGACAAGATGATAAAAGTCAAGGGTGGCAGAGGAGTCAAACGCCCATTGAGATCTCTATGGGGAAGGGGCAACACACTCATGGCGTTTATGGCGGGGTGGCATAAAAGGGCTTGCCTTCCTCTCTACACTCCCACATACCGTGTTGTCTGAGAGTGGTGGAAAGGGGCAACGCATGACGGAATCTTGTCTTTGGCTTTGCACAACGCCCGTCACCCATCAAATAGGAGGACGAGGTGGTGGACAAGTCATGAGGGGATTATCCCTCTCTTTATATCTCCCACCGAATAGTCTATCTACATGTAACATGAAATTATTATTTTTTGAAAAAGAAAACGTATCTGCTAGATATTTATCAAATCTATGTGGTCACAAACATTGCTATGCTTACACATGTGAAACCACAATTTCATGGACATCGACAATATAAGTGAAAATCAATTTAAATAGAAACAAATACTTGTTCGAATAGTAAAATATTTCAAAAAACTGATATTCATTCATTGAAAATGATATTAATTCTTTAATATAATAGACATAGAAATTATGTTTTACATTTTTGTTAGTCAATCTCAGTCTGAATTGACCAACTAGATACGATTCTGGCCGATGTTGACTGTGTTTGATCGATTCTAGGTAACTAGGCGAAGTTAAAGATAATCGTCTCAGCAACCTACTTTTTAACGATCACTTGGCGAGTACTCGGCCTTGTAGACTTTGTTTTACAACATTGGCATAAATTATAATTAGGCTGGGTGGTATGGGGCACCATTGCCCATCCACCTCGACAACTTTTTCATCAATAGCGCCCCTCAACCATACCATGAGTGCTATTCAGTTGTTGTGGCTCTAATGGCGGGCAATAACGAGACGTGTGTGTGCAGGGTGAGGGTATTGAAATATAAGGGACTTTATCTCATTCCTTCTAAATTAAGATGGAGAAGAGGCGTTATTGTTAAACCCGTGAGGATCACAATGATATCAATCTAACCTTGTGAAAGTGCGGAAACCAAACACAAGGTGATTCAAGAAACAATATAAAGATCAAATAACAAATAATAAAGATGAATCAAACCGAAACTTGCATTCAACTGAAACGAAGACTGATACAAGATCGGATGGAACTCGGTTCCCTTGCTTGGTGTCGCCTGCCTTCAACTATTGATCAACAACCCCTAATCAAGTGATTAGGGGTGTTTATATACAAATCACATTAGGGCCGAAAACATACTTAGGCCCATGCGACACCTACTCTAGCCCAACCCACAAGTGTTTAACCCAAAACATAAACAAACTAATTACAAGATCAACCCCTAAACATTGTTAACCTACATGAATAAACCTTCAGGTTCCAACAATCTCCCCCTAGGTTTATGCATGCAGGTTCTTCTGTCTTCAGCTGCTTTGATGACCACCACTCATATTATCCTTGTATCCACCAAATCCCCGCTTGTGAATATGCATAACAGAGGCTACTGCAGACGTCCACCCCTTAGCAATTTCTTCATACTTTTCAGTGGCTCTGATTTGGTTGCTCGCCAGTACTTCAATATCTTCAACTGCAAGATTCAGCAAATCAATCTGATCAACCAAACAGTAGCTTTCATCTCCATCACAAACAATTACAGCTTGACCTAGACGTTCATTATACGCCCAAAAGTGCATAGTCTTCAGCGCCCCTTTAGGAATCTTTCTCACCAACGGAATCGTCTTTTCCTTGTCAGTAGCGGGCCAATGCACTATCTTCATCCGCTTGTTTGTATATGGATCCCTTATCCCTTTCGCTGGTTTAACAGTGGTATCTGCTGTACGCATCGAGGGAAAACCTTTTGCAACTTCCCTTTTCAATCTCTCGAAGAACATATGACCAGGTCCATTAAGCTTATCATCCACATAAGGTTTATTTACCAAATCTGTTAAATCTACCTTAGTGAATGACTGAAATTGCCCTGAACGCTTGTACCATTCGACCGGTCCAACTTTTCTTTTAATCCACCACCTGTTACGATCATGATCATAACCCCAGCTAACAACACCAGATCGATTCCCTTTCTTGTCGTAGAGAGTTTCACCAACATCCATCAAATGATGTGTAGCACGTGCATCTTCATCATCAGGATTTGCATTTTTGTTCTTCAGAATTACAAACTCTCTCTTCTTCTTCAACCTCTCTGCTTTCGCTTTCTCTGCTTCTGGATCAGTAACCCTTTCAAAGTACTTTTCCATAGCAGCAGCCTTTTCAGCATTATCTTTCTCAAAAGCTTTCTTTCTGTTCTCTACATCAGTGGGATCAGAAAACTCTTGACCAAATTTCTTTTCAAGCTTGCCTCGCAGATCATAAACAATATTGAACAATAGACCAACATCTCCCTGCAGTTGTTCAATCTGTTGATCTTTCTTCACAATGGTGTCTTCAAGTTGTATGATCTTCGCATCTTTATGAATAGAATCTTGTTCGAGCACAACCAAGCGTTTCTTCATTTCTCTCATACTTATAAACTCATCATCATCACTGGAATCACTGTCGAAAGGCATTCTGAGTGGTTCAACAGGCCGTTTACCACTTGAACTGCCTGGTTCTTCATGAATAGTACCAGAAGGTCCAGCACTAACCGTTTCAGAAGGCCCAGCTTCAGTGTGAGCTTCAACATTAGGTACAGCTTCAGTTTGAACTTCAACATGAGGCACAGCTTCATTTTGAGCTTCAACATTTGCCATAACTGTATCATCACCTTGAATTCCAGCATCAGACTCAAAGAAACTATCAGTAGTAGTGGTGGTGTCATCAACATTTGTTTCGAAATCAAACTTATATAAACCTTCAGCATCATCAGCAACAGTTACGGATTGATCTTTGCTTTGTTCGATAAACATTCCGGGTCTCGGATCCCGTCTTTTCCTTTTTAGCGGAATATCATCGGAATCCCTTGGGCTTTCTTCAGGCTCTTCAGTAAACACTGACAGATTGGTAGGAGGATTACCCATCGTGTCAGCCACTTTCTTTAACAACAGAGCCAAGTTCTCTGCAGAAATCACCGGATTAACAGAAGAAACAGCATCAGCATTGACTTCAGGAGGAAGTTCAAAGTCATCATCATCAGAATCACATGCAATCTCAACACCTTCATCGTCAGAGTTAATAGTGATACGCTCTGGCTCTGGCTCATTTTCAGAACTCCTTTGAATGTCATGTTCTTCAGCAATTATGGCACGTGCAGGTACGGCTTGTGCCCTGACTGGATTCTCAACAACATCTTCGGTCTCTGCAAACTGACCGAACTTCTCTAACTCAATCAAACCCTCAAACTTCTTCTATGTTCCTTTCTTTGTTGTAAGGGTACCAAAACAGGAAGGACCCATGGGCTTTAACTCCAGCGTGTTACCCGATCTCCTCAATTCAGGATAACGAGCATTCAGAATCATCTGCACAAACCTAGGATACATCAAAAACTTATCCTTTCGTAGCCCAATAGCATTCCTTTTCATTGCCTCTAGAACGTATCGTGAATAGTTGAACGGCTCATTTGTAATCACGCAAATCAATGCAGCCGTCTGCGTTGTGTTTAGTTGATCAATTCCCCCTCGGTTCTCTGTCATGCACAATAGGAACATGTGCAATAACAAACGCCAGTATGGATGAACAAACTTTTTGACCAGGGGAGGAAATCTTCCTTCATAGCTTAGACGTGGCAAGATAGCTTCAATTACTCCAGCAGCAAGCTCGATTGGATCCGTTTCTTGATCATTAAACTGCAACGCTTCCCTGATAACCTGCTCTGTCACGATAATCTTCGTTCCGTCGATCTCAGCAGTTATTGCTCCCTTTCCTTCAACAATTTCCACCTTTGCAGTCTTCCAGAAATCTCGTATAAGACTTTCATACACAACCGGATTGTCTCGAAGAGCGTGAACAATACGGCAAGTATTTAAGCCTTTAATCAAAGACGTGTACAACTGCTTGTGCTTTACAGGTGGAGGTGCCAAATACGCAACTTGATTGTGAGAAGCAATAAACTTTAGGTCCATTTTCTGCACATCACACAAAACTTATAAGTTTCCAATAGCACAGTGATAAAAATTAAAAATAAAACAAACACTGTTACTGTTCACTCGTAACCATGAGTCGCAACCCAAAGTTTCGAGTCGAAACCATGAGTCGCAACCAGGATAACTGAGTCGCAACCATGAGATTGCGAGTCGCAACCATGAGTCGCAACAGGCCAAAATGAGTCGCAACCATGAGTCGCAATCGCGAGGTTGCGAGTCGTAATCATTGGTTTCGAGTCCTGCTGTTCTTGATTGCGACTGGAAACTTCATCGGAAACTTCAACATGTCATCGGAAAATTCATCGGAAACATCAAATCTTCATCGGAATCTTCATAGATTCGCCGGAATCTTCAACAATCCTGCAAAATCTTGAAGAATGACGTCACATTTACCTGTTGATGATCTAACTTGATTGCGAGTCGCAACCGGAATATGAGTCGGAATCTGATTACGGCCGGAATTTCGAGAGAGAATTCAGTAAAGATTGCGAGTGAATAATGAAATAATGACTCGTAATCACCTTATATATGACCACTGTTTCTCATGGGCCAAGTCTATTGGGCTTGGACCTGATGGACTTGGGCTCAATAAAAATTTTCAGCAACTGATTTAAACAACCCAATTAAGAAACCGAATTTTTTAAATAATAATAACCCATCAAACCCATTGAGCATTATTTTGCAAAACAAAACCTAAAACAAAAATAAATAATAAAATATTATTTACAAAAATAAATCAGGAAATTTGCATAGATGCTCAGGGATCAAATCACAGGGTCTCGGGCATGACTTCACTTATCAACACTGATCTACTAGAGGATGATCTAGACGATTGCCAGTATATTTGTCCTCTTAAACTCATCTCCCTAGATCTTTTCCATATAACTGCCTGTATCTCTTTTTATCATGTTTTGATATTTTAATAATGAGCACCCAAACAAATACTAATCAAATCCCGGAATTATGCACAGCTCACTCTATCATGCAAGCAGTTTCCCTACCACATATTTCACAAGCCCAATCCAAATTTCTGAAATCTTAACTGGGAATAGGTTGAGAAAAGAACAGAATAGATCTTAGAATGAGATGATATAATATACAGATCAAATGAGTTTTCTCAATTTGATATAGGTTTATTGGGTTTCTTTTGGGCACTAGAGGGCCTCTTTCGGGTGTTAATTGATCTACAGATCGACAACGTACAGCTAGGTCAGCATGTATCTGGATGCAGCAGAAGCTGACGTTGCCTAGCACCTCCAGGTCAGCATGTATCTGGATGCAGCAGAGGAGGTACACGACTTTTTCAGATAAGATTTCAGAATCAGACCAAAATTGTGTGTATCGGGAAAAGCATACAAACATTCAAATAGACATGAGCTAATTCCAAGTGATTTTCTTTTCTGAGGTCATGTACTGGTTTAGTTCTGAACAGAAACAGCTATTGTTTCCAATCTTAAGGATAGAGCCTACCAACACATCATACTAGAGTCAAACAATTTCGATACTGGTCTTACATGAGTCAGCCCTTGACCATAAAGTGAAAATTCATTTCATTTCCCAGTCCAGCCATACTTCCTTTTGAAACTCTTTTTGTATTTTTCGATTTTTCAATGTTTTTGTATTTTTCGATTTTTTTTTTAATGTTTTTGTATTTTTCGATTTTTCTCCCCCTAAATTTGTGCATAAATAAAAACTACCTAAGAATAGAAAACTTTATGAACAAATTTACCTACGAAAAACAAAACAAAACAAAACAAAATATGCTCAATCAGTAAAACGGATCATTTTCAGAAAATCCACAAGCACTCTGAATTTCGAGCTGCTGACAGGTTTAGTGAACAAATCGGCAGCATTTGCATCTGTGTCGATCTGTTCAAGCGTAATCAGACCTCTGTCAAAGCAGTCTCGAATGAAATGAACTTTAATATCAATGTGCTTGGTTTTGGAGTGAAAAACAGGATTTCTAACAATTTGTATTGCAGCATCATTATCGCAGTAAATAGTAGTGTTAAGATATGTCAAACCATAATCCTGCAATTGATGTTGCATCCACACCACTTGAGAACAAGAAGCAGAAGCAGCAACATACTCAGCTTCAGCTGTGGATATCGCCACCGTTTGTTGTTTCTTGCACTGCCAAGAAATGAGCCGATCACCCAAAAATTGACATCCCGCAGAAGTGGATTTCCTGTCACTGTCAGTACCTCCAAAATTGCTGTCAGAGAAAGCAAACAAGTCAAAATTGGAATCTCTCGAATACCACAGACCAAACCGAGGTCGGCCTTTTAGATACCGAAAGATCCTTTTAACAGCAATAAGATGAGAAGTTTTAGGATTAGCCTGATAGCGTGCACAGTTGCAAACAGCGAACATGATGTCCGGACGGCTGGCTGTGAGATACATCAATGACCCAATCATTGACCTATATTGACGTTGATTTACAGACTCTCCTTCTTCATCTTCAGTCAACAATGGTCTCTCAGCCATAGGTGTCTCAGCAGGCTTTGCATCCGTGAACTTGAACTTTGCCAGCACATCATCCACATACTTCCCTTGATGAATCAGAATTCCTTGCGAACTCTGCTTGACTTGAAGGCCCAAAAACAGAGTCATCTCCCCCAGAGCACTCATTTCAAACTTTTTCTTCATAACTTTCTCGAATTCCTTGCATAGATCCTCGCTTGTTGATCCGAAAATAATATCATCAACGTAGATTTGAACCAAGATTTGATCACTGCCTACTCTCTTGATGAACAGAGTCTGGTCAATAGTGCCACGTGTATATCCATGAGCCAACAGATGTTCTGTTAGGGTGGCATACCAAGCTCGAGGAGCTTGGTGTAACCCATACAGTGCCTTGTCTAACTTGTAGGCATAATCAGGATGATCTGGATGCACAAATCCTGGCGGTTGCTCGACAAAAATTTCTTCCTTCACATCTCCATAGAGAAACGCGGTCTTGACATCCATCTGATAAACAGTGAATCCCATGTATGACGCGTACGCTAAAAAGATCCGGATGGCTTCAAGTCGTGCAACCGGAGCATATACTTCATCATAATCCAGTCCTTCGATTTGCCTAAATCCCTGAACCACCAGTCTTGCTTTGTTTCGAACGATGACTCCTGCAGAATCCTGCTTGTTTCGAAATACCCATCTAGTTCCAAGCTTACGCTTTCCTGCTGGCAACTTGACAAGCTTCCATACTCCAAGTTTTTCAAACTGGTTCAGCTCTTCGTGCATAGCATCTACCCAGCCAGGTTCCTGCAAAGCTATATCAATGGTTTTAGGTTCGATTTGAGAAAGATAACTAGAATATAAGCAAGTGTTAATGGTCCCTGATTGACTCCTGGTCAAAATTCCTGCATTTACAGGACCAATCACATTTTCGATTGGGTGATTGCGTTGAACGCTCGTCGGTATGGCCAAATCTGGTACCGTCTCCTCTTCAGTGGTGGTGTTGCTACACTCCCCCTCATCAGGTGCACTTGTAGTGTGAATTACAGGAGAAGTGACTGTACAATCCTCAGGGATTGGATCAGGAAACATTGCAGAGTCACTGGTTGATGCACCTTCAGGGGATTGATTGACCACCGGTGTCGGTGTAGGATGTTGCGTGAACACCATTCCCGGTGGATCAACAGTATGATGCTTCACAATTTCTTCCATCTGTACTTCGTCCTCTGTATCTTCAAACGACAATGGTTGTTTTGGAACTGATTCACCTGCAACTGAAACATCACTTGACAAAATGTTAAATGATTTAAACAGAGCAGAATAATCATATAACCAATCTGGACCGACTCTAGCGTCCGTAGCATTCTCTTCAAGCCATTCGATGTTGCACGACTCAACGACTTTCCTAGTTACTTTGTTGTATACCCTATAAGCAGAGCCTTTAGCATATCCAACAAAGTAACATTCGTCACCTTTGACTTCAAACTTTCCATTTGAGTCCATTAGTAATAATACACATGGACAACCAAAAATACGAAAGTGTGAAACCGAAGGTTTATGTCCTTCCAGAATCTCATAAGGGGTTTTCATGTGACGTTTATTAACTAAAGCATGATTCTGGATATAACAAGCCGTGCTAACAGCTTCGGCCCAAAAGAAGCTAGGAAGCTTTGAATCAGCCAGCATGGTACGTGCTGCCTCAATTAGAGTACGATTCCTTCTTTCAGCCACTCCATTCTGTTGTGGAGTGCGAGGCGCACTGAACTGTCGATCAATTCCCTTTTCACTGCAGAACGTATCCAAAGTAACATTCTTGAATTCTGTCCCATTGTCTGATCGAATAACCTTCACCTTAGTACTCGCTTGATTTTCAGCCAATGTAATGAACTGTTTCACCAGTGCAGCAGTTTCGTTTTTGTGACTGAGAAAATACACCCAAGTGTAGCGAGAGTAATCATCGACGATTACTAGACAGTAGGCTTTCTTCCCGATACTCAGCACATTCACTGGACCAAAAAGATCCATGTGAAGTAGTTCGAGTACAGCTTTTGTCGAGGGTACTGGTTTAGACTTGTGAGGTTTTCGATGAGCCTTCCCTTTTGCACAAGCAACACACTTCTCCACCAACATGAAGTCCTTGATCGGAAGATCTCGTACCAATTGACCTTTAGCAAGACGATTCAGATTTTTCATATTCACGTGCCCGAGTCGACGATGCCACAATAAACCATCATGCTCTGAAATCTTCGAGAATAAGCAGGTGATCTCTTCACACGGCTTCTTGTTCATATCAATGACGTAAGCGTTTCCTTTTCTTTCAGCAGTCATCAAGAACCAGTCTTCTGGAATAACGATCCCAGGCTTCAGAACATGACATCCCTTCTTCGTAAAATGAACTGAATTCCCTCTATCACAAATCTGCGAAATGCTCAACAGATTGTGTTTCAGTTCTGGAACATAATTGACATTTTCAAAGCTGAGAACACCGTTTTGAACAGTTCCTTTCAAAGTGATTCTGCCAGATTCACCTCCCGCAAATGAGACATATCCACCATTAAATTCTTTGACATTCACAAGCTGGGATAAGTCTCCTGTCATGTGCCTGGAACAGCCACTATCCATGTACCAGAGGCGCACGGTAGTCCTCCACAGCTGTTCCTGCACGAGTAGCGGGATTAGTTAGATTTAGGAACCCAGCCCATAGTGGATCTGGGTTTCCCTTGAGCATCGAAATACGTTACTCTTTGCCACACTAAATTCTCTTTGTTTAGAAATTTTGAAACATTTCTGTGTGCGGCCTTTTGATGATATGACTTCATTGGATTGGATTGCATGCCATTGACCTTAGGTTTCCAAAACTGTCTTGACCAGTTAGAATTTAAACTTTCAAAAGCGTTACCAAAATAATTTCTCTGATTACGCTGAAAATTTGTTTGTCGATTCTGATTAAGGCGTTTGGCTGCATTCCAATCCTGATCAGAAGGTCTAGTCCTATGATGATCTTTGCTCTTCATCGTCTTAGTCCGAGCAGACTTCATAGACTCCGAACATTTAGATCGATTAGACGTAACTTTCTGATTTCGCCCTGATGATTTCTTGTCTGGTGTCCTTGGGAGTTTACCACAATTTCTGGCAATGTGGCCGGCAATGCCACAGTTAAAACAAGTTTGACGCTTCACATTTTGAACATTTTTGACATTAGGTCTATGCTTGTTCGATTTCATGTGATTCAACGTTTTAGTTTTCTGACCATGTTTGATTTGTGGTTTTTCTTTAATCAACTTTTCTGCTGATGATTTCACCCTTTTACCAACCCCCTTTTCCTTTTCACTTACTCTTGATTCCGAATTTGAACATGTATGAGCTTCATCCAAATGTGTTTTATCAACACATTTATCATCTGAAACTGATTCAGGTTCACTTTCCGAACAAGAAGAAGTTTCAACAGTATGCTCTTCCTTAATGCATTTCTCGAGTGAAACTGATTCAGGTTCACTTTCTGATCCTGAAGAAGTTTCATCAACTTGCACTTCCTTAATGCATTTCTCGAGTGAAACTGATTCAGGTTCACTTTCTGATCCTGAAGAAGTTTCATCAACATGCATTTCTTCAGAGCATTTACTTTGTGACACAGGTTCTGATTCATTTGGTAATTCGGTTTCCAATGGGGTCCCACTAGATTCAACATTAGGGACACCCACTGAGACAGGTTCAGAAGAAGAATCAGGATACACTTGATTTTCTTGAGAAATAGTTTCAGTGGTTTCACTGAATGCATCCTTGGGGACCGCACCTGTAACATTATCACAAGCTGAAACATTTGATATGTTATCATCACAAACATTAGCTGAAAAACAATCATCACCACAAATATTGTTCAAATCATCCACACAAACATTATCAGTTTTGCCCAAAACAGCAGGCTCACAAGACGAAACAAACGCAGAAAACGACGCAAACAAAGAATTAGTAAAAGCAATGTCTGACTCTGTTGGTTCAGAATAATATTCAAAATAAGGTTCAGAAATGTTTGAAACAATAACTGGTTCACTCCCATGAACATCATCACATCTTACTTCTGAGCTATCATCTGCACATGACAACGAGATGTTAGGATCAATTGTACCTTTAGGAATAAACTTTAAAGGCGAGGGCTTTTGTGGCTCAACAGTTTTGTTGTGAACAGACGATTTGCTAGATGAGCCATAAGTCATTTTGCTTTCATTCAAGATCTCCTCCTCAGACATTGGCAAATAAGTGTAATTGTTATTGTATGGAGGAGGAGTCTGATTGTAACCTAAACCCGACCCTTTCTTTTTAGAGTAAGCCAATTGTTCATCACACAGATTTTTTACTAACTTACTGGAGGAATCAAATTTCTTGATGTTTAATTGATTGATTTGATATTTGTCTCTTACATTCTCCAGTTCCTTAGTTACTTCACATAATTTTTCTTTGACTATCATGAGTTGGGCTTTAGCTACACTGACATCGTCCTTTAGTTGAACGATGTCCTTACGCTGAGCTTCGACTTTCTCTTTGAAAAGTTTTTCATTTTTCGTTAGAGTGAAATTTTTTCTTTTAATTTCATTGTAATCTTCGATTAGCTCAGCGTTGTGTATTCTATAAGCCTCAACACGTTCCCTACATTCAGGAGTGCAGAAAACTGAAAGTACCTCTTCTTTGGTGAGACCTTTGACAGGTGCTGACAGGATTTGAGTCATGAAAGCGAAATCGTCAGCAGCAGTCTCTTCCTGTGGCTCAGGGTCATGCTCGTTTGAGGTCATGAAAGCAATGTTAGAAGTTGCAGCTTGATTATCTGGAGCTGATATGTTCAGACGCTCAATCTCAGAAGACCAATCAAAGTTGACATTTGGCTGCACCACCAGCGCTTGTGCTAATCCCTGCGGCTGTGGACTTCCAGAGGCAGCTGCATCTGCTATACTTGTAGTAGACACAAGAGCCCTTTCTCGATTAGGAGTAGCTGGTTGTGCAGGAGTAGTAGGATTCTGATCTCTGTTCATGGGTGGCTTCGGGCAGTTCCTAGCATAGTGTCCTTCCTCATGACAGTTGAAACAGCGAAGATTGAAGGGCACTTTAGAAGCTCCATTCCAAGCGTTACCCCACCTGTTTTTACCCGTTTTCTTCACAAACTTTTGAGCTCTGAATGCCGCCATTGCCATTTGCCAGGTGATATCCATTTCTTCAACATCATCTGGATGAATCTGTGACAAATCATCTTGACTCCACTTTGGTGGATCAAGCTTCCCTGCAAGAAAAGCATTCAAACAGTTGATTACAGAAGCTGCTATGTCTAGCTTTTCTTTTGATTGACTTGCGAAAAATGCCATCATCTCATTGTTCGAAGAATGAGCTGAAGCAGAGGCAGCAGCAGAAGTCTTTCCAGCATTTTGAACTGAAGCTGGAGAAGCTGAAGAGACGATTTGATTTGAGGATCCAGATTGAGAGACAGAGGAATTATTGCGAAACATCTGAAATCCTCCTTGTGATAGAAGAGCTGTGTTGCTGTCGCTAGACGTGGTTGGAGCTATTGAGAAACCGGCAGCCAGCATGCTGTTCTTGTAGTTAGTCTCTCTCTGCTTATCATCCAATTCACAAGCTTTGATGTGCGAGATCATCTCAGACAGGGTGCATCTTGCAAGATCTTTAGTCTTCTTGATCATAGCAACATGATGATCCCAACTCTTGGGCAAAGCATTGAGAAGTTGTCTGTTGGTGGAGGCGTTTGAGGTATGAATTTCTTCCATCTGCATTTGAGTCACCAGCTTGACAAACCTTTGGATCTGATTATCTACTGTTTCA